>NC_045441.1:83356262-83548353 GCF_002776525.5 Piliocolobus tephrosceles
AAAAAAAAAAAAAAAAAAAGAAAACTCCATTGTCTCAGCCCAAAATCTCAAGTTGGTAAGCAACTTCAGCAAAGTCTCAGGATACAAAATTAATGTGCAAAAATCACAAGCATTCTTATACACCAGTAACAGACAAACAGAGAGCCAAATCATGAATGAAATTCCATTCACAATTGCTTCAAAGAGAATAAAATACCTAGGAATCCAACTGATAAGGGATGTAAAGGACCTCTTTAAGGAGAACTACAAACCACTGCTCAGTGAAATAAAAGAGGACACAAACAAATGGAAGAACATACCATGCTCATGGATAGGAAGAATCAATATCATGAAAATGGCCATACTGCCCAAGGTTATTTATAGATTCAATGCCATCCTCATCAAGCTACCAATGAGTTTCTTCACAGAATTGGAAAAAACTGCTTTAAAGTTCATATGGAACCATAAAAGACCCCACATTGCCAAGACAATCCTAAGTCAAAAGAACAAAGCTGGAGGCATCACGCTACCTGACTTCAAACTATACTACAAGGCTACAGTAACCAAAACAGCATGGTACTGGTACCAAAACAGAGATATAGACCAATGGAACAGAACAGAGTCCTCAGAAATAATACCACACATCTACAGCCATCTGATCTTTGACAAACCTGAGAGAAACAAGAAATGGGGAAAGGATTCCCTATTTAATAAATGGTGCTGGGAAAATTGGCTAGCCATAAGTAGAAAGCTGAAACTGGATCCTCTCCTTACTCCTTATACGAAAATTAATTCAAGATGGATTAGAGACTTAAATGTTAGACCTAAAACCATAAAAACCCTAGAAGAAAACCTAGGTAGTACCATTCAGGACATAGGCAGGGGCAAGGACTTCATGTCTAAAACACCAAAAGCAACGGCAGCAAAAGCCAAAATTGACAAATGGGATCTCATTAAACTAAAGAGCTTCTGCACAGCAAAAGAAACTACCATCAGAGTGAACAGGCAACCTACAGAATGGGAGAAATTTTTGCAATCTACTCATCTGACAAAGGGCTAATATCCAGAATCTACAAAGAACTCAAACAAATTTACAAGAAAAAAACAACCCCATCAAAAGTGGGCAAAGGATATGAACAGACATTTCTCAAAAGAAGACATTCATACAGCCAACAGACACATGAAAAAATGCTCATCATCACTGGCCATCAGAGAAATTCAAATCAAAACCACAATGAGATACCATCTCACACCAGTTAGAATGGCAATCATTAAAAAGTCAGGAAACAACAAGTGCTGGAGAGGATGTGGAGAAATAGGAACACTTTTACACTGTTGGTGGGATTGTAAACTAGTTCAACCATTATGGAAAACAGTATGGCGATTCCTCAAGGATCTAGAGCTAGATGTACCATATGACCCAGCCATCCCACTACTGGGTATATACCCAAAGGATCATAAATCATGCTGCTATAAAGACACATGCACACGTATGTTTATTGTGGCACTATTCACAATAGCAAAGACTTGGAATCAACCCAAATGTCCATCAGTAACAGACTAGATTAAGAAAATGTGGCACATATATACCATGGAATACTATGCAACCATAAAAAAGGATGAGTTTGTGTCCTTTGTAGAGACATGGATACAGCTGGAAACCATCATTCTTAGCAAACTATCACAAGAACAGAAAGCCAAACACCGCATGTTCTCACTCATAGGTGGTAACTGAACAGTGAGTTCACTTGGACTCAGGAAGGGGAACATCACACACCGAGGCCTATCATGGGGAGTGGGGAGGGGGGAGGGATTGCATTGGGAGTTATACCTGATGTAAATGACGAGTTGATGGGTGCTGACGAGTTGATGGGTGCAGCACACCAACATGGCACAAGTATACATATGTAACAAACCTGCACGTTATGCACATGTACCCTAGAACTTAAAGTATAATAATAATAAAGAAAAAAAAGTAAAAAAATAAAATTAATTTTGAGAATGAGTAACACAAGTATTAATTTTTTTAATTGAATATATATATGGGCACTCACATAGTTTAGCTGAAACACAGAAACATAATTAACAGAATATACAGGCCCAATATCATTTAATTATTTTTAATTTACTCATCATTAAATGAACATATTATAAAAGGAAGAAACAATTGCCTTCTAGTCAGTTTCTTAAACCACTGACTGGCAAGGTGCAATATTTTTCATTATAAAGCCTGTGCTGTTTTTTTTTTAAACTACAGTCTATCAACTACTAGTTACAAAATCAATTTACTGGCTCATGACATGTATTTTAAATTATTTAAATGGCATATTTCTAGACTGTAAATAATTTTATATTAAATTTGGCTTGATTTTATTATATGTATGTTAAATATTATTTGAAAGCTGTTTTAAATAGCCCATATATTTTATGTAGGTATATGTATAACTTGCAATATAAAATGTATTCTTACTGGGAACCTCAGATAAAATGTTGAACAGTTCCATACATTATATACTAAATGTGTAATAAACTTTACATAATTTTTTATAGAATTATGTTCAATGATTCTTTGTCACTTGTCACAAAATCACCAAACGACAGATACTACTAAATTTTGATGTGAAAGAGTAAGTGAATTAAAAAGGATTGAAATACGTTGTTAAGCTAATATGTATAGGAATGCGAGTGGTAGCAGGTTCTCTGTGGTCATGCATGTTAACTAGTACATTCTTTTTGAGTTTTATTAGGGGAAATAAATTGAATTAAACCAATAAAATGAGATATGCTTCAGAGGTTTGTGTTTGCAAGAAAGGGTGAGAGAGAGTGGAGTTTGGGAGGTGCTCTGGACAGGACAATATTTAGGATCCTATAGGGAAAGGCTGCATTGAGCCTTGAGTTTCTGCACTGCATGGCCTATCATTTCATCTGCAACATGGTACTGACCATCATAAATAAACCAGGTACTCACAGATCCACATGGATTGCACTGTCCTACTTGTCCAGACTCCTGTGTCATGAAATCCCTGGGCTGAGAGACAGTTCATTCTCTAGGTGGTTTCTGTCTGCTGGTTTGTGTTGCTAGTGACTGTAGCCACAATCTGTCACTCTCCCTGCTTCCTGCTGCTCCCTGAGACCTATCCAGCCTTCCCAGAAGGTGTGATATGGAGAGATAAACATTTTTTTTTCTATGTCAGATAAGTTTCTCCACGTCCCTCTTATAGTGCCACTAAGAGCACTGATTTTTGTCTACCTGTTCATCTCCAAGAATATTAATGTATTCTTGCATGTTTTGATTCAACAAACATTTTTTGAAACCCTAAAATGTCCAAACCATGTAAAAAGTGCTAGGAAGAGAAAGATGCAGTCACAATTCTAACATGAAATGTTAACATATATGATAGTGATCTAACAACTCTACTTGGAACATTAAAAGATAACTTCACTGAAGTAAGGGGCATGGGGGAAGGGCCAGGAGTTTAAAGTATATGAGCAGAATTCGGACCAACGTGATCAGAAGAGGTAAGAAGCAGAGGCACAGAAGATGCTCACACTATTGGTTCCATTCTCTATTTGAACTGACCAAATACCATGATATTTGAACTGACCAAATACCATCATGCTTTTCACAGGTATACTATTTTTTTTTTCTAGCCGTTTACCTCAAATAAGGTTGACACATCCAAACTACATATTCCCGACATTCATATTTGCATTTTGATTTGCTGTTCTGTTATTTGCATTTTTATTTGCCATGACTTGAGTTCAGATTTGATTATCCAGCATTTGACTTATCCAGTCAGGTCTTTACTTCTGGTTTACTTCTCATCGTTGCCAGTCATTTGGCCACTTTTTCTTTTCTGTCTTTAAACACAAAGGTGAGCAAGAAAGTCTAGGTAGAGAAACTATAAAATGTTATTTCTAATTATATAATTTGTTATTTGTTCCTCAGTTAAAAATTCTAGTGGAGAAGGAATTACTTCAAGCGTAGAAATAGAGTTTGGTCTAATTTGAGTTTATCACTAGAAAATAATTTGTTTGGCTTTTTTTTTTTTTTTTTTTTTGAGACAGAGTCTTCCTCTGTTGCCCAGGCTGGAGTGCAGTGATCTTGATACACTGCAAGCTCCGCCTCCTGGGTTCACGCCATTCTCCTTCCTCAGCCTCCAGAGTAGCTGGTACTATAGGCGCCCACCACTATGCTTGGCTAATTTTTTGTATTTTTAGTAGAGAAGGGGTTTCACCATGTTGGTCAGGCTGGTCTCGAACTCCTGACCTCATGATCCACCCACCTCAGCCTCCCAAAGTGCTGGAATTACAGGCATGAGCCACCGTGCCCAGCCGAAAATAATTTATCTGATTCCTGTGGGCAAAGAAAATATTAATACATATATTTTTCTGTTGATTGCCTCAACTAAGCCTACTGAACATGACTTTAACAATCTTTCTTATTGAAGTCACTAATATTCAAATAGCTTATATTTTATGGGAAGACAAAATTTTCTGTCTGAGATCATTAGAGTTTATAAAGAGATGTTAGTGTTTCATAAGACAGACAAAACTAAGTCAGTGCCATATTTACTCTGAAGATATGTTTACTTTCACTTATTTTCAGTGAATTAACTTGAATTTTTGCTTTCTCATTGAAGAATATAACAAGTTATTTTAAAATCTGTATATTTTTAATTGGGTGAATAAAAAACTCAGTAAGGAAGGCACTTTGGGTTATTTTCTATAAGACCTTTTATAGTATAGTAAGTCTACTCAGGATGCATCTTTGTTCATTCACAATCTTACTGCTGTATCATGTGAATTTACAAGATTTTAAATCTTTGTACATCAAGTATGTCAATCTTGTTCTAAAATAAGTATTTTAAATATATATCTTTTTTGTAATCTCAAAAGAAATTGTAACTCCCAACCTGCAATGTTAAACATAGCCTTAGAACACGTTTACTGTTTCATTGTACTATTCAAGAAATTTGAATTTTTAGAAACACCAATTCACAATACCTTTTGTCAAGTAAAACTCAGTGTTTCAACCTGAATGCATTTTAATCTACATATGAAATCCATATGTTAATTATATCTCATAAAATATGTAAACTAGCAATGTAGAAAGGAAGGACTTGCCTTCTTTTCCTTCTCAAAAGTAGATTTTTATAGTATATACATACTTTGGACAAAATGGATTTTATGTACATAGGAGGAGATATGGGTATCTAAGGATGGTGGTATTGGGAGCTAACAGTAGACAGTTAGGTTGTAGCCCCTTTCTAGAGGACCTTGTCTTGAATTGATTGAAATAAGTTGAAATTGATCTCAGAAGTAATGAGAAGTAAAAAAGGGCTTTTAAACAAAAAAGCAAATACTCCATTATGTTTGTTTTGAGAACTGTTAAAGTAGTGGGTAGACAAAAAAAGGAGAGTCTGGAGGCAAGATGATTGTCTAGGAGCTGAGGCAATTCTTAAGTGAGAGGTGATGCAGGCTTGAATGAAGAATATGACAGTGAAGACAGAGATCAGAGCTGGGTGATATAGTGAGAAGGTGAAACAGAATGTCTAATAAGGCTAGTTTTAGAAACCTTGTCACCTATTTATTGTCCATATTTGGAAATGTATGTAACCTTAGAGCAGATTTTTCTTATGGGATTTTGTATAAGGTGACTAGGTAACCACTGTCCCCAGAAAGTTTTGATAGGATCATTTATTTGGCTTATTTTAGCTGCTCTTCTCAAATACCTCTTGGTGTGCCTAAGAAGTGTAAGAAAAAAATTGTTGAAGATATCATATATAAAGAATGCAGAATTTCTCTGAATTCAACCTCTTGAACATCTTAGGAATGAAGTGTTGGATCTATTTTACACTGATCAAATATCAGAAACTCTGGCGCTGCGGACCAGAATGGAATCTAAAGAAAGGAAAGGGCTCTAAAATGGAACTCACCAAAAATTTGGGATGGGGATGTGTACCTGCATTGTTTACTTAGACTGACAACTGGAACTTAAGGGTTGGCTCTGGATGGCTCTAGAAGAGACAAGGGTTAAGACTGTGACCATTCAGGACCCACCACTCTGTCCTTTGTGTGCAGTTCTAGGAAACAATGGCCGAGCATGATGATGTGAACCAGTGAAGCTATCACCCTGGAGCAGGAGCCCAGAGACACGTGTGACCTGTGTTGGGACCAGACCAGCAATAGCATCACTGCAGAGCAAACAAGCACTTAGGCCTCTCTTCAGCACCAACATTGAGGGCAGTGAGGCATGTAGCGTTTGGAAGCAAAAGTAAATTGAATCCTCTTGAAGAAAATTATCTTCCACCATATCAAGGGGAAGGTAAGATCTGAAGACTGAGATGTTGGAAATACTGTTAATAACAGCGGGAGAGTCCTCTAGACTGTGGGAGAGAGAAGCGGGGGAGATGTGTGACCATATAAATGATACATGATAACTGCATTTGGATTCCAAATGAAGAATTTTACATGTGAACAATTAGATTTCTAGCATGTGTGTGCAGCAGAGGGGGGAGTCATGGATAACAAAGTATCTAGTAGGAGGTTAGAAGAGAAGATGAGATGCAGAGAATGTTAAGATGATGCAGCCATAAGAATGGAGAAATAATATAGGAAGGAGGTGGGGTAGCTTGAGAGTTTGGATAATAAATTCAATTTTAGACATTTCTGGTTTAAAAGACCTTCAGGCTATTTCAGTAGATATGAAGGTATGCTGCTAAATAGTTAGATTATTTTGACAATAACGCAGGTTAAGTACTGTTATTTACCCATTTTGTTCATCAATCTGAGGCCAAAAAAAAAAAAAAAAAGTATTATTCTTCCCCCAGCCTGTTAACTAACTTTACCAGCAAGTGGTACAGTAGGATTCCAATAGAGACAGCTTAACTCCAGGACCACTGCACTAATCTGGCAGTATTAGAGCTGAAAGGGTATAGGCTTCAGAGGAAAAGACACTTGGATTTAAATCTCAGCTTTGTCACTCACCAGAGAAGAGAAGCTGAATACAAATACGTTCCTTAATTTAGCTGAGACTCTAATTCTTTATCTGTAAATTTAGGAATCCAAGTTCCAATCTATAGAGTTCTGGTGAGGTTCCATGACATAATGTATTAGTTTCCTATTGTAGTGTAACAAATTACCACAGTTAGTGGTATGAAACAGCACATATTTAATCCCTACATTTCTGGAATTCAGAAGTCCAAAATTAAGGTGTCAGCAAGACTGTGTTCCTTCTGGTGACTTTAGGAGAGAATTTGTTACCTTGTCTTTTCCAGTCTGTAGAAGCCACCCACATGCCTGCATTCGCGCCCCTTCCGTGGTCCTTAAGGCGCATGACTTCAACCTCTGGTTCCACTGTGACATCTTTTGCTGACTCCCATTCCTTCTGCATCCCTCTTATAAGAACCCACATGATTATTTGGGCCTATTTAGATAATCCAGGATGATCTCCCCATTTTAAGATCCTTAACTTAATCCTCTCTGCAAAGTTCCTTATGCTACATAAGGTAACACATGCACAGGTTCTGGGGTTAATGCATGGATATCTTTAGTGGTGGCATTAGTCAGTCTATCACAGTTTATGTACAGTAAGAGTAAACTATCAACAACAAGCAATAAGTTTATTGAACATCTCTCTTGACTATCAATTATCCATGCACAGCCTTTGAGAAGAATTGGAAAGCAGTCAACTTGTGATTAACTCATAATAGGCATGAATTATAGCTATTATTATCACTATGAGCATTATTCACTTTTAGGAGAAAAATTAATATGCATAATTCTCAGAGCATACCCTTTCAAATGCCCTGCCAGATAAATTTCTCACTTCTGAAAGACAACCTATCTTTCCTCTTACAAAGGCACTGGGCACAACACATAATTGCAATGTCATATTCCATCTTCAATTCCCCATCAATTATAGCTCTAGCATTCCAATTATTTCTTTGGCCAAATGATTAAACATTACCTCCCAGAGAAACGTCTCTGATAAACTTATCTCTTAGAATTTCTTCCATTTCTGTATCACGTATTCTTTAGGCAATTGTTACTTTATAAATAATTGGGATATCAACATACAAAATCATACATGAAATACAGATGAATGTAAAAATAAAAAATAAAAATGTAAACATCACCCAATTTATGAAATATTGCTAACCTTTTTGAAGGTTCCATGTGCCTTATTCCTTTCCCTCCCCTGCCAAAAGTAATCAATATCCTGAATTTTAGTTTCATTATTCTTCTTGTTTTCTATGCAAATGAGCTTTCCATTTTAGAATAGTTTACATTCGCAAAACAGTTCCAGAGGCAGTGCAGAGAGTTCCTTTGTACTTCTCACCCATTTTTCCATGTTACTGGCAACTTATATTAGTATGATATATTTGACATAGCTAATGAATCCATCTTGATAAATTACTGTGAACTAAACTCAATGCTTCATTTGGATTTCTTCAGAAGTTTTTCACATGGTTACACTAGGGTAGTGAATTTTGGAGACATAAACCAGAGAGATAATCATTCTCAGCACATCATATTAAAGGTACATGTTATCAATATGACTTATCACTAACTACCTGCCTAAGGTAGTGCTTGTCAGGTTTCTCTACCGTACAATTACTATCTCTCCTCTCTCCTCCAGCTCATTACTCTACTCTTTGAAATTAAATCCCAATGTATAGTCTGCACATAAGCAGTAAGGAGTTATAATTCAATGTCTTGATGGAACAATGTCTACATAATTTATTTGGCATTCTTCTGCATGAAAACTTGTCTATTTCCCCCATCTGTTTAATTATTCAATAATGTATTTATATAAGTACAAACTCATAGATATTTATTTTACACTTTTGGTTATAATCCAATATGGTTTATTCTGTTGCACAACTTGTTCCAGCTTTGACTACTGGGAGCTCTTTCAGTTGTCTTCTGTGTCCTTTTGATAAACCTTCACAGTTTTCTTTACTGAGCACATCCTTACTTTCTGGTATCACAAGACAAGACAGGATAACCTCATCTTGTATATACCCTGCCCTGGTCCCATAACCATGCATTTCTCGAAGGAGCACTGGTTTCTTTTATTGGAGAATGGCATTACAAACCAAGATCTTGGTGCTGGATGTGCTCATTGCTAATGGGGTATCAGTGCTTCTAGGCCTTCTGAAGGGAAAGAGCTAGGAAATATATGCATGAACACTAATTCACATGTATACCAGCAGAAATCTATAAATATTGCTAGGTATATCTGTCAGTATCTAATTAAGCCAAACATGAAGTCATATTGATGCATCCAACTCTAATCCAGTATGACAAGGTTTATTCTAGCCTTCCTCCTTGCTTATTTGTAACTTCCCACTTCAACAGTGAGAAGCTTGGCTTCTACCATATGCCATCCATTTACTTATTTGTTCCATTTCCATGTATAAGTATAGTGATTTCATAATTGTTAAATTTCTAATGTGAGAACCAACTTTGTCAACTAGAACATAGTAGTTATATACACTTTCTTTTGGCTTTACTCTCAACGATCTCCATTCATTTCCAAAATTACTTAGGTCAGTTTAAAAAGAAAAGCAAAAAATAAAAATAAAAAATTTATACCACCTTCAGTGAGATTGTTTTATACATTTTAACAGATTTTTTTTGTCATTTGACACTTTATTAGGTGTACCCTGACTTCTTAATTTTTAATTGCATACATTAAAGTTCACTGTTTGTGTTATACAGTTCTAGAAGTTTTTAAAAATGCATAGAGTCACATATCCACCAGTTCAATAATATATAGTTTAACCTAAAATATCCCCAGTGTTTCATATATTTATAACCACTCCCCTCCCCAAAGCTCTGATCTATTTTTGTCTTCATAATTTTATCCTTTCTAGAATGTTATATTATCAAAACAATGCAGTATATATCCTATTTAGACTGGCTTCTTTCACATAGCAATATGCATTTAAGTTTCCTCCATGTCTTTTTGAGGCTTGATAGCTCATTTCTTTTTATCATTGAATAGTATTTTGTTATATGGATTTACCAAAGTTTGTTTATCCATTTACCTAATGAAGGATATCTTGGTTGCCTCAATTATTTGATAAATAAAATGTTATCTGATGTTTTTTCTTAGGATTTTCAAACTAAAATATGCCATTAATAATATATGATTGTGCCAGGTGTGGTGGCTCACATCTGTAATCTCAGCACTTTGGGAGGCTGAGGTGAGTGGATCACTTAAGGTCAGGAGTTTGAGACCAGCCTGACCAACATGGTGAAACCACATTTCTAATAAAAATACAAAATTAGCTGGACGTGGTGGTACATGCCTGTAATCCCAGCTACTCAGGAGGCTGAAGCAGGAGAATCACTTCAACAGGGGAGGTGGAGTTTGCAGTGAGCTAAGATTATGCCATTACACTCCAGCTTGGACAACAAGAAAAAAATTCTATCTTTCAAAAAAAAAAAAAAAAAGGATTGCTTAGTTTTTAAATTTAACTCACTGATGCCCACAACTGAGAAATTCACTGTAATGCTTAATCTAAAATTAACTATTTTCCAACACTTACAAAGAGTCTGTTTGGAGACTAGATTGGGTGGTTTTATTTACTTTAGAGACATGCTAATAATAAACATATCTAATTTTCCATGATGTTTGCTTACTTTAAAGAAAATCATCAGAACGCTTCATCCCTTTTGGTTAATCTGTAATAATGTCCCCAATGAATGTTAATTTCAAATTATCTGATGGACATTGAGAAAAAAAGTTTAAAAGAGCCATGTAATTACTGTTTCCTCTGTTTTATAAAGTCATTGGAAGCTATTGTCTGTTATATCTTTCAAAATATCGCTTCACATTATGACACACAGTTTTTCGAGCTAAATGCTGGGACGTGCTGGTATCTGAGTGTTTTTCCTTATTAAGTTTCCTTATGCCTATTACCTTTGGTAGCCACACTTTTAAGTCAAATCTATTAAGTTCAATACTGTATTTTGATAAGTATTATTTGCATAAGCTTTAGTATAATTTACTTTCTACTATACAGTTTTTGATATTTTATCCATACTTTGATAATGCTATAATTTATATACTGTATTTTTCAAAACTTAAAGGAGACAGGCAGAGTATGTATTTATTAAATATATATATCTCAATATTTTAAAAATAATTTTTAAAGAGTTTATATAAATAATGGGTTCATATTTCAAAAATAAAATTTTGAATGTGTATAATAAAGCAATATGGATGATAGATGTTCAAATGAGTATGTCCCAAAATGGTAGATGACATATTTTTGAAATGCCTTTTTAAATTTTTGTTTAGGTGGTGAGAAAGCAACTATATTCCTTGGAGGTCAGAAACTATAATAAAATAGTAATCCATATGTGCTTACCATATCAAATGCTGAAACTGGCATTTACCCTGGAGGTATCTTTTGATAGCTGTTGACTGACCTAGATTTGGGATATAATAACCAAAGTGCTTGACGGATACGAAGCAAAACCTGGAACCTCAGCAAACAGGTTAAATTTAAAACCCACATTAAAACCCCATATAAGCCCCCACAAAAGGCAACACATTCTTCAAATAAACTAAGTTAAAAAAATTACTCTGATAGGAAGACAATGGGAGAATAATTAAAAAGTTTCCTCTAAGAACTTCTTACCATAATCCAACATTTAAACAAGTTTAGAGTTATAAGTAACAATACCAATATAGTTCAAAATGCCTGAACCGAAATCTGAAATTTCAAATCTGAAATTCTCTTTTAATTGATCCCAAATTAGTGTTTCCACTAATGTGTGCTTCCAGAAACAAAGTGACCAGGAGATGAAAGGTACAGAAGTTTAACAAAAACATAAGAGAAACAGAAAACATTTTGGAGGAAGATGAGAGGGAGAAGTTAATACTGAAATACAATAATGGCTAGGATTTTTCCAGAAATGATTAATGATGTGAATTTGCCTTTTGAGGAATCTCAAAGATCACCAAGGATACTTTTTTTTAAAAAAAGTCTGCAATGAGGCAAATGGTAGTGAAACTGTAGAACTTACAAAAGGAGTAAAAGAGAAAAGATATTCTATATGAAGAACGAACACTTAAAATGACAATGACTTTTCAGGCTGGGCGTGTGGCTCATGCCTGTAATCCCAGCACTTTGGAAGGCCAAGACGGGCGGATCAGGAGGTCAGAAAATCAAAACCATCCTGGTCAACACGGTGAAACCCCGATTCTACTAAAAAAAAAAAAAAAAAAAAAAAATACAAAAAATTATCCGGGCGTGGTGGTGGGCGCCTGTAGTCCCATCTACTCCCAAGGCTGAGGCAGGAGAATGGGGTGAACCCAGGAGGCGGAGCTTGCAGTGAGCTGAGATTGCACCACTGCACTCCACACTGGGTGACAAGCGAGACTGTCTAAACAACAACAACAAAAAATCCAGTGATTTTTCAACAATAATGGAAGCCAGAGACATAAGAGAGAAGGAAAAAACTTGTTTATAAAGCTAGAAAGATAATCCCCAAAAAAACTATTTTCTAAAAGTTAGAGTGGAAATTAAGATATCTACAGATAGACACAAACCCATCATAAATAAATCTAAAAAACTAATACTCCCTAAAGCACCACATAAATTCTATACTTGAAGTATGAAGAAAAATATCTGAGAAGGAAGGTCTATGATGCTGGAAATAATAGAGATCATACAAATTAGAAAAAATATGTAGATCTAAATAAACACTTACTGCATTAAACAACAACAATAACTAACTTGCAGCATCAAAATTAATATATTTAAATATATTTCTGGACAGTAAAGGTATTTATGTAAACAGTAGGGTGGCTGGAAGTAACGCATGACAAGGATCTTTGGTTTAAAAGGAAGACGGTAAAAATATTGTATAACTTTAAGCTTTTGCATGTTACATTTGCACGAGTACAACATCTGCAAGCTGGAGAACCAGGAAAGCTAATGGTGTAATGCACTTCCAACTCTAAGGTCCTGAGAAACATAGGATGGCACCAGTGTGCATCTCTAAACCTGAAAGCCTAAGAACCTAGCACTCTGATGTCCAAGGGCAGGAGAATACGGATGGCCAGCTCAAGAGGAGAGAAAGAACATTGGCCCTATTGTTCTTGTCCAAGTAGTTCTATTCAGATGCTCAATAAATGGATTAGATGATGCCTGCCAATATGAGTGAAGGCAAATCTTAACTCAGTCTACTAATTCAAATGCTAGTCTGTTCCAAAAACATCCTCATGGATATACCCAGAGATAATGTTTCACTGGCTATCTGGGCGTCTTTTAACTCAGTCATGTTGACACATAAAATTAACCATTCATAAGTTACATAAGAACAAGGAGAAAGTTCCAGTCAGAAGATACCAGGAGGAACCTGGGATTCTTTACACCTTTCTGAAACATTAGAAAGATAATATAGGGATCCCCATTGAATATAGCTGTATTAGTTTGTTTTCATGCTGCTGATAAAGACGTAACCAAGACTGGGCATTTTACTAAAGACAGAGTTTTATTGGACTTACAGTTCTACATGGCTGGGGAGGCCTCATAATCATGGCAGAAAGCAAGAAGGAGCAAGTCACACCTTACATGGATGGCAGCAGGTAAAAAAAGAGAGCTTGTCCAGGGCAACTCCAGTTTTTAAAAGCATCAAATCTCAGGAGACTCATTCACCATCACAAGAACAGCATGGGAAAGATTCATTCCCATAATTCAATCATCTCCCACCCGGGCCCTTCCACAACATGTGGAAATTATGGGAACTACAAGATGAGAGATTTGGGTAGGGACACAGAGACAAACCATATCAATATTTCAAGCCAAAATTTGTTCAACTATCAAAGAAAAACAATTCCTGTTAACTCCTGAGTTTTCACAGGGAAGACAATAGCTAATACGGTAACTTGCCAAATGGCTTAGAGAGCGAAGTGTCTGTTAGCAGATAGGGCCTCTGAGTAACATCAAAACCTAACTGCACCTACAAATATACATTCTTTCAGAGCAGGAAATCTGTATAGGAAGAGTATCATCCCTAATCCATCTACCTTTACCACAAAACCTCCCAAATTTCAGATAAAATTTTGGAATAAATGTATAACTGCCCCTTTATTTGCATTAATGATCCTATAAATATGGTCCATTGTTTTGGACTAATTCATCTCCTAAATTCTTTTCATATCTTATGGTGAAATGTAAGATATATATTTGTGGTTAATGGAAAACTAACAAAATGCCTCAAATTCCTGAAAACAACAGATAGATACAAAAGTATTAAATTCAGACTTCCCATTTAAATATTTCCTGCAGTGATAAATTCCAGAGCAAAAGGTTAACTTGAAAAATTCGATAAAGAACATTTTATTTTCTTAATGATCTGAGTACTAACATTAATTAATAATGCATTATTTTATTGCACATAATGTATGGTGATTTTCAATTTCATTATAATGTTTCATCAGGTGTAAACAGATGTATATAAGATGGCTTTTATATGTTACCGATTTCACAATGAAAAGAAGACATTCTCTCTTTAATCTTAAGAAAGCTTATGAAAAGTAAAAACCTAATTTCTGAAAGATGCAGAAAGGAGATATAATTCCTAATAGACTTTTTATCAAAACATTTTTCATATATAGTATATTGTAATTGTTCATAGTTGTTCTTTGTACATCTGCACATTTAATATGGTCCAACTGAGGAAAAATAGACTATTCAAGGGGAAAACATAAATTTTCTAATAGAAAATGATATGCAGTTGTACTGAATTATCTGATACGGTCCTCTTATTAGCCAGATTTTAGCAATATTGTATTGTTTAGCCAAAATCAGATCAATACCTCACTGAAAAGGCAGCAGTCACAGAGAAAACCTGGTATTGTTTTATGAGAAAAGATAAATTAGCAGAGTAAATACAAGTTAGTGATCTCATTTAGACAATTGGACTCTAAACCATAAACATTTCAATACTCAGGGAAAAACAAAAGACATTTTAATCCAAAATAAAAGTTCCTGCTCTCAGAAAGGTAGCAGATAACATAATATGATGCCCAACTATTTTCACTTTGGTGATGGAATCTTTAGTACATAAACATAAACTGAATTTTACTCAAAAATAAGAATAATCCAATATGAGGTGACTAGAAATCTAATGCTGCATTTCAAGTAGGGATACAAATTATATATGCATTGAAATGTTTCCTCTTTTGCATTGGTTGATGGCAGGATTTAGTGTAGTAATTTATTCAGGAGCACTTTAAGCTCAAAGTGGAAAAGGATTGAGAGAAGATTATTATTAGTAGCCTTCTAGAAGGGAAATATGTGCACCCTGATTCAATGGATGAAGCTAATAAATATAATTGTAGACTGCCACTATGGTGACTTCCACTCAAAGACAACAGAATTCTGGTTAAAATTTATTTCATAATGAAATAAAGAATATCTATGTAAGGATGCTCATTATACAAGTTTGTCTCACAACGTTTAATTTTTTTAAGACAAAAGAGTATGAAAAAATGTTAACTTACAATGCAATTTACTAGGTAAATGATATTGGACAAGAGAGTTATTATATATCAATCTCATTTCTCCATCTGTCCTATAGTAGGTAATATAAATTGCCATTTCAAATATGAAATTTATATAAAATGCCACGTTTCTTGTTTAAAATATAATAGTTCCTCAATATACAAATAGGAAACCACTGGAGGAGAATCAAGGTCAAATAGGTGTATATAGTGCCATATTTTTTTTTAAACATTAAGATAAAAAGCCAAAATTAGATAGATAGAAGATTGATAGATATAGACGATAGATATAGATGATAAATAGATATATAGATATAAAGCAAAATAAATAAATATTTAAGAAGCAAAAGATAACCTACATAAGTCAGGCATGTAAAAATGAACAAGATACATGTACTCTTCATTTTAAAGTCTCCTTTAAATTCAGGAAATTAAATAACATTCAGGAAATTAAATAACATCCTCTGTATTTAAAATACATATAATATAAATAATGGCTACTTATGTAAAGCCTATAAATTATTTTTGTGTAATACTGTACATTCATAACATTTATCAATATATTTACTTTGCTCTCCTTATTTTTTAAAGGAGGTAAAAAATATGGACAGTGCTCAAGAAAAAAAAAAAACAGATAAAATCATTATGGAGATATAAAATAATACCCTAAGGGAAGAGTTGAGGTAGTTGGTATTATTTAGTTTGCAAAAAAGTGAGATTAGACATCTGCCTTCATTAGAATCTCCATTAAACTAGATGATTTCTTGAGATCCAGTTTTCTTTTTCTGTAATCTAGAATGTGATTTCTGGAGATCCAGTTTTTTCTGTAATCTATAATGCTATTGTCTTCTAAAATAAACATATAAAAAGATGCAGAAATAGATGTAGTTTGATAAGTGACATATAATTGGTAACCAATACTAGCATTAAGTACACTGACTATTACTAAAACACACATACACACATTCAGTGTTTCTCAACTTATAGAGCCAGAAGCACACAAATCAGAATTGCCTCATGATTTTTAAAATACGGATTCATGTGTTTCTTCTAGACCTATCAAATCAAAATTTTTGGTGGTAGAATTTCATAATCTGTGGGTTTAATGAGCACATGATTTGATTTGTATGCATGCTGAAGTTGAGAACTGCTTAATTAGAGAACTACTTACTTGCTCCTATACATTTTGTTGACTTTCACCGCCACCATGGTGGTCACCTCCACTTAAGCTAGCCTGAAAGGGAAAAAGAGCTTGGACAACTGTGTTGAGTAAGGTTTTATGAGTCAGGACTGATAATTGCCTTCCACTCACTTTTAGTTGTCTACAGCTCAGTTATATGGCCATGCCATATGTAACAGTGTCTTGTAAGTCTAGTCTAGTTGCACGCACAAAGAAGAAACAACTCTCTGCCTAATTTTAAACACATGGAAGACAAAGAAAAAAAAGATTATTTTTCAATGTTTGTGAAAGTGTGGTGCATGCAGTCTCTGGAGTTCCCTAGATCCCAACCTGATGAGATCAAAATCTGTGGCAGTGGGGCCTGTAAATAATCATTTTAAACAATTTCCTTATGAGATTCCTAGATATTTTGAAATTTGCGAATGATGGTGGCTGGCAAATGCTTCTTTTGTGTGACAATTCTTTACCATGCTTAACCCAGAGGGAATTTTTTTTTTAATTTTTTTCTTCTATTTTTGTATAAAGCATAGTTATTTAAAAGACTATTTAGAAGACATTTTTTAATTTCAATTTTTATTTTAGATTCAGGGGGTACATGTGCAGGTTTTTACACAGGTATATTATGTGACACTGAGGTTTGAGATATGAATGATCCTGTGACCCAGCTGCCGAGCATAGTACTCAATATGTAGTTTTTCAACTCTTGTCCCCTTCCTCCTTCCCCACTGTAATAGTCCCCAGTATCTATTGTTCCCACCTTTATGTCCATGTGTAATGCTAAATGTTTAGCTTCCACTTGTAAGCGAGAAAATGCAATATTTGTTTTTCCATTCCTGCATTAATTCACTTAGATTTATGATCTCCAACTGCATTCATGTTGCCACAAATGACATGATCTCATTCTTTTCCATGATGCATATGTGCCACATTTTCTTTATCCAATCAACCACTGATGGGCACCTGGGTTTATTCCTTGTCTTTGTTATCGTGAATAGTGCTGCAATGAACATACAAATGCATGTGGTTTTTTGGTAGAACAATTTATTTTTCTTTGGGTATATACCCAGTAATGAAATTGCTGGGTCAAACGGAAGCTTTGTTTTAAGTTATTTGAGAAATCTCCAAACTGCTTTCCACAGTGGCTAAACTAATTTACATTCTCACCATCCGTGTATAAGCATTCCCTTTTCTCCACAGCCTCACCAACATCTGTAATTTTGTACTTTTTAATAATGGCCATTCTAACTGGTGTGAGATGGTATTTCATTGTGGTGTTAATTTGTATTTCTCCGATGATTACTGATGTTGAGCATTTTTTAATATATTATTGGCCACTTGTATGTCTTCTTTTGAAAAGTGTCTGCTCATGTTCTTTAGGCATACATGTTTTAATGAAGAATTGCACCAGCGTTAACTCTAAAAATGAAGCCCTTCTGCATACAATCTTAAAGTGAGGCAAATGTGCTCATGAGCTGGTGCTGAACACTGGAGCTTTGGTTGTGTTTTCTCCAACAGAGGCAATGGGGTGAAAGAGAACAGACTCAGAGCTTTGTTTTGGTTTTATTGAGACAAAAATAATAGCATCTATATTAGCTATTTTTTCTACTGAAGAGCTCTTCTCAAACAAATGTTAATACTCTGCACTGAAGGACGATTATGTGAACCTTTATTTCTAAGATAAGATGCAACAGTTGTTCATTTACTTGGCCATTTGGGATAAGCAGCTAAATGTTACTTACAGGTCCCAGAATATAAGTTGTACATAGTAATCTAGTATTCTCAGTGATCTCTTACCAACACCAACATCTTCCAAAAATAAGCTGAATAAATATATAATGGAAAATTGCAAATCTATTATGATGTTTTTAGAAAAAGAACAAGTTTACTAATTTTTTTTGGCCTAATAAGAAGCACCCTACAATTGGATTCCCCAAACAATTGGATGGATTTATAAGGAAAGAATCTGTAGCCTAAGCCATTTTAAAATACGTTCACAATAATTAGTGAATATTCTGATACATGTTCAGATGTCTTGGACTCAATAACTTTATTTATGAAGCAGTAAAATAGTTAGAACACAAAGAGGGTTGATTATTCTATTCTTATACTATGAAATCTCTGCATTCTTATTTAAAGAATTGGGATAAATTTAAATTCTAACAAATATTGATGAAGAATCTGCTGTGGGCTGGGCACCTAGAAGAAAAAATCTGCAGAAACACTGTTCTCATGGTCCTAACTCAACAATATAATCTCATAGTATTTTTATGAGTACGGACTGAAGTTCTTTTTCAGAGATCTAGGTTTCAATTATCCAAAAAATATTATTTGGACGGCAAAAGAAAGTTGTATGAAAATTAGCTTTATAAATATTCTTTCCAAATGCAATCTATTCATTTATTTTTATAAATAACATATAGTCCAGTAAGAATCATAAACCTTCTATCATAATTTTAAATACCTCCATAATAATTTAATAACGATGAAGATATGTTCTTTCATTTATCTTTAAAACACTATTTGGGAAATGGAAAGATTAATATGCTCATTTTAACTATGAGTTAGAGTTATGAGATGCCTTTTGTGTAATGGTTAGATAATAACATCTTTAACTAAATAGTGTTTATTTGCTTCTATTAATCTACCTCGTTAAATGCCTTAATGTTTAAAGAATTTTCAATCAGAATAATGTTCACTAGCCATTAAATTAAGGTAACAGATGTTAGAACAGTACAAGTATTCATACATGAAAGGAAGACAAAAGAAGCAAAATCAATAATCACCATATTGAAAATGGAAAGTCATCAATTTTTAATCAACATCCTCAATTACATTTAAGAAAAATTTAATTAAAATTTTCTTCCTTGGTTTGTCTCGTTGTGTATAAATTGCTCCTGCCCAGTGTCTTTCCTTAGTTTACTGAATCACATTGGTAAATTCTACTGCACAATATTTTAAACTTTGAAATGACAAAACCAAAAGAAAATTAAATTAAAAATAAAATTAAAACAAAGCAAGTTTTATAAAGAGTTTAAAATATGTAATAAATTCAGTAATTTTTAAATTACAAGACATTGTTATGTATCAATAAAAAAAGTGACATTCCAACAGATATTAGACAAAAGATTACAACCATGGTGTTTCTGGGAAAAAATAGAAATTAGTTCATCTATATACAATAAACTATTTCTACTGTAATCTGTTTTCAACTTGTCATCTGCTTTGCCAAAACCAATGATCTCCATTTTGTTAAATCCAGTAAATATTTTTATGGCATTCTTCAAATTCTCACCAAAAGCTGAAACTGATTATGAACTGCAGATTCTGTACAATTCAGATTACAAACTGTACAACTCAGCCTCTTTATAGCAAATTTTCCTTTGATGCTGCTAGCAAAACACCATATTTTCTGAAGTTCCAAATTATCTTTCATACCAGTTGCTCTGGGAACAAATTCCATACGACTGTCACAGAACAACTTTTATTCGTTAAATACTCCTCTCCCCAGATAAGTGGATTTCTTTTTTCTTTTTTAAGACAGTCTCACTGTGTAGCCCAGGCTAGAGGCTAGAGTGCAGTGGCACGATCTCAGCTCACTGCAATCTCCACCTCCTGGGCTCAAGCAAGTCTCTTGCCTCAGCCTTCTGAGTAGCTGGGATTATAGTTGCCTGCCACCACGCCTGGTTAATTTTTGTATTTTTTGTAGAAACTGGTGTTCACCATGTTTTCCAGGCTGGTCTCCAACTTCTGAGCCTCAGCCTCCCAAAGTGCTGACACTACAGGCATGAGCCACCATGCCCACCCTTAAGTGGCTTTTCATTCTACCTACACTTGAGACATAACTTGGGAAGCTTTAAAAATTGAATTTCCACAGGGTTGGGTCCAAAAAGATTATTAAACCTCTCCTAATGTTCTTAATGTGAGTTGGAATTTACCAACGCTGGTAAACTCTTCTATGCACGTGGCTTTAATTCTTGTGTGTACACTGACTCCCTTTAGATGTATATGTGTATGTGCATGCATACACACATATGATCTCCCAAACATATTCGCACATAAATTCCATACTTCTTGAATAACTTCATACTTTTTTACATTATCTGTGCTTCCCAATAAGTGTTACAGACAATATTTTTCTAATTGCCCTCCATGAAATTTTGATAATATAAATATACCACATAAATGTTTATATACTATATGGCTTTCCATACTTTGTGCATAAAAAGTAAGATTTTTTTACTCCCCAGCAACCAATTTTTACCCTCTTTGGTTGCAATATCATCCTTGCTAAGGATGTGTGGGTAAAACATATTACAGGCCCTTTAAATTGTACACATCGAGAACAGAAGTCATTAACTTTGCTCAAACAATGTCTCCTCCAAAGATGTTTATATCAGTAATTGGCACTAACATTCAATCTACAAGGAAGGCTTCTTTGTAATCTCTTGCACCTTGAATCCTGTTTCAAACCACCTGGTCCTTTTTATACTGTTTTCTGAGTATAATAATAATAATAATAATAATAATAATAATAATAATAATAAAAGATTTTACTAATTTATCTATATTGGATGCGTGTGTATTAGTTAAAAGTAGCTTTCAGTATAAAAGTACATTATTATCCAAAATCGCCAATTTCTTCATGATTATTTCAAGTACTATTTTGTTTTCATTGTCAAAAATAGCATAGTATAGGTGATTAAAGAAGTGCAAAAGAAGTCTAGTTTTTATTTAACAAATAGGTTTGAATATATGCCAGATACTCTTCTAAGGATTTTACATATATTGACTTTTGATTCCTATACCATTTTCATCAGGCAGACACCCTTACTATATGCATTATACAGATGAGAATACTGAGCAACCTATCTTCAATAAAATTAAAATTGAGTTGTTAAGACATATATCCACGAGGTAGTAAGTTGCAAGACAAGGCCTCAAATTATCAAATTTTTAAAACTGTGATATAAATAATAAATTCTAAAGGGAAATAGGGAAATCTTTGGTGTTATCTAATGGAAAAGGTGAGACCAGAGTCTGGTTTGAAATCTGAATTGAATTCTGACAGAAGGAACAGAAACCCTTCTGACCCAAAGTATGACCGAAACCCTTGTATGACCCAAAGTCATGCAAAAAGTACCAGTGGGTTTATAGCCCATTTCAAATTACCACCACTGGAAGAATTTTAAGTTCAAATGAGATTAATGAGTTATCTTAAGTTAGAGGTAATATCTAAACTAATTATTTATTTCAGTTAAAATGTACATATTGACTAATGTAACAATACTTAATCCCAAAATTTTACTTGCAATGGCCAATGATTATTTAACCCCATCTCTTTTACAATAGTATTTTTCAATATTTTCTGTCATATTCTGTTGTTTCACCTTTCAAGTAATGAGGAATATTCTCAAAAGCTCTATTTTTGTAAGGAAGAAGTATAAATTCCTTATGTATTGAAACGAGTAACATATTATCACACAACTTTTCATTTAATTCCAAAACAATAAGGTTTACAGAAATATTGGCTCTGTTATGAGTGAATGTAAAAGATAATATATCTTATGAAAATAATAATAGCAATAACAGCAAACATTTATTTTATGTTTTCGATATGCCAAGAATTTTTCCCCTGCTATAAATTCAGTCTCACTTTTAATCTTCTACTCATTCTATGAGGTAGACACTATTATTATGCTTACTTTATAAAGAATGTAACTGAGGGGGGAAGCTAAGTAACTAGGCCACAATCACACCATAATTAAGAGAGTAGACAGGATTTTATCTCAGATACTTCCAACTCCCAAAGAGATTTTAACCACTGGTTCACATTCTCTTAATATCCATTTAACCCCTAAAATAAGAAAGACTGGAATTGAAATTATAATACCTTCAGATGGATATGTATTACAGATTTCATCTCTTTTAATATAAATTAATCAATTATTTAACAATTCATTGTTTCCAAATTGCTTCTTTCTAATCCTACATATACCCACAAATTCATGACCTGGCTAATGTTGATCTCAGGGTTCTAAGGCTGAGGAAGAGTGAGAAATGTTCTACTTTCTAGTTCTTATTGGTCAGGATCTACAAAGACTTGATTAGTCATTTTGTTTTTTAAAATTGTATTTTCCCTGGCAGCACACACCTGTAATGCCAGCTACTCAGGAGGTTGAGGCATGAGAATTGCTTGAACCTGGGTGGTGGAAGTTTCAGTGAGCCAAGATCGTGTCACTGCACTCCAGTCTGGGCGACAGAGGGAGACTCTGTCTCAAAAATATATATATATATATATATATATATATATATATTTTCAAATATTCTCTGTATAATTTCCTGTACTACCTCAGATGATGTTTTTAAGGTAAAGCTCACTGTGATATGTTTGTCTTTATTACTTATTTTTAATTCATATTTCTAAAATTTCACTTTAATCAACATACTTTTTAAGTGGTATATATTTTATTAACATTTCTAGGTCATTTATATTCTCTTATAATGATTTTATTAGAGCTAAAGCATACATTGAAAACTCCTGGAAATTGACCTATGAGCTAGACACTGCTTTTAATTAAGAAGAAGATGAAAGCATAGCCCAGGTTTTCAAGGAGTTTACAACTTTTTACAGGACAATTGATTAAAACACATGAACTTAACAGCAAACAATACAAGACAGAATTATTCTAAATGCAACAAGAGTAGAGAAGTGAGGGAGTGGGTGGATTAAAACAGACCTAGTGGTCAGAGAACTCATTGATAGATAAGGAAAAGTTTGGTCTGGGATCTCCAGAAGTGTCTAGGATTTTTGGTCCCTGAATAAACGACAAACAGATACTTTGATCAAAGGGATAATTGTAAATAAAGGTATAGATGCTGGAATAAGCATTACAGTTTTATGTAAATTAAAGAGGCCTAGATTCATTAGACTCACAGGAGTGCATTCAGAAAGAACAGCGAAAATTAATTCAACTAACAAATCTAAATTAGAGAATTCAGAAAGAGCAAGTTAGATCTAACGTGATAGAAAAGAGTCACTTAAGGAATTTGTTCAAGAGAGATCACTGATCTGACAGGTCTGCAAAGACTGGGTCAAGTCCAAGAGGTTGCTATGGCAAGCTAAAACTGAACTGTCTTGGTATGCTGGGAAAGAAGGAAAAGAAATAGACTTGAGAGAAAGTAAAGAGGGGACATTATTTTATTAGACTAAATGCAAATCAATTCCTCCTAAAAGGGTATGCAAGAAGCATGATAGAAATATCATGGATTCTTTATTTTATTTTTTCTTTTAGGGAGAGGGTCTTGCTCTGTCACTCAGGCTGGAGTGAAGTGGCACAATCATAGCTCACTGCAACCTCAAACCGCTAGGTTAAAGCCATTTTCCTGCCTTGGCCTCCCAAAGTGTTCAGATTACAGGCATGATCATGGATTTTAAAGCACCAGTTCAATTTTGCACAGGTCCATTATTTATCTGCATAACACTGAACTGTGTTTAAACTCCCTGAATCCCACTTAAATGTGTTTACCTATTTTATAGCATTTCAATAAATAAGATGATACACAAAATTTCCAGTTAAGTTCCCCTGAGACACTAAAGAAATAATGCATTTTTGTCTAAGTTTTAAAATTTCTTCTGTTTGAATACAAAACACAGTTCACCATGGAAATCCGTTATATACGGGAAAAACCACAAAATTTCCTGCATATTACCACTTTCACTTCAGTTTTCACTTTTTTTTTTTTTTTTTTTTGAGATGGAGTTTCGCTCTTGTTGCCCAGGCTGGAGTGCAATGGTGCAATCTTGGCTCACCGCAACCTCTGCCTCCCGGGTTCAAGCAATTCTCCTGCCTCAGCCTCCCTTCTAGCTGGGATTACAGGTATGCGCTACCACACCCGGCTAATTTTTGTATTTTTTCTATAGTAGAGATGGGGTTTCTCCATATTGGTCAGGCTGGTCTCGAACTCCCAACTTCAGGTGATCTGCCAGCCTCTGCCTCCCAAAGTGCTGGGATTACAGGCATGAGCTACAGCAGCCAGCCCAGTTTTCACTTTTATCATTGTCTTCAACAATTGGAAAAATTCTACAATAGCATCACATTGTGTAGTGAAGTTTAAATATATATTTTATGTTTGTGTTTCTTTACAATATTTACATTTTGCCCAGGTCCACTAAAGTATAGTGTAATTATTCTCTTATTAGCATATATTTTCAGCTATATAATTCATGCATTTTATATTATCTTTCACTTGTTATTAATAATTGAAAATTTTAAAAAGCACTTTTCCCCTACTGTTTTCAGGTTTTTGTAGTGCCTTTTTTTTTTACCAGGGTAAATTGCACTTTTACTTTTGTATTATAATAATGATGTGTTCTCTCCTCTATTCCCTTAACTGTACTGAACTTAGGAGCCTCTATATGCTTGCACAGTCTTCAATTCAGATTCCCTAAGAGTAGCTTATTAAAGTTCACAGAGATAGTTCAGATTGCCATACTTGGTCTCATTTAATCACCTCACTAAGAATGAAAGATAGCATGTTTTATTTTTCAAGTACCTTTACCTATCTGCAAGAGACAATTCAACATATCAATATATCAATCATCTGTTCCTAAATGTTTCTCCAGTTTAATAAAAAATCAGTTTATGTTGTTCTCCCTTCCTTGCAGAATTCCGAATTATCAATCCTTTAATAGAAAAATGTTTTGAAATATAGAACTTAATATCAGAAACAAATGACATTAAATTATATCATTACTGAATCTTATTAACACAATATCTTTCCTTATGACAGACATATTAGATGTTAATATCTAATTGCTGTCATCAATAATATAGACAGAAAAAGTGTTTCAAATAAATAGAATACAGGCCTAGAAATAATATCTTAGTTTAGAGCAAATGATTCAAGAATTTTTTTTTTTTTTTTTTTTTTTGAGACGGAGTCTCACTCTGTCCCCCTGGGTGGAGCACAGTGGCGCGATCTCGGCTCACTGAAAGCTCTGCCTCCTGGTTTCCCGCCATTCTCCTGCCTCAGCCTCCCGAGTAGCTGGGACTACAGGCTCCTGCAACCGTGCCCAGCTAATTATTTTTGTATTTTTAGTAGAGACGGGGTTTCACCGTGGTCTCGATCTCCTGACCTTGTGATCCGCCCACCTCGGCCTCCCAAAGTGCTGGGATTACAGGCATGAGCCACCGCACCCAGCCAATTCAATAATATTTTGTTTATCTAGGCAATGCCTTTTATTCGCAATGTGTAACTGTTTTGATCAGGGGTCATAAAAATGACTCAAGCACTTGCATTGTTAACATATCAGGATTGACTCCCTTTGGTACCTTTTCTCACCTTTTTCTGTACCATAGGGCCTGGAAAGCTAAAAATCTGCATTTTCAAGACTCCCTTGCAGCTACACCTCTGAAAGTGACTTAGGTTCTGACTATCATTTGTCATTAAAGAAAAATCATTTATTTGAAAGTGAATTGAGATTGAGAGGGAAGCCGTGGATTCTAGGAATTCAATGTCAGCTGATGCAGTTCTAAAGAGATAGTGTGGCAGTTTCCTGATCTTGGAATTTCATCTAAGACAACCAGGAAGTGGTTGTTTCCCAATCACCCACCTTTCTAATGGTGACAGTTGGCAGCATCCCTGGAGGGCCTGGTCTGTGGTAGAATTACAGAGGCCAACCCAGAGCCTGTCCTTCAGTACTTCCAACTATCTTATCATTATATATTTCCCTATATTTAAGCCATTTCTTCTTAAAATTACTAGGCTGGTTTTAATGATTTATCTGTGGCTGACATCTGGCTGATACATTTTCCAAATACAAGAGAAGCCTAGGTAAGAAGCCTTGGCTGGCCCTGCACTTGCTTTTCTTCCTTTGAGGAGATTTTCCCTTCCCCACTACACTGCTTCATTCTCAAGTCAGTAATACTTGCAAGTTTACCTTTGGATTAAACATGTAACTCCAGGGGTCCTTTATCTTTGAAATATACCCCCACACATATTCTCATACTCAAAAGTACATTTAAAGGAGGCTAAAACCTAACATTGCCACCATTAAAACTCAGAAATTGAACTTAAAGTACAATTTTTGATATATATTTGGTCAAAATGGATTTGTTTTAGCTTATGATTAGGTAATAAAATAATAAATATTGCTATTTACTTTCCCCATCTGATGGAGTGAGAGGGGATATTTTTAAAAGGAGATTTTCTAACACCTAAAGGAAGAGAAAATAAGCAGGGGTGGGAAATGTTGAAAAGTGTCATAAAGATCAAAGGAGGGCTGACTAACTTCTTAATTTTGCCCAGAGAAAATACCATTTATTTTAAAAGTAACAGGTTATTGCTGAGAGTTGAAGGACTGATGGATGGGCCCCAAGGTAGGTGTACCTGGTGGGTAATAGAAAGGACTGGAAGAAAGATGAAAGGGAAGCAAAAATAAATGCCATGTTTTATAGTTGTGGCCTATACTGCCCTATTCTCCAAAGAATTATGCTGAAAAGTTTTTAAAAATATTTGTAAGCCTTATATTAAAGAATTACTGTATTACTAAGATATATAAGATGAAAGCATGTGATTTATAAAAATATGTTGCCTCTGTAGTCTGTGGTGGGTTTAAACTTTTTTAAAAAACACACTAAATATGCAGATATAAGAAAGCATCTTCAATAGGTGATTCTCCTCACTCCACTAAAAATAAAATAAACAGGCTGCACTTGTGATATACCTACTCTTGAATCATTAAAATGCGATTCCCTTGTCTTTTTTCCCACAAGGAACTGACACCTAAGAAAGCTTTTGAGCCTTTTTCAGCATTTCAAAGCTACTTTGCTGGCTGAAACCTGGGTTTGACTTAGCAGATTCAACTACTGAGTTGAAAGATAGCTGTAAATGTGACCCAATATGTTTTCCTGTCTTTAGAAATGTTGTAAAGCATCTGAGATTAATGGGAAACATGAATAAAAAGGTCTTGGGTCCTGAAAACATCAATAAAGGCAGCAAGCCAATTGAAGCTGGCAGTGGTTGCCCACAGTGTGAGTTAAAAAGATTGCCAAGAACATTAAGCTGATGGGTGGAATAGAGCTTGTTATGTGTGCATGGGAGTATGTGCCTGAATGCTTAAAATCACTTCTACAACCCCTCTTGTGATTTGAAAAGAAGTAAAAATTATTTTCTCCTATTTGGAGAACTAAGGAATAATAAGGTAGAAATAATGAGAAAATAGATTATGTATTATACTCAAGTACCTTTACTCTGTCCTAACATCAGGTTACTGTTCTTTAGTAATGGGTATACATAGCCCAGTTGGTTCATGAGCTGATCAATGAGCAGCGAGGAGGACTGGAGAAGGTAATTCTAGTTCCAACATCCAAATAAGGGATAGAAGGAAGGGGAAGGTAGATGCAGTCAGACTATCAGTAAAGGGAAGTCATTTACCACAGCTATGTACTACCTTTGACACTGAAATATAGAGGACCTTGGCATTCCAAAACATCTTGTCATGGCAGTATTTGTTTTAAAGAAAAGCATAATAGACACACACACACAGTAGAATTATGAATATTGCACATTTATATACATATATATAATAGGTGATTATGCTAACAGACATTATATATTAGTATAAACCAGCAGTTAATATTGAGGGGTCTAGTATCAGATGATCAATTTTCAGCCAGACTCTATCACTTGTCATGTGGCTTGGTACAAGTTACTTAATTTCTCTATATTTCAGTTTAATTAACTGTGAAGTAGCTATAATAATAGCAACTGTCTCATGTGGTTATTCTGAGCATTAAATGAGATACTATTTTCTAGGCATATATAAGAACTCAGTAAAATGTGATTTTTTATTGTTCTTGTCATTTAATAATAGTAATGCTATTACTAGCATTATATTAAACATATTGTTAGAATGTTGCATTATTGCAAGTAAGCAAGGTGTCAACTTGACCGGATAAGGGGATACCAAGAGAAGTGGTACTACATGATTTCTAGATGTGTCTTTGAGTGTGTTTCCTGAGGAGATTGGCATGTGAGTCTGTAGACTTAGTGAGGAAAATCCCCCCTTAATGTGGGCGTGCACCATTCAATTAGCAAAGGGTGCAGATGAACAAAGAGGCAGAGAAAAGGCAAATTCATTTACTCTTTCTTGGATCTCGGACACCCTTTTTCTCCTGCCCCTGGATATTAAAACTCCAGGTTCTCTGGTCTTTGCACTCTGTGGCTTTCAGCCACAAACTGAGTTACACCACAGGCTTCCCTGTTTCTAAGGCTTTCAGCCTTGGACAGCAAGGCAACTGGCTTCCCTGGTTCTTCAGCTTGAAGACAGCCTATTGTCTATCATGAGACTTGTCAGTCTCCATAATATTGTAAGCCAATTTCCCTAAAAAAAAAAAAAAAAAAAAAAAAAATCGCCTCTCTCATATACATATCTCCTATTGGTCTGTCTCTCTGGAGAACCCTAATATAGCAAGTTTACTCCTAATGATGTCAAGGTTTTTCCTTTACTTAGAGTCTTCTCCACCAGCTATTGTTTTTCTTGTATTTCTTATGTACTCATCGTTCCACTAATGACGGTCTACTGTGTGCATATGGCCACAAAGCAATGTGCACAATTCTGTTGTGCCCATCTTATAAGGCATTCTATAATGCTCCACTTTCACAGAAACACTTGCTGGACTCTTGTAAACTAAATGACCAGGCTTGACTATAATCAATTCTAGGGTCATTATCAGAAGCCAACCATTTTAGGACTAACTCATAAAGTTAAGATTCATTTTTAAAGGAAATGCCAAGCTAAATATGGGTATGTCCATTATCTATCAATATTCAACAAATCACCCTAAACTTTGTGGATTAGAACAATTATCTATTACTTTTTCATGGTTCTGTAGGTTAGATGAGCTGAGCTAAGAAGTTGTTCTGCTTCAGGTGACATTGGCTGGGATTACTCATTTGGGTGCATTTTACTTGACTGCAGACCTGGGCAGAAAAGTTCAAAAAGCTTCATGTCAGGGTCACATGTCAGGGCTTTTTGTTTTGTTTTGTTTTTTATGTGACCTCCTTCTCTTCACACGACTAGGTTAGTCATGCTCATAATACTACATGGTGATATTGGGAAGATACACCACTTATATTGCAGCTGAATGCCCCAAAAGAAAAAGTGGAAGCTGTTCACCTCATTTCAGGCACGTCTTTTACACTCTGTTGAGCAAGGTAAGTTATAATCCCAGCCTGAATTCTGAATTTAAGGGGAAGGAATAAACACAACCTCTTGATGCAAAAGAAACAAAGTCACAAAGGAAAGGAAATAATTGATCATGGCCATCTTGAAAGACTCTATCACAGATAATCATCGCTTTAACTTTTTTCATAATATTATTTTAAATTACAATTAAATCAAAAGTTTATTAATTATAAGGTGAAATTATATGTATTATTTTGTGGCTTTTTTGTCCAGGTTAAAATTAAATAAGATAAATGATCTCCTGGTCAGTCACCTATTCTACTAGTCTTAACTAGTATAGTTTTGCTTAGCCAACATTTATTTACTATTCATTGTGGACAAGACATTGAACCAAAAATCGATACATAAAGATGAATTTAAAACAGTGAGAGAATTCACTCTCACAATATTTTCGGAAGAATGTATAAAATATACCATATTAAACCAATGTAATAAGTATGATTCAGGGAAGCGCAGGATGCCATTTTAAGTAAGGAGGCACACGACATTCAGACTAAGCTGGGAAAAGGGTCAGCAAATGGCATAGATGCCATTTTAAATGGTCTGAGTTACAAAGATGTCAAGAAGTAGAAAAGGTCACTCTAGGCACAGATGGCAGCAAGATCAAAGAGATGGGAACCATATAAGAGCACAGCAGATGTAAAACCCTAAAGGGGGCTGGCCCTCCATGGTGTGTCAAGGGTGAGGCATAGATGGAACAGAAGTTTTGGTAGAAAGGAGAGAGAGAACTAAGTGGAAATTAAAAGGGAATTCGAGGTCACAGAAGTTTGTTTCTTGTTTTCATTTTATGTATGTATTTATTTAAATTTTTTGAAGAAACAGGGTCTTGCTCTGTCACCCAGGATGGAGTACAGTGGAGCAATCATAGCTCACTACAGCTTTGACCTCCTGGGCTCAAACATTTCTCCCACCTCAGCCTCAGGAGTAGCTGGGACCACAGGTGCACACCACCATGCCCAGCTAATTTTTTTTGCTTTCTGTAGAGACAAGGCTTCCCTATGTTGCCCAGGCCGATCTAGAACTACTAGGCCCAAGTGTTCCTCCTGCCTCAGCCTCCCAAAGTGCTGAGATAATGGGTGTAAGCCACCATAACTGGCCTATTTTTTTTTTTTTTTTTTTTTTTGAGATGAAGTTTTGCTCTTGTTGCCCAGGCTGCAGTGCAATGGTGCCATCTTGACTCACCGTGACCTTTGCCTCCTGGGTTCAAGCGATTCTTCTGCCTCAGCCTCCCATGTAGCTGGGATTACAGGCATGCACCATCACACCTGGCTAATTTTGTATTTTTAGTAGAGATGGGGTTTCTCTATGTTGGTCAAGATGGCCTTGAACTCCTGACCTCAGGTGATCCACCCACTTCAGCCTCCCAAAGTTCTGGGATTACAGGCATGAGCCACCGCGTCCAGCCAAGTTAAACATTTTTATGGGTGGAGAAGAAAGAGACTAGAAGAAAATCAAGTTTGCAGATTTTATTAGTCACTTCTTATGCACTTTCTCAGAGCAGCTCAAATTTGCCTGCCATCTCAGGTCCTTGGCCATTTGCTCCACCATAGCTGCCATTGCCACAACTGACCATGTGGGCCCCTGTTGACCAACTGCCTGAGACCAACACTGAATCTCCAGTTCTTCCCATTGCTTTTGGTCTCAGATGAAGTACAGGCAAGAGATCTGACTTCTCCAGAGGATACCTGTGGGGCCAGTTGACCCAGGGGAGTTAACATCAATACATTGACAAATAATAGAAAACTAGAGGCAAGAGAAAGTCAGCAGATAAATTCCCTCTCCATCGTGCCTCTGATGAATACTCCTCTAGGGGTGGATTTTCCAAACAGCCTATCCCAAGACATCTCATATGGTCAAGCAACTAGTTGGTCTCTGAAAGCCAGCTGTGTAACACATTCTCGTTCTCATCCTTCCTGGCATCACTTCCATTTGCCTGACCATCTCAATAACCACATTACCATTTAAGGTACCTTACCTCAGGTTCTGTTTTCCAAGAAACCTTGACCAGGACAAAAATAGAAGCCATAGCAGAGATAAGACATATATACATTCATTGTCTCATTCATTGCAACAAAATTTGATTGCATGCTTAAGAGCTTATTACACTAGGCATTTGAAACATGTAACTGAATCAGAAATAGCCCCTACTCTCACGACTGTGTTAGAAGTGAGAGGTATAAAAACAAACAAATATGAGAAAGAGTTCTACATGTTAAGAAAAAAAAATGAAGGCAGTAGCATTGAATTACAAAAAGAAAACAGTCATTTCTACCCAGGATAAACGCAGGTGTGTGTCTTTGTAGTGGGGATGGGCAGCGGGTAGGAGAGAAGACATCAAATTCTTCCCAAAAGAATTAACTGCTGAGCAGAGTTTTAAAGTGTGATTTTGTACAATAAACTTCACAGATAAAGGACACAGAGCCCCATCCTACAGACACTTGCAGTCTAGTGGAGGAGACAGGCACTTGATAGCCAATTATAATTAAATCTGCCACACCGGTCTTCCTCTTCCAACCGCCAAGCTTGTTTCTGCCTCCAGACAGACATTTTCACTGGTCTTTCCCTTTCCTTGAAAGTTCTGCCACCTGATTGTCCTGTGATTGGCTTTCCCTTAGCAATAAAATCACAGTTCAAATGCCACTTCCTCAGAAAGCCTTACTTGACATCCACTCTAAATAGCCCACTTGTCCCTCTCTACTTTGTGCTACTTTTTACCAAATCACCTTGTTTCATTTCATCTTCAGAAACTACATGTGAAATTCAATTTTTAAAGTATTATTCACTTCATTTTTTCCACCATTAAACTATAAACTCTGTAAAAGAAAAAACAAAACAAAACAGGGCTTCTTTATCTTTTGTAACTCCATTTAAATGTAACATGGACATAAGACCATGTAACGCCAGTGTCTGGAACACAGTAAATGTTCAATAAATACCTGTTGAATGAGTAAATATAATTATATTAAAGTGGCAAAACAGATTGATATTCAAGCTATGAATGGGCATGGCACACCAACAAAGACAACTAGCTTTTTCTGGAGGACAAGGGAAATGTTTGTAGAGGAAGGGTCATTTGGACGGACATCAGGATTAATAAGTATTAAGGAAGCCAACGTAGGGTTCAGGGGCAGGGGTATCAGAGCATTGTAGAGAGAGGGAACAGCATATGAAAAGCTATGAGACAAGAAGCCATAGGATGTATTCCAGGATTTGAAAACAGGCAAGTTTTGCTGTAGCAACATGAGCAAGGAGGCAGTAGTATAAGATGAAGCTAGAAGGACAGACATGGATTAGACCACTGCAGGGCCTTGTAGACATGTTATAGGCTTTTATCATCATGGCCACTAATAGATATTATGAAGGGAAGTGACATGATTAGGCTTATCATTCAAAAATTTTACTTTAGGGTGTGCCCAAGATGGCCAAATAGGAACAACTCCAGCCTCCAGTTCCGAGCATGAGCGACATAGAAGATGGGTGATTTCTGCATTTTCCACGAGGTACCGAATTCATCTCACTGGGGCATGTTGGACAGTTGGTGCTGGTCCACGGGTACAGCCCGACCAGCAAGAGCTGAAGCAGGGTGAGGCATCGCCTCACCTGGGAAGCACAAGGGGGAAGGGAACTCCTTTTCCTAGCAAAAGGAAATTGAGACACACAACACCTGGAAAATTGGGTAACTCCCACCCTAATACTACGATTTACCAAGGGTCTTAGCAAACGGCACACCAGGAGATTATATCCCACACCTGGCCCAAAGTGTCCTACGCCCACAGAGCCTCCCACATTGCTAGCACAGCAGTCACAGATCTAACAGCAAGGTGGCAGCCAGGCTGGAGGAGGGGTGCCCGCCATTGCTGAGGCTTAAGTAGATAAACAAAGTCGCCAGAAAACTCGAATTGGGTGGAGCCCACCACAGCTCAAGGAGGCTGGCCTGCCTTTGTAGACTCCACATCTGGGGACAGGGCATAGCTAAACAAAAAGCAGCAGAAACCTCTGCAGACGTAAATGCCCGTCTGATAGTTTTGAAGAGAGCAGTGGATCTCCCAGTACAGAGGTTGAGATCTGAGAATGAACAGTCTGCCTGCTCAAGTGGGTCCCTGACCCCTGAGTAGCCTAACTGGGAGACATCCCCCACTAGGTACAGACTGACACCTCACACCTCACATGGCGGGGTACACCCCTGAGACGAAGCTTCCAGAGCAAGAATCAGACAGTAACACTCACTGTTCAGCAATATTCTGTCTTCTGCAGCCTCTGCTGCTGATACCCAGGCAAACAGGGTCTGGAGTAGACCTCAAGCAAACTCCAACAGACCTACAGCTTAGGGTCCTGTTAGAAGGAAAACTAACAAACAGAAAGGACACCCACACCAAAACCCCATCAATATGTCACCATCATCAAAGACCAAAGGCAGATACAGCCACAAAGATGGGGAAAAAGCAGTGCAGAAAAGCTGGAAATTCAAAAAATCAGACTGCATCTCCCTCTCCAAAGGAACGCAGCTCATCATCAGCAATGGAACAAAGTTGGACGGAGAATGACTTTGAGGAGTTGAGAGAAGAAGGTTTCAGTTGATCAAACTTCTCAGAGCTAAAGGAGGAACTACGTAACCAGCGCAAAGAAACTAAAAGCCTTGAACAAACATTTGACGAATGGATAATTAGAATAACCAATGTAGAGAAGTCCTTAAAAGAACTGATAGAGATGAAAACCATAACACAAGAACTACGTGACAAATGCACCAGCTTCAGTAACCGACTCGATCAACTGGAAGAAAGAGTATCAGCGACTGAAGATCAAATGAATGAAATGAAGTGACAAGTGTAGAGAAAAAAGAGTAAAAAGAAATAACAAAGCCTCCAAGAAATATGGGATTACATGAAATGACCAAATCAACATCAGATTGGTGTATCTGAAAGTGACGGAGAAAATGGAACGAAGTTGGAAAACACTCTGCAGGATATCATCCAGGAGAACTTCCCCAACCTAGTAAGGCAGGCCAACATTCAAATTCAGGAAATACAGAGAACACCACAAAGATACTCCTTGAGAAGAGCAACTCCAAGACAATAATTGTCAGATTCACCAAAGTTGAAATGAAGGAAAAAATGTTAAGGGCAGCCAGAGAGAAAGGTCAGGTTACACACAAAGGGGAAGCCCATAAGACTAACAGCAGATCTCTCGGCAGAAACTCTCCAAGTCAGAAGAGAGTGGGGGTCAATATTCAACATTCTTAAAGAAAAGAATTTTCAACCCAGAATTTCATATCCAGCCAAACTAAGTTTCATAAGTGAAAGAGAAATAAAATCCTTTAGAGACAAGCAAATGCTTAGAGATTTTGTCACCACCAGGCCTGCCCTACAAAAGATCCTGAAGGAAGCACTAAACATGGAAAGGAAAAACAGGTACTAGCCATTGCAAAAACACATCAAAATGTAAAGTCCATCGATGCTAGGAAGAAACTGAATCAACTAGCAAGCAAAATAACCAGCTAATATCATAATGACAGGATCAAGTTCACACATAACAATATTAATCTTAAGTGTAAACGGACTAAATGGTCCAATTAAAAGACACAGACTGACAAATTGGATAAAGAGTCAAGACCCATCAGTTTGCTATATTCAGGAGACCCATCTCACATGCAGAGACATACATAGGCTCAAAATAAAGGGATGGAAGAAGATCTACCAAGCAAACGGAAAACAAAAAAAGCAGGGGTTGAATCCTAGTCTCTGATAAAACAGACTTTAAACCATCAAAGATCAAAAGACACAAAGAAGGCATTACATAATGGTAAAGAGATCAATTCATCAGGAAGAGCTAACTATCTTAAATATATATGCACCCAATACAGGAGCACCCAGATTCATAAAGCAAGTCCTTAGAGACTTACAAAGAGACTTAGACTCCCACACAATAATAATGGGAGACTTTAACACCCCCACTGTCAACATTAGACATATCAATGAGACAAAAAGTTAAAAAGGATATCCAGGAATTGAACTCAACTCTGCACCAAGCGGACCTAACAGACACAGAACTCTCCACCCCAAATCAACAAAATATACAGTCTTCTCAGCACCACATCACACTTATTCCAAAATTGACCACATAGTTGGAAGTAAAGCACTCCTCAGCAAATGTACAAGAACAGAAATTATAACAAACTGCCTCTCAGATCACAGTGCAATCAAACTAAAACTCAGGACTAAGAAACTCAATCAAAACCACTCAACTACATGGAAACTGAACAACCTACTCCTGAATGACTACTGGGTACATAACAAAATGAAGGCAGAAATAAAGATGTTCTTTGAAACCAATGAGAACAAAGATACAACATACCAGAATCTCTGGGACATATTTAAAGCAGTGTGTAGAGGGAAATTTATAGCACTAAATGTCCACAAGAGAAAGCAGGAAAGCTCTAAAATTGACACCCTAACATCATAATTAAAAGAACTAGAGAAGCAAGAGCAAACACATTCAAAAGCTAGCAGAAGGCAAGAAATAACTAAGATCAGAGCAGAACTGAAGGAGATAGAGACACAAAAAACCCTCCAAAAAATCAGGGAATCCAGGAGCTGATTTTTTGAAAAGATCAACAAAACTGATACACCACTAGCAAGACTAATAAAGAAGAAAAGAGAGAAGAATCAAATTGACACAATAAAAAATGATAAAGGGGATATCACCACCAACCCTGCAGAAATACAAACTACCATCAGAGAATACTATAAACACCTCTACGCAAATAAACTAGAAAACCTAGAAGAAATGGATAATTTTCTGGGCACTTACACTCTCCCAAAACTAAACCAGGAAGAAGTTAAATCCCTGAATAGACTGATAGCAGGCTCTGAAATTGAGGCAATAATTAACAGTCTACCAACCAAATAAAGTCCAGGACCAGATGGATTCACAGCCGAATTCTACCACAGGGACAAGGAGGAGTTGGTACCATTCCTTCTGAAACTATTCCAATCAATAGAAAAAGAGGGAATCCTTCCTAACTCATTTTACAAGGTCAACATCATCCTGATACCAAAGCCTGGCAGAGATACAACAAAAAAAGAGAATTTTAGACCAATATCCCTGATGAACATCTATGCAAAAATCCTCAATAAAATACTGGCAAACAGGATCCAGCAGCACATCAAAAAGCTTACCCACCATGATCAAGTGGGCTTCATCCCTGGGATGCAAGGCTGGTTCAACATTCCCAAACCAATAAACGTAATCCAGCATATAAACAGAACCAAAGACAAAAACCACATGATTATCTCAATAGATGCAGAAAAGGCTTTTGACAAAATTCAACAGCCCTTCATGCTAAAAACTCTCAATAAATTTGGTGTTGATGGAACATATCTCAAAATAATAAGAGCTATTTATGACGAACCCACAGCCAAAATATCATACTGAATGCGCAAAAACTGGAAGCATTCTCTTTGAAAACTGGCACAAGACAGGGTTGTCCTCTCTCACCACTCCTATTCAACATAGTGTTGGAATTCTGGCTAGGGCAATCAGGCAAGAGAAGGAAATTAAAGGTATTCAGGTAGGAAAAGAAGAAGTCAAACTGTCCCTGTTTGCAGATGACATGATTTTATATTTAGAAAACCTCATCATCTCACCCCAAAATCTCCTTAAGCTGATAAGCAACTTCAGAAAAGTCTCAGGATACAAAATCAATGTGCAAAAATCACAAGCATTCTTATACACCAGTAACAGACAAATAGAGAGGCAAATCATGAATGAACTCCCATTCACAATAGCTTCAAAGAGTATAAAATACCTAGGAATCCAACTTACAAGGGATGTAAAGGATCTCTTCAAGGAGAACTACAAACCACTGCTCAGTGAAATAAAAGAGGACACAAACAAATGGAAGAACATACCATGCTCAAGGATAGGAAGACTCAATATTGTGAAAATGGCCATACTGCCCAAAGTAATTTATAGATTCAATGCCACGCCCATTAAGCTACCAATGACTTTCTTCACAGAATTGGATAAAATTGCTTTAAAGTTCATATGGAACCAAAAAAGAGCCCGCATTGCCAAGACAATCCTAAGCCAAAAGAACAAAGCTGAAGGCATCACGCTACCTGACTTCAAACTATACTACAAGGCTACAGTAACCAAAACAGCATGGTACTGGTACCAAAACAGAGATATAGACCAATGGAACAGAACAGAGTCCTCAGAAATAATACCACACATCTACAGCCATCTGATCTTTGACAAATCTGACAAAAACAAGAAATGGGGAAAGGATTCCCTATTTAATAAATGGTGCTGGGAAAATTGGCTAGCCAGAAGTAGAAAGCTGAAACTGGATCCTCTCCTTACTCCTTATACGAAAATTAATTCAAGATGGATTAGAGACTTAAATGTTAGACCTAAAACCATAAAAACCCTAGAAGAAAACCTAGGTAGTACCATTCAGGACATAGGCATGGGCAAGGACTTCATGTCTAAAACACCAAAAGCAATGGCAACAAAAGCCAAAATTGACAAATGGGATCTAATGAAATTAAAGAGCTTCTGCACAGCAAAAGAAACTACCATCAGAGTGAACAGGCAACCTACAGAATTGGAGAAAATTTTTGCAATCTACTCATGTGACAAAGGGCTAACATCCAGAACATACAAAGAACTCAATCAAATTTACAAGAAAAAAACAAACAACCCCATCAAAAAGTGGGCAAAGGATATGAACAGACACTTCTCAAAAGAAGACACATGAAATAATGCTCATCATCACTCGCTATCAGAGAAATGCAAATCAAAACCACAATGAGATGCCATCTCACACCAGTTAGAATGGCAATCATTAAAAAATCAGGAAACAACAGGTGCTGGAGAGAATGTGGAGAAATAGGAACACTTTCACACTGTTGGTAGAATTGTAAACTAGCTCAACCATTGTGGAAAACAGTGTGGCGATTCCTCAAGGATCTAGAACTAGAAATACCATTTGACCCAGCCATCCCATTACTGGGGATATACCTAAAGGATTATAAGTATAATTATAATTATACTTATAATCTTTTCGGATATAGGTATATCTATATATAGATCCTTTATAGATATAGGTATATCTATAAAGACACATGCACATGTATGTTTATTGCGGCACTATTCACAAGAGCAAAGACTTGGAATCAACCCATATGTCCATCAGTGACAGACTGGATTAAGAAAATGTGACACATATATGCCATGGAATACTATGCAACCATAAAAAAGGATGAGTTCGTGTCCTTTGTAGGGACATGGATGAAGCTGGAAACCATCATTCTCAGCAAACTATCGCAAGAACAGAAAACCAAATACCACATGTTCTCACTCATAGGTGGGAATTGAATCATGAGATCACTTGGACACATGAAGTGGAACATCACACACCAGGTCCTATTGTGGGGAGGGATGGAGGAAGGAGAGCATTAGGAGATACACCTAATGTAAATGACGAATTAATTGGTGTAGCACACCAACATGGCACATGTATACATATATAACAAACCTTCACGTTGTGCACATGTACCCTAGAATTTAAAGTATAAAATTTTTTTTTTTTTTACTTTAACTGCAGTGAGATGTGGGGAGATGAATAGAGACCACTGGATTGGTACAGGTGTGAAATGCTGGGTTCTTAGCATGAGAGAGGAGTGGAAGCAAAGTGAAAAGCAGAGGGCAGAACAGTGAATAGTATAATAAGTGTGAAGCAGGAAAAGCTGAAAAAAATGACAGTGTAAACATCATGAATCAAAGCAACAAAACTTGGGTTCATAGTTGGCACCTATCCAGTACAAGAGGGTGGGTTAGGCCAGTGGACATTTCCTGACTGGGAAATTCCTCTCTTGTCTTAGTCAGTGCCATGCAAAAATTACATAGTGATCATATATCTCACAAAAATAAAGTATCATTACAAGTAATCTACAAAGGGGTGACTTTAGGACCCATGGAACAAATTTTCAACCAGAAAATTCTATCACTCTAAATTTTGGTGTATCTACAGTATTAGCTACAGCTCATAACATTGTTTTCCATGTTCCTTGGGTTTAATTTTCCATTCTGTCTTCTTGTATACCTCCATCATTATTCCTAGGCTGGCCATTTACCTTGACATAAATACTCAGATGCTCTATAATCAGTGTAATTATTGTACTATTGGCTAAATGGTGAGCTTTTTAGGGTAGGGGCTTAGCATTTCATCTTTGCATTCCCAGTGCCAGACATGGTGCCTTGAAAGTATGAGGGGGTTTTTCCCCGCAAATTTATGAAGTTCCAAGGGGACTGAGTAGGCCTGAAGTAGATTTTTGATAATCAAAAAAGGTTAAAATATGGGCTGCATAATTCTATACTACATGCTCTTCAGTCGACTTATTTGAAAGCACATAATTCAACCCAAAAGTTCTATTAAACTGAGTAAGTTATTTAGTAAAACATCCCATTTCTCAGCCATGCCAGATGGTAGTTTACTGTAGCGGTGATGTTGCTAAGTGAGGCTGGCAGATGGGAGATGTTGAAGTGATTGTCAGTTGTCCTTAGCATTGGGTCCCCCTAACCCCAACACAGCATTCACTTCTCTTGCTTCTCCTCCATGCCATGTGGCTACATCTCCCTCTTGTTCCCATAATTCTAATCTTATGCTACTGAACAATATGCAAGGGTTATTAATGATAGCTGCTGGAACACTCAGCATTTCTCCCTTCTCCAAAATGGTAAAAGTATATTCTACATATCTCAGATTCTTGTAAGAATAAGATATGTTTTATGTGAAAGTACACTGAAAGTGTAAAGAGTAAGTGCAGACCTGTGATAGAAGAAATGTTATTACAGTGACACTGTACTGGAGACAGTGGGTATCAAAGGTTTTAGGGACCACAGTAGAAAATGTGACACATATCGCTGAGCGATCAGTAAAATCCATACAAAAATATGTGGTAGCTTCCCACTTCTGCTGAGGATAAAGTATGAAATCTTAAGCACTCTATATTAAATGCCTTACTTTATCAGTTAGATATTAACTGGTATTTGTACTATTCCAGTTCCAGCCACTGGATCCTTCCAGAACATGTCTTAAGGTCTTTCCTCAGCAGCTCTGCTGGCAAGGTTGTTTCCTTCCTATGCATTGCTGGCTAGTTTCAGAAGCCTCCTGGCTTCATCTTTTTCTTTAATTCCATGGAAATGTTAAGGGAGTTGGTGAAAACATTTAATAATGTCTAGTACATGACTAGTGCTTAAAATGGTAGCCATTAATGTTATAAGCCCATTTTTAAAAATTACAATACTTCTCATTTATTACACTGGGATCCTCATAACGACAAAGACCGCATCTCACTCATCTTTATGTTCTCTAACACTTAAAAATATATCTGGAACACTCTAGTAGATTAATATATATCTATTGAATGAAAAGAAACTGTAAATGAGGTAAAGATTAACAGTTTAAACCAAGGTAGTCAGTCAGCATCCTGGGCAGAAGTTTAGCATAATTGACTAGTGTGATTCTGTAATAGACTTTGTCCAACTTTATTTCTTCCAGGAATAACAACTTACTTTGCCCACGGAATCAAAAGCATAAAACTGTACCATTCAAAACAATATTACTTAATCAATGTTCTGGTGCTATTTTTATTAAATGGCATTTGAAGATACCAAATACAGACCAAAAGTTTTTCTGGAGGCACACTGTTTTAAACAAATTAATTATTCATATTCCTTTGTATCTCACATTGGTTAATGCAGTACCTAACATATTTCTTTTATTCATGTCTTTCTATTTGTATGTATCAAGTTCCTTCTTTTCTTCCTCTGCCTCATTTTCCTTTTGTTAGCACAATTCTTTACCAAAACAATCCAATTATCTCAGACACAGGATTGTAAATATGAAACTCAGATTCTCATAATACAATAATCCTGCTGATAAAGAATTCACATGAAGCTTGGGTAACTTGCTTTGATCCAATTAAATAGATTATTTATTTGTGGATAGGAAGAGTAAAAACCTTATTGATGTCCGAAATTTCCAGGCATAATTTTGCTACCCACCAGGGTATACATAAAAATATTCAAATAAATCCCATTTTAATTCACTTAATGTACCAAAAATAAATATATCACCTGTAACAATTTAAAGGAAGGATAAAATACACTCCAATGTCAAGCAAACAACTGAAAAATTAAAATATTAAATCAGCTAAATGATACACGTATAAACTATAAACATAAGTCTTTACCCATTTTTTATTTCTTCAAAGAAAAAGTTGTCAAATATACTATTGTCCTCTAGAATATTTTATGCTGTAATACTCTGAGCAAGAGCATTTTCTTTCTCTATCAGCTCAAATCTGGTGAGTTTCAATTTTCCAAATATTACAAAGCAGAGTTCTTAATTATATCTGAAGTCAGTGCAATCAGATTTTAAAAGAAAACAGACAGAAGTGAACATTATATTTTAGAAAGTTTAGATATAAAACATCAAATATTAACCTTACTTTTTCTATAATTTAAAAATATTTATAAAATATTTATTTTTCTCAATAGAGAAATTTATACAACTCCATAACTTTATTCTTTTTGAAGTATATTAGGAAATTTATAGTTTTTTAATGAATTAATAAATTTCAGGAATTATCCTTTTGACTAAAAGCACATTTTTAAATTGTTTCTGAATACTCAAATATCTATTATATAATATTAGTTTAAACAATAGATATTAGTTTATATCTAAACAACACTATATTTCCATACACATGCACATGGACATAGAGTCAAATGTTTCCTTGAGGAAACATTGAGCTGCACATAATTGCTATGGGAAGCATTTCTGTCCTAATGGGCCTGATTATTTATAAATTATCTTATTAATTGTCAGATGTAAGTTGTCAGATCAAAACTGGAAAACATTATGACTGTAAATTATGGTGCTAAGTGGTTACTCAAAACTAGTGAAAGAGAGAATTAAAGAGAATAGTATATTCTTATTCCCCAAATAAAATTTTGCTAAATCATGATTCACATAACTGACATAAATCAAGACCCACATAAAAGTAGACTGAAATAATTATTATTTTTAAATGTCTTATAAAATTACCATTTAGAGAAAAGCTCATGCCCTTTTATTAAACTGGCTTATATCAGTTTTTGTAAAACAGATGAAAAAGTGGCCTAATCCAATTTTCCTGCTAAACTCATTGGTTGTATCTGATGAGTTGTCATTAAGTCATAGGTTTTTAAATAAATATTGACAAAACACTAAACCCAAATATTACCCATACAGAAACACCACACACACAGACACACACACACGTGCACACACACGCACAGCTCCTAAAGGAAGCAAAAATTCCTCATTCTTATTAATTTGATTGGTGAGAAGCGTTGCCTGAAAAATACTAATAAAACCTATCTGCTCATTAGACAGAGGTCCAATGATATGCAAAATATATACTTAAATGTCAATATTAATATTTAATGCATTCATAATGGTATTCATTTATATATTCATTCCTACACATTCAGGGAATGTTTATAAGCCTCCTCATTAATAATCTTCCATCTCAAGCTGTTTTATTTCCTAAAATTACTGTTGAAAATATGTCTACCTTATAGCTATAGAACCAGAAAAACAAAAAGCCAGAAAATATTGGCATCATTAAGTTCACAGTTGTTGCCGCTGTGTTTTCTCAAATGCATAATGCTAACAGTTATTTTCAAAATCATTATTCTGGAAAATAACTATGTTTCTCCATGCTATAATGTCTCCAAAAGTCTTTCAAATGATATATTATTAATCTCAATATTAGTATAACTATAATTCATTATGGCCTTTCTGTTAATGATTTGTTTTTTTTTTTTTATCATGTCTGTACTTGCCTCAAAGTACCCCAGTGCGTTCACTGTGCTCTACCACTTCAGGGATCCTGCGGTAGCACATCATCTGGCAGCGTTTAGTAACTGGTTTTCTATTTTCATCAACTATAAAATATTCATCAAATTCTATTGCATGCTCCATTCTCTCTGTCCCTCTCTGATAATCACCAACTGTATAAAAAGTAATGGCTTTAATTTTAAACAAAGAATCATCACCCCATCGCTGTCTACCCTTTGACTTCAAGTAATATTCATGCTTATTTTGATGTTTTTTTTTGCTAAAGTTACTTTCTATCCTTCCAATAAGTGATAAAATTTATCAAATTTAACTCCTATTGCTACAAGAGGCTTTACGTTGGTGAAAGTACCTTGAAGAAAGGAAACTAAGAAAGTAATATCCATCGAGACAAAGTCAGAGGTTAGCCTAATGTGAGGAGAAGAAGTATTTAAACTTTTTTGCTGTTTATGAATTAGTGAAATTAGAGGTCAAGAGAAATAGATAATTATAGGTAAAGAAATGCAGGCCAGGTGCCGTGGCTCTCGCCTGTAATCCCAGCACTTTGGGAAGCTAAGGTGGGCGGATCACCTGAGGTCAGGAGTTCGAGACCAGCATGGCCACAGTGGCGAAACCCTGTCTCTACTAAAAATAGAAAACTTAGCTCGGCATGATGGCACAAGCCTGTAATTCCAACTACTCAGAAGGATGAGGCACGCAATTGCTTGAACCTGGGAGGTGGAGGTTGCAATGAGCCAAGACTGTGCCACTGCCCTCCAGCCTGGGCAACAGAGTGACACTCTTTGGAAAAAAAAAAAAAGAAAAAAGAAAGAAAGAAATGCAGTACTTACTTAAGAGCACAGCCTCTGGAATAAAACTTCCTGGTTTGAATCTGGTTCCCCTCATTTTCTGTGTGTGTGAAAATAGCCAAATGATGACTTAAGCTTCTGTTTTGCACATATAAAATGAAGGTAAAATGGGAATTCATCATCAAGTTATTTAAGGTTTAAACATGATAACTTGTCAAATGTCTAACACATTTCCCTGGCTTATAGTAAAAATAAACAAATATTCGCTATTATTACTATGTTGAAAGACCTATGAAATATGGAAACCACTATCAAGATATTAAAATGTTAATTCCTACATTCAGTTAAAAAATTAAAAATAGTTGAAAACAGCATTAAAAATATTATTAACTATGTACTTGAAATATTTTCCTTATGGAATTTGTGGTTTTTAAACAATGTGCTAAATCTAATTGTAACAGCCTTCAGAACATTTTAATCTTATCCTTAGCACCAATAAACACACATTTATTAAGTCCTCATGCATGTTTAAAGCTCTGTTAGAATTAAATAAGCACAAGCTATTTTCAAGAAGGTCATGCCATCTTAATATCTATGGTTCTATGCATACACATCTTTATGAAAGTTATTATACATTGGTGAAATTTTTAGCCAAAATTTAAATTTAAAATTTGGAGAAATTTAGTGCATTGATAGTTCAGTGAAAATATATATACATATTTATACAATATTTGGGGACTAACTTTCTATATTTGGGAGTTATATATAGCATTTTAATGTGACATAATGTCACATATTTAAAGTTAAGCATTTTAGAGAGATATTGACTACCGAGCACAAAAGAACTTTGAATAGAATGTGAAAAATCAATGTTAGCATAATCCAGCTATCTTTCAATGACCACCTCTTTGAAACTGGCATCTCTACATTTCCCAGAATAAATTCACTTTACCAAGAACTCTAGGAGAGCAGTGCCAATTTTAGTTAAGATTTTATGGGGCCTTGACATCACATAACCCTCAACACAAAACTAAATAAATCCTTTAAGTATCTCTTCTGCCAACTCCATAAACTCTGCTTCCAATTGTGTTCCTCCTTATTCACCCTTCAGCTGTTAGAAAATCTCACACTGCCTGAGGACCACTACTTAAGCTTGTCCCAGAATACTTTTGTCTGACTGATGAAAGACTGACTTTTTAATTCCAGAAGAAGGTAAAGCAGGTTATCTTTTCTCCAGATGATTGAATCTTTTCACAGAGACACCAATTCACAGAATATGGATAAAAACACACATGCATAAATATCTACCTAACGTTCCCTTTCATTCCTCTTTAGTTTGAGCTAGAGAAGAGTACAGGGGTATAGCTTCTTACCACTCCAAGCAGGGTAGGGTCACACCTCTGGTACAGAAATGGGTTGGAGGAGAGGAAAACCATTGTTTGATGATTAGCCATGGGTCCTCAAAAAGCCATCTTTTCTATTTCAGCAAGAAAAGAGAGCAGTTTTTACCAGTTTAGAGAAGAGGCAGTTTGGTATTGGGATAAAGTGCATAACCTTGGAGTCAGGCTGCCTGGCTTGAATCGAAACCTCATCTTTTACTAGCTGAGTGAATTTGCAGTTACTTAAGTGCTTCAGATTTCTCATCTGTAACAAAAAAATGTTAGCACCATCCTCAAAGGGATTATTTGATGTTTATATGAGGATTGATGTCTTGTACACTGCTTAAATCATAATGGAACAGAGTAAACACTCATTAAATGTTAGCCATTGTTATCAGATGTTTTCTTGGATTCCATCATGAAGAGGGCATAAGTCACGTGTGTGTCTTAGAGAGTCAGTCAGTGGATCCTTTTCCTCATGGGGTCAGTCATTTTTAATCTGAGTCTTATTTGGAGTGGCCAGGTAACAAGGGTTGGGCAACAGAATTACAATGTGATTGTTGGGTACTCATAAATCAGGCTATCTGAGCAATACAAAGGTATTCAGCCTTCTAGGGCCTTAATCAGTCTAGGTAGAAAAATCCCTGAAGCTGTCTTAAAACACCTGAGTAAAATATCCTCAAAAGCATACACAAGAAACTGTCTCTTGGTTGCTTCTTGGAAGGGAAGCTAAGTCTAAGAGAGAGAGGTGTGATATAACATTTTTATTCTCTGCTTTTAGAATTTGCTGCTTACCCTGAAAATAAATTAATTAAAAAATTTAAAACATAGCTAAAAGTTGATCACATACTAATTTTTACATAGCTTAGTTGCCTAAATTGAAAGTGCTATACTGCAATTTGCTTATATCCATTGATTTTTATAGCTAAGGTCAAAGACTTTAACTCATCTCAGACCACTGGCTCTCCAACTATTCTGTGACTCATAGTAAGAAATATATCTAACATTGCAACTAGAACATACATGCTAGTTGGAAGCCAGGGATCAAATACAACTTGACTGGTCCTCTGATAATACATCATGATGTATGTTCTTGGGGTGTCAGGCTTAAACTTTGCCTTGTATGCAAGGACAACCAGATGCTGAATTGTGTTTTTGACTTTTGCATTCCCTCTTTAAGACAAAATTTTAAAAACTTATCTTTTCATCTTGGGCTTCATTTCTTCCATGTTATCTACCATGAAAAAAACTCCCTGCCCTCTTTTCACCACTACCATATGCCAATTAGATTTGAAGAAGCTATCACTGGAAAGCAAGAGATGTTCCTTTCTCAGAGCAGACATTTGCATCTCTGAAGTATTTCATATCACATGGTACTCAATGTTATACCACTTCACATGTAAGAACCAAGTATGCATCCATTTCTCCCTTACCAAATTTTGTATCACTGTTTTCACACATTTTAATTCTGCATACAAATTCCATGATGCATTATTATTGTTGTTGCTCTAAACAGTTGACTATAAAGAGTATTAAATAATAAGAAAAACTCTCTATATTTACTCATATCGCTACTGATTCATGCTGTTTCTTCCTGTAGAACCAGAATTCCATGTAGTAATGTTTTGCTTCTATTTAAGAATTCCTTCAACATTTCTTATAATATAGGTCTGCTAGTATCATACTCATTTAGCCCTTGCTTGTCTGAAAAAAAAAAAAAAATCTTTATTTCATCTCTGTTTTTAAATGGTATTTTTGGTAGGTTAAGAATTCTAGATTTTGGTTTCTTTGTTCCATTATTTTAAAGATGTTGCTCCACTGTCTTTTAGCTTGCATTGTTTCCAAAGAAATCTGCTGTCATTGGTGTCTTTGCTCCACTCTTCCAAAATCTGTCTTTTTTCCTTTGGCTGCTTTTAAGATTTTATCACTACTTTTATGTAATTTGATTGTAATGTGCTTTGGTGTGCTTTTTTATGTGTCTAATGTTTGTTGTTGAGGTTCTTAGATCTGCAGATGTATAGCTCGTATAAAATTTAGAAAATATTCAGCTATTATTTCTTGAGATATTTTTATGCCCTACCCCTTCTGCAGGCACTTCATTTATACATATATTAGGCTACCTGAAGTTGTTTCACAACTTACCAACAATCTACTTATTTTTCTTTTCCAGGCTTTTTGCTTTATGTTTCACATCAGATATTTTCTACTGCTGTTTCCAAGTTCTCTAATATTTTCTTCTGCAATGTTTAATCTTCTGTTAATCTTAACCAGTGTATTTTTCATCTCAGACATTGAAACTTTTCATCTTTGGAAGTCTGATTTGAATCTTTTAAAAATCTTTCATGACTATGTTTAACATGTTCAACCTTTCCTCTAGCTTTCTAAACATATGGAATACAGTTATAATAAATGTTTTAATACCATTTTACTAATTCTGTCATCTATATCATTTACGGATTAGTTTTGAATGATTTTTGTTCTTTTTTTGTTGTTGTTTTGCTTTTTTGTATGCTTGGTACTTCTTGTTTGAATGCCATTCATTGTAAATGTTTAAGTTATTGGGTAATAAATATTTTTTCTATAAATATTCTTGATCTTTGTTCTATAGTATGTTTAAATTTCTTAGAAACGGTTTGGTCTTTTTGGATCTTGCTATTAAGCTACTTAGGCTTTTTGTCTAGGGCAAATTTTACCCCACTGGGGCAAAGATTTCTGAGAACCCATCCCCTGTAAATTACAAGATTTTTCACTCTGGTTGATGGGAATAGTACTATTCCCAGATGTTTCCGCTAATCCTTTTGGGTGTTTTTTCCACAAGTCTCAGATGATTTTCACATATACATGCACTGATCAGAACTCTACTCAATAATCATGGGAGAGTGTATATAGATTTTTCAGGTTTCTGGCTGTGTCTTTCTCTCCTCTGATATTCTATTCTGCAAACTTCAGCCACCTTATATTCCCTGGATGATCAGTTTTATCTCCTTAACTCCAGAAAAGAGCCAGGCTCTACCTGAGTTCCCTCTCCCCATGTTGTGCCTGGAAACTTTATCCAGGAAGTAAACTGAAGCACTCACATGACATAAGGCTCACCTTGTTTGGTTTTACCTCAGAGGGACCTTTGCTCTCTTTGCCTGATGTAAAATGTCTTGAGAATTATTGTTTCCCATATTTTGACTTAAAAAAACTTATTCCAAATAGGAAGATAAATCTAGTCTATTATCTGATACAGAATTTCTTCCTATTGTTTGAATCATTTAATCCATCCTAGGCTTGTGGAAAAAAATCTTTGCATTTATTTATACTCAGGTATTTTACTGGTACATTTTTATTATATTTATAATGAAAGGCAGAAGGAGGTCAATTTTTTTTTCTCTAGGCCTGAATACAAGAACTTAACTCCATAAGTTTAAAATAATTTTGCCTTATTTTTAAATAAGGCAAGAATTTTTAAAAAATAACCTTGCAATTATTTTTTTAAATGTTCACATATTAAAGTGAGGCTTGAATGGAAATGTCCTTCTAGAAACACTGAAGACAAGTTAAATTTTAAGAAAATTTAAATTTAAATAATAAATTAATAAAATTGAAATTTTAATTTTAAGAAACAACTTTTAATTAGCTGGCCACGGTGGAGGGCACCTGTGATCCCAGTTACTTGGGAGTCTGAGGCATGAGAATACTTGAACTCAGGAGGTGGAGGTTGCAGTGAGCCAAGATTGTGCCGCTGTACTCCAGCCTAGGCAACAGACTAAGACTCTGTCCCAAAAAAATAAAAATAAAAATAAAACTTTAAATACAATAGTTTATACATTTACTAATCAGTTATTTATATGTTGTTACTCATTATTTATGATTAAAAATATAAAATGTTGGATTAAGCCCACTCTTCTCGTTTTTCTTAATCTTTAATTCCTTAAAAAATAAAAATAAAAAATATTTTATTTTGAATAGATAAGACCCTTTCCTTCTACTCAGTTTTGATCTGAACTTTATTAGAATACTCTGCTCAAAAAAAAAAAGAATACTCTGTTCAATTTGAATCCTGGTAAATGAAGTGAGATATGGAAAAATAAAATTGGAGAGTACAAAGGCAAGAGCAAAATAAATCACCGCAGCGTTGGGAAATGTGCCTGATGAGAAAAGGCTAAAGGACTAAGTGTACATACCCAAGAAAATTGAAAGGAAACTTAATAGCACGTTTCATGTATATAAAGGAATATTTTATGGGGAGCAGTGAGCAGCTATTTTGTTTGTAAATTGAGGGCAGAACTTCAATAGTCTCCTGATCACCCTGTCACATGCCTCATTTTCTTCATGCTCTGATCTGTCTAACACACGGCTGGAAAAACAGTATTACTCAAAGGCCATTTTCATCCATCTCTCTCCTGTTCAGGAACTTAAAGGACTTTTCCTAACCTACTGCATCAAATCTAAACTTCCAACAACTAGTGTCCAAATCTCTTTGTCGAGTAATGTTAAACTTTTCTGCCTCATAACTCAGCACCTCCCATACTAGTTCTTCTATTTGTGTCACCATTTTTATGACATAATTATTGACCTTTCTTGTCCCTGAGACTTTTTCCGATTTTTTTACCAATCTATATGCCCTTCTTAATCCTTTCTCCTAATCAAGTCCATAATCTCTAAAATTAGACACTGACCTTTTATTTTCAAAAAAAAAAAAAAAAAGAAAATGAAAATGCATTTTCATATGAAACATTTCAATATAAATATACTTTACAATCATTTCAGATTTCACAGTTTCTTCAGGTTTTATATCTGCAAAAAGGTTTCTTCCCTGAGACTGATGGTGCAGTTTGCTCACTGCACAACTCCAGGAAAAACTAGGTGCACGGTAACCTCTGTGAGTGCACTCCTTAGCCGTGCTATTCACACCTATGCAGTTGTGCTTGGGCCTGCATCTTTCCTTTTATTTCTTCATCACTGATAATACTCACGCTACTCATTTGCTCCTGAAGCAGGTATTCAAAGCCATCCCAACTCCTCCTTCTGCCCCCGTAATGTGGACACTCTCTGTCTGTTCAGCTTCATCTCTTTTGATCACCCAAGCTTTCATGCTCTAACCCAGCATTTCTCAACCTTGATATTATTGACATTTTGGCCTAGGTAATTATTTGCTGTGGAGGATGTCCTGTTTGTACTGTAGGATGTTTTAGCAGCATCCCTGGTCTCTCCCTATTGGATACTGTAGTACTGTTCCCCTACTCCTTTTGTGAAAGCCAAAAATGTTTCTAGCCATTGCCAAATTTCCCTGTGGGGGCAACATCACTTCTGATTGGAAACTACTGCTCTAGCCATACCAAATTAGTAATAATTCCCCAAATGCTATATGCTGACTCACGTCTGTGCCTTTTTCAACATGGTTCCTCCTCACTTTTATATTATTCCTATATAGGAAAGCTTAAAGAACTTGTATCCATATTCGAAAACAAACCAACTAAGAACCAAAGCAACTACTGAAAAACAACCACAGCAAGAACAACCACAATAGTTTAGGTGTCACCACTTCAGGAAGCATAGCCAGGTCCTTAGAGTTTCTTTTTCTCTTCTCCATGCTAAGTACGTTTAGATTTTGCATATTTCCCCACTGCTGCACTCATCACACTTTATCATAATTTATTTTATTAAAATCTACCTCACCTCATGTAATACAAACACTGTGAAGATAATATGAGCCCCCACCATCCCTGTACCCCTACACCTAGATAACTTTATGGAAGACAATATTTAATATTACCTAGTTCACTAATTCTCCTGATCAAACCTGTGTAGACACTATTCCAAGTTTATTAAAAACATCCTATTTTATATTTTAATAATTCAGAGGGTTTTAAAATTCAGCTTAAAAATTAGTAGCTAAAGAAATGGTTTTAAAAATAAGCTTCTAAAGCTAAATATATACTTTTTAAAAGGAATCTCTTATTCAAGGAAGAAATATTTTGATTTCTTAACAAGGCATTGGAAACACGGTTTTTCTTAAACAAATATTTTTTGATGGAATACTAACATAGCTGAGAAAAAGGCTATGCTCACAGAATGAGACTGAATACTATCGGAGTGAAGAGAATTTTGCTGAAGAGTTTTCTGTGCTTTGCTTTTTCACTTCATTGATATATAGTAATATTTTTTTCTTATATTTTCTAAAAGATAGTTAATTCTGCTAAATTTAATAAACTAATTTACACTGAGAGTATCTTCAAGTATTCCAGATACCATGTCAAATTAAGAATAGTTTGCCAAAAATCAAAGGATTGTTTTCCATTTCTTTGCTGCCATTTTCTATTTTCTTCTTAGTTTCTGGAACAATAATTACTGCATATCCTTAAATAATCGTTGGTGTGTGTGTATATACACATTTATATATATATGTATGTGTATATAATTACATATAAAAATGTGTATACGTATTTATGTGTATATATACACTCATATACATATACAATAACAACATATGTATATACACATATGGTAGTCTCACATATAGACATATATACACACATATATACATATATATGGTAGTTTCACATATAGACATATACCCCTTTTTGTTTTTCATCTTCCCTCTGAAAAGAATGTGATACCAAAAAGGAAATGGGCCTCCGTTCTTCCTGTTCCTCCCTGGGCCTTAGGAAATAAGCATTGTGTGTGAGCAGTTGAGTTCCAATCCCAGGTTATTTTTCCCCAGGTCGTATATGATTGTGCCAGGCCTCAAGGCGTCTAAAGTCAATGTGTGGATAAATGTCTGCTTCCACACTCTGACTAGCACATCCCTGGTGGCACTGAGGAGATAACATATAACATTTGCCCTGAGGTCTTTCTTATCACCCACTTTTCAATCCTCCTTTTTGTAGCGGCTCTATAAACTTCCAGAAAGCTAGAGATTATCTGGTTTCTCATTGGAATTGTTTTTTCATGAATATTCTTTTTTGGCAGATAGTTTTTTCTACTCAGCTCAATAAGCGTATCTAGTACCTACCAGTGACTCTGTGGGTGGTTTTACAGATGCAAAATGTATTAGACTCGGCTCCAGTAAGTCATATTGCAAATAATACTTATTTGAAAATGTAAAACAATAAGAGATTTATTGGACATCAAGAGTTATGGCATTATTAAGTTAATGTCATAAGTAAATAAATTAAATTTTCAACTTAATGCAAAATGTTCTGCCAGTGTCAGCATATCTTTGACCACCAGTGCCTTTCTGCACTGCAAGCTGGTGATATTCCAAAGTCAGAGACTTAAATAAGATCTCAGACTTCTATGTTGATGACTTCTCTTTCTCCCCTTTCCTTTCCTTTCTTCTCTTTTCCAGTTTTACAGAAGGCTTACAATATTGTTTTACCAATAAACAAATATGTATTGCTTATTATAAGCTAAGAACTAACAGAGATGAAAAGGACATGCCACCCAACTTTGAGGGCCTCTCCCTTCAGGGAGGAAAATAATTATACCAGCAATCAATTGCAAATTGGAAAGTTCTTGTGAAAAGACAAAAGAGAGGCTCAGGGAAGATTTTAGAAATGAGGTGACTTGTATTCTGCTTTTGAAGGATAATTAAGATTTTTTCAAAGGAAGTGAGATCCTATCTCAAAAAGAAAAAAGAAAATTTTCCTGGCAGAAAAAAAAAAAAAAAGGAAGAACTGTAGCAAGAGAAAAAAAAAAATTCCTGAGCAAAAGTCAGCAGCTTGAAATAGCCAGTTCCATTTGAAAAATAATAGAAACATTTTACAGACCATGCCTGTGGGTTACACTAGCAAAGCATACAAAGCACACATGGTTACCCATTGTCCCTCATCTGGAGAGGAGCTAGGTTCAGGATTTCCAGATTCTTCTCCAGGGACAATGCCATCTGGATGATCCAAAGGCTCCTATACCATGTACTAAGATCCAGGTGGACAAGAGGTGGCATATTTCGTATAGTGTGTGTTGTTATTGTGTGTGTGTGTGCGTGCGCACGCGCATATGTGTGTGCTTTTATTATTCTGTTTACACGTTTCTATCTTGTAAACCAAATGTTACACGGAATCAGAAGTTCAACACATAATAGATGAAAATGGAACTGATCTGGCTAAGGCAAGAGCTATTGCTACATGCTTTTCCATTGAATCACCCCTTGCCTTACTAAAACATCAATGTCTCCCTTTGTTAAGTTTTCCAGAAGCAAATTCTGCTCTTCACGGATTTGGAAAGGAGGAGGAAACTAAGTTATTTTAAAAATAAACTCACAGAAAAGGATTTCTATGATGGTTTTGCTTTAATGAGAGAACTTCCAGCTCTCAGATCCACAAACATTAAGAGCAGTTTCACATTTTACAGAGGTTTATTCAAGAGATAAAATGGTCTGCAACAATTAAGGATTATTTAACTCCCCATATATCCTATTATAAATCTCAAAATTATGTGTTAAACCAGGGGAAATATAAGAATATGGTATTAGTATTACAGAGATTGACACGAAACTAAAAATTAAAAATGTACAGCCTCCAATTGTATTTTTCACAGCAAGATTCAGATGGGGAAGGGAAAAGCATAAATCTACCACGAAGGAATCACGCTGCAGCCACCTGAATTCCCAGATCACTCTTAGCAAAAGGAATAATGGGACAATTGGACATTGTATGCATCAGATGCAATGCAGTAGGTTTACAGAATCACTTGTGAAGAATTATTTCCAAAATACTATAATATGAATTTAAACAAGCTGCTAAATCTAACTTCTTGTTTATCAATAATACAGGGAGTAGAGAAACAGACTGGATGCTACTATGAAGCCAAAGAAGAAATAAGACAAATAGGTGGAACTTTCTCTTCAACAAGTCAATGTCACAAAAAGAGGGTTGGGGGTGATGCAGAAACTAAAGAGACCAGAGAAACATACTAGCTAAAAATAATGCCTTATTAATTGGATCTTGGTTTAAACAAATTAACTTTAAAAGACATTCATGGTTAATTAGTGAAATTGAAAAATGCAAAGGATATTAGACAATATTAAGGAAATTTCGTAAACCTTTTTTGGTACAGCAATGATACTCTTTGGCATTATAATGGGAGAAACGTTAAGTTGATTAAAAAAAATGTAGGTTTGAGGTATCATATCTGCAATTTATGTTAAAATAATTTAGCAAAAAGGTTATAGAAGCAAATTTGCAAAATATTAACATTTGTTAATTCTACATAAAGGGTTTATGGGGTCATGTTAGAATCTATATGTTTTCCACATGTTTGAACATTTTTATATTAAAAAAATAAGACTTTTTAACCTTTATAAACAATTAGAAGTTTACCAGGTATTGTTAAAAGAGTTTATTTTTTTCTAGATCGATGAATGGCATCAAAAGGGATATTTTTGCATAAAATGTTTTTAAATTAACTTAAAATACTACAATTGTCATTGTGATTCAGAAGTAAGATATAATAAGTTTGACATTTTCTTCATTTGTTATTTTATTTTATTTTATTTTTTTCTTTTGAGACAGAATCTCGCTCTGTCACCTAGGCTGGAGTACAGTAACGCAATCTTGGCTCACTGCAACCTCCACCTCCTGGGTTCAAGTGGGTTTTGTATTTTAACTAGAGACAGGGTGTGACTGTGTTAGCCAGGATGGGCTCAATCTCCTGACCTCGTGATCCGCCCGCCTCCAACTCCCAAAGTGCCCGGATTACAGGCATGAGCCACCACACCCAGCCTTTGTTATTAATTTATTTATTCTACTTATTTAAAAAATTATTTATAGTGACATCCTAAAAAACATTCTCAGGAAATTAATGAATTTTTTATTTTGATGCCCGTAGATCTACTTACTTAAGTTACCAAAATCATTTGAGTTTCAATTTCTTCACTATAAAATGAGAATATTAATAAATTCCTCATAATTACATGAGAAATAAATGAGCTAATAAGTAAATAGTGCTAGAATTCAACAATAAAAAGTGAATAATTGAACTGTTGTAAGTAGGGATACCATGAACACCAATAATACAATTTTAAATGTTCCCTTACTAGAGTATTTTCCAAAAGATACTTTCTATTACAAAGCATTCCTCAGCTTTTGTTTCTAACAGCAAACTTTATTGCACATGTCAAATTATTAATTAAAAAGCAGAATAAAAATTCAATTTTTTCCTACAATTTAAGGGTTATAGAATTATAAACATATTTCAACTAGAGATGTATTTTCTGTACTGCAGAATCATGAATATTATTTCTATTAGTGAACAAGTAAAATAAAAATTACAAAATGCCCAAACGATTTGAGGACGAATCTTAAAACAGCTATACTACATTTTAAGAGGGTACCAGGTGGGTTTCTTTAACAAGCTTGGGTCAGGTTATACCATTTGTGCAAAGGAGTACAATTATTTCTTAAATTCTTAGTTCTTTTGAAGCAGCAGAGCCCACTAAATCTCTGAACTATTTCTCCTAAGGAAAATTGCACACTGTTGAAAAGTGTTTCCAGAAACATTAGATTTCAGAAACAGACTACCTAATTAAAAAGATTATGTGCATAGAGATCAGGTGGCAACCTTCCTTAATGGATTTTTAACAATTCTGTAGCTCTAGTGCTGCCATTTGTGGAGCTGTAATTAAAGGTACAGTGTTTCCACTTACACTCTTCATTTTTTAACCTGTTCAAAAATGTCTGCTGCAGGCTGAAACCCACACTGCAAAGTTGTATTAATAATGGATTTGAGATGTAACTGTGATATGATTTATGTTCCCCCAACACAGTTGGCAGTGTTCCACTTCACGGGAGAGCTGGTTTCTGTAATCTCACTTCCCAACAAATGACAATGGCTGAAGCAGAATGAGTGGGAGCTAATCAAATGGAACCAACTTATTTGGCTGGTTCAATTTATTTGTAAAATTGATGAGGACATAACAAAATAATTAGTCTTGCTATTCACAGGTCATTAAGACAACCTTAGGGAAAATCAACAGAAAAATATACAAACTTTGATTTGCCCCATGCTAAAAATATAAAAATTGAGATGGATTTGGAATAGAATAAGACTATTTTACTTAAATATTTGTATTGAATCATTTAATGAAAAAGTGCATATTGTTTAGTCCAATCAGAAAGCAGAGCATAGCTGAGATTATGACATATCTCAATCAATGAGATATCTGGACTAATAAAATAATCTTACATGTTAGCTAGACATGCCTAGTAGGCAATTGATAAATTCTGTATTACGTAAGTGTTTGATTACCTCTTTCTGAGAAATATCATACGCCCAAAATAACTGCAAAATTCTACTGAATATAATTTAGGCTGAGAAAATTCAGAAGTCAATACAGGATTTAGTGATGCTTATAATGTTTATTATGAATCCTTGGAGTTAACCAAACTGTGAGGTTTGAGAGCACAGTCCTCAACTGTCCTTACTTCTGACACCAACTAAAAGCTCAGGAGGGAGGGGTCCCCAAATCATCCTCAGGTTGAATGATTTTCTAGAAGAATTTACACAATTCTCTGAAAGCTTTTGTACTTATGCTTACTGTTTACTACAGAGAAAGGACACAAACTGAAATCAGCCAAAGGAAGAGCTACAGAGTCTAGGAAGGCTCCAAATAAAAATTTCCATTGGCTTCTCCCAGTGGAGTCTAGACATATTACCTTCCCAGAATTGATGTGTAACAAAATGCACAGATTACCACTAAGAAAGCTCACCCAGTTTCTATGTCGATAGTTTTTATTGTGGCTTTATTATGTGGGCTTTCTTAATAGATTGATTGCCCATTGGTTGGACTCAGTCTCCACACCAACTGATACGTGACCAAATGTCCTCACTCTAAGTCACATTGTTGGTCTTCCTGGCATGAATAGCTCCCACTCTAAGACTATGGGGTGTGGCTGGCATCACTCTAAGATTCAGTGTAAATCCAGATCCAGATTCATCCTAAACAATGACATTCCTATTATGTATGATGTAAATAACCTCCCAAAAGCCTAGGGCAAAGGCCAGATCTTTCTTTGGACAGGCGAAATTCTGTGCTACACAATGAATATTAACAATCATTTCACATCTAAGTGTGAAGTTAAAGAAGATAGGTAAGAGTTAAATGTACTAGAATGTCTTTTAGTTTTACCCATGTGATTTTAACTAGGACAGTATAATAATCTGCTGTTAAATATTCTATTCCCTAGCAGTCAATGAGTATTTTAAGTATTCTGATATATAACCCTTCCAAATTTGGGACTTATGAAAGCATTATAATCTCAAGTCACTGTATTTTATAGTCAGTCAATTTTATTTGTAGATCAATATGTACTTTGAGCTGTTTTCTCATTCATTAAGAACGCTTGTTCATCACACTTTATCCCATCTTCCCAAACACAAATACTACAATACTAATTATTGGTTTTCTGTATGTCCAATCTAGTGGCTTATTAGTTAATGTATTCAATTCAATCTCATCTCAGTTCAAAACTATCCCTGAAAAGTTAATCTGATAGAAAATGAGTTAATAGTTAATGTCCTACAAATGAAGCTAAGTTAAATATTTTGAGAAACTTGTTTACTGAGTTGGCTGGTTTCAACACAACTACTACTATCCCCAATTTTAAGGAGATTTACTCAAAATAATACTTTTAATATTATCTATTGCTATTCTGAAGTAAATAAAATTCATGGCATTCTTATTTTACAGACAACTGTTGCATAAAAAAGGCTAGATATTGTCACTCTTCCAGAAGAAGTTCCATTTAGAACATATTTATCCAGATGGGAAATACTCATTAGCAGAGGACCTGGTAATAGGAAATAATAAGCTGCCAATCAAACAAATTGTCTTCATGACGATGATCATTAGAAAGGAAATGCTTTAGATGAACAACTGATTGAAGGATGATGAGGTCAGAGCACAGCTTTGCCATGGACAGGGACAAAGAAAAATGCCTGTGTTTGTGGAAAGCTGCAGAACTCTGCCTCTGTGCCAGAACTTTGTTCTAGTCTGTGGGAACATTTTTCTCTAAAATGTGCCTTCTCAGTGGCTATAAATTTGTATGGTACTTTTCTATAGCATTATCTAAAATTCTTTGGCATCTACCATGAAGGGGCTATCACAAGAACCAGAGCTTTTAGAAACCTGGAGAACAAATGGCTTCTTTACAAACTCTCTTCTAATACAAAAAGGCTAGCACCCAAGTAGCCAAACTAAAAATGGTCCCCGTTAACAGGAGGTGAGATATTATATGTTCAATGCTCATTATATGCCACGTGCTAAGTATAGATTGTTTGATTTAGTCCTCCTGAGTATCCTGTGAGGTAAAATTATTATGCCTATTTTTGTTTTTAGATGAAGAAATGAGGTACATAAGGGTTGAAGAACCTGCTTTCGGTTAAACTGCTAACATGGCTGGTAAACTATTCAATCTTCACTTTATAGGATTCCAAAGACTGTGTTATTCCCCATACTCCTGTTTCAACTGTTGCAGAATCACAGGATCTAATACTGCAAATAAGCTTATAGATGGAACTAATTATTTCAATTTCAATCTAATTATTTCAATTTCTTGAAGCTAAGAAAGTCAAAGTCTTTAGCTTTCAAAGAATGAGATGATCAGCCTAGCCTTAAACCTCAGATTTGCCACCTAATAGCTGTGCAACACTGAGCATATTACTGTACTTTGTAATACATATTACAGTATTCCTCCTAAGGAAACTAAGAGGTATACCTTATGTTACACCTAATGTAGGTATAACATAACCAATTTATGGGTTTTCTATTGACTAACTATAAAAAGGTATATAAAGCACTTAGCATGTGCCTAATATTAAGGTGTGGACAACTTAGCAGCTTCTCAAGGTGCCAAATATAAGGGACTCCACAATGAGAATTGATTAAGGTTAGATGCTAGGAACCCAGGTTTTTCTATAACTGTTTAAACAGCAGGTAGACATAAACTGGTCTCAATCCTACTGGAAAAGGAGTGAGGATGAGCTAAGCATATGTTAACCTATTGACTCAACTATTTTTATAAAGCTAACAAATTGAGAGTTGCAATTATGCCAACTATGTAGTTATCAGGCATTGAAGATGGAAACTGAAGTTAACTGTGATTGTATGTGGTCTAGTTACATGTAATTAATAACTGAAATTATGAATCAAAGGGTGCAAGTTCTCATTCTACTTAAAAGACTTTATTTATAGAGGTTACATCCATAACCCCCTAACACTACCTAGTTATTATAGCAGGTATAGGTAGTATTTATTGGAAAGTTTACCATGCTAAGGGCAGGTTTCTGAGACTTCTATATTTATTAGTTCAAGGAACTTAAAAAAGTTCTTTACAAGGTAGGTTCTATTTCTCTCAGTTTTCAAGATTACAAAACAGAGGCACAAAGAGTTTGCAGGGTTTGACCATGGCCCTACAATGTCAAATCAAGAAAATCTGAGCCCCTGCTCTCACCACTATAATGTACTCTCTAAATTAGGAGAAAGTAAAAAATACGTAATAAAAGATATTTAGTATTCTAAAATCTACTTAATGGTATAGGTAATAAATCTATTTTGAACTTTAAAAATAAGCAAACACTTTTTAATTATAGAAAACTACTTTCAAGCCCCTTCCAAATAAATACTTCAAATAATTTTCCAAATACTTCAACAAGGATATCCCATGTGTTCTAAAGTATTGAAACCACTGTAACATGTAACAAAACACTTAGCTGAAAAATATAAAATGGTGTTTAAGAATACAAACTTGAGAGACGGTCAACCTGTCTTTAAATTTTGACTTTTTTCACATTAGCTTATGATTTGGGAAACTTATATCCCATTTTTCATATCTATAGGGAGGCTATAATAGTATTTATCTTATTGTACTTTCCTTACAAACAAATGGCTTGAGCATATTTTAACAGAGCTTTGATAGGACCAGGCATGTGATACATGCTTGAATAATGTTGGCTTTATCTGTATATGATATTACAGTGATGAAAGAAACAATTTTAAAATGTTTTTGTCTGTGAATCCCTTAATACCCTAAAATTAATTGAAAATCCCAAAGATTTTTTTAAGTCAGTTATATTTATCAATATTTCTCATAAAAGAAAAACTTGAAAAATTAGAATAATTATTAATTTAATTCAAAATAATACAGTATTATATTTTTAAATAAATAACACATTTTAGTAGAAAGTAAATAAAATTTCTCAAAAAAATTGAGGAGATTAGCAGTGGTATTTTACATTTTTGCACATCTCTTTAATGGATGGCCATCGAAAGTCAGCTAAATCCTCTTATACACTTCTGAGTACAATTTGTTGCAATATGTTATTTTGAAGTACTTGAAGAAAATTCAGTCTCACACAGACAGGCAGTTGGAAAAAGAGGAATATTTTAATAGAGTTTCCAGATAATTGTGAACATTCTTCCTTGATACTACACTAAAACTTGACAGTTGGTGGTTTATTAAAGCTTCATTACAATGTGCAATCTGAAACCCAATCAATAAATATTATTATACCCTGTTACATTATACTCTGTTATATTAAATTGTATATTCCACTCTTTAAATGGTCTTTCACATTTGCATACTTTTCTACCATTGATCATTGAAAAATATGATTTCACTCAGTTATGCAGTTCTTCCAATATAAACACATTTTATTAAAAAATAAAAAATATGTTTGTTAATATCACCACATCCTTATCAGAAAAATCTAAGTATTGGGAATCTCTCAACTCACAGTGGATGTCACGCAAGTTTTCCAAAATTTTGATTTCATACAAAAGCATCAATTTTATCACTGGCAACCAATATTGATCACTTACTTTATCTTGAAGTTACAGGATCACTTCTTTCATTTTAAAGTAAATGTATGCCATATAGCCAAGTATGAATAACCATAATTTGTCTGTCAGTTACTCCTTACAAAAAAAATATATTGTGCACCATGAAGAAAGGGGATTGTTTAGCTCTCAACTCAAACAAGTGGACAAGTACTTTTTTAGGGCAACAATTTTATTTTGGTATGCAGCAGAAAAACCTTATGAGTACTTCCTATTTTGTTACAATAATATTAAACATATATGTCCTTTCTTGCTTGTGGCAAAGAAGAACTAACAGAAAATAGTTCTGCCCTCCCTGAAACAAACAAAAGAAAAGCCAAAACCTATGAATTAAGGTTTTTCGAAACACTGGACATCAGCCAACAAAGAACAGAGTTCCTTGTCAGACAGGAAACAAATGAAGTGATCCCTACGTCGGCCCCCTGTTCACTCCTCTGAATAAGGCTGATGGACTTCCAAAGGCGAAGAGACTTGGAATCTAGGTGACAAGTGTCTGCAGGACAGAATACTGGGAAAGAGAGAGTTGCATAGAAAGAAAAAGAGAGACAGCATGCTCCAGAAATCTGCACAGAGCGAGAAAGAGAGACAGCATGCTCCAGAAATCTGCCCAGAGCCCCTAGAGCATTCAGTAGAATGTTGATCACCATTCATTTACTCATTTGTACATTTATACATTTTTTTTTTATAATTTGTTATTTCTAGTCTTATGCCCTCTAAAAGGTGAGTATTTGAAGTAGATATTTCGTTTGGCAATTTCCTAGAATGATAATAATTTTACTTAATTTAAAAATAGAAAGAACTGTATCTGAATGTAAATATCATTGTTGTTCTTGCTTGACCACCAAGTGATTTGTTGTGTAGTCGAGTGATTCAATTTGCTGCCCCATGGGACTTTTAAGTCCAAGCCTTTCACATCTTTTCCAGAAAATATGTGATCTCTACTTTTGAAATGATCAATACTACCTTATTTTTCTTGTGTTGTGACCCAGTCACTTATTGTGATTCAAAACATCTGTTAAATTTATCTGTAACTTCAACAGAATGGCAATTTATCCACTAGAAAATGAAGGTTCAAGTCTGCCCCAACAATTCTTCCTTGGGAACCTGGCTAACCTATTATCTCAAAACGTAATGTTAACTAATTAATGTGTATGACTGCCAGAGGTGATCAAAGGATCACCTTGATCCCTTGCATATGCCTTGGCTATCCCTTTGATATAGTATCTTTCTAAGTGGTTATCATATACCAGGATTGCTTAGTAAGAAAATAGCTGCTACAACATCCTGCCATTGATAGAGTTCTTACCTTTACAGAGTATGTTTGGCTTACTCAAATTTAATCCTCTTTACTCTATCCTACAGACGAGCTACACAAAGATACACATACAAATATATATGCACACAATCTGCATATGCAGAGCTTATATGAGCTCAAATATTTATATTGGCTTTTTCTTTGCTTTCATTTTGCTTATAACTAATAACAATATATATATGTGAAACAATCTTAAACACTGAAAAAGGATCTATGTATATGCATATATCGAATGCCTGTACACACACATTCTACATAGTTGATAAAATAAACTAAAAACAAGTATCTACTATAGAAGTTACCCTCTCTTGGCATCATAACTACATCATAGCAAATTTTATTGTAAGTTTTCATTTAAATTATATTTTGAACTCATGGCTTTTTAAGATTCAAGTTATTTTCATTTGAATTCAAGCTTATTCAAGCTTACATTTGTATCCATTGGCCAGTGATAGCCTCCTTCAGTGGGGTTCTTTGTCCATTCAGGAATAGATTTGATATATTTAAAAAGACGTTTCACTTTTTGCAATAATAGAAAATTCTGTGCTCATTCTGAATGATCTCTCCTTCAACAACAGAATGAGATTTCTAAAAATGCCTGGTTCCCCTTTTTTGACTGGGATTAAAATTCAACAGATCAACACAAGGGGGCAATCAGGAGTACTGGTGATGTGAAGATGTAGCTATTTCTGTTGCCAGCTTCAGAAGCTTTCAGCAACAGAGATAGAAATGTGATTTCATGATCTTGGGTTCATGCTAACTTCTAAAAATTAATGCAGTACGCTACTGTATCCTGATTTCCTTGCAGAATGTCATTTTATTACCACTAAAAAATGTTAACATTACCAATGTGTAAACTTCAATTTTAAAGTAATATAAAAATAGAATAAAACTCCAATTGATTAAAACACAATGAGTACTACAGTTCCATTCATAGGAGACCACTAAAAGTTCAGTGGTGTCTTTTCTATACGAGCATCATTTCCTTGTACAAAAGAAAATGCTGCTGAAATCCAAAGAGGGCTGGTGCCTTTCATATATTTCAAAATTCTGTCATATGTTGTTCTGGACATTTTTCAGGTAAGTATTTCATCATACTTTTATAAGAATATATGATTTTTATTTTTTACCAAAAGCTACATTTCTAGTAACCAAAGTATAAAGAACAAGGAGACTGAATGAGGAAAAATAGTTTGGCAAACAGAGCATTTGACATCAATATAGCATCGTTCAACTTAAGGTGATGTTTTGTTCAATCTACTTTATTGGGATATAATTTATATATAGTAAAATGTATACACAAAGTAAGTGTATAGTTCAATAAATTTTGACAAATATAAAAACCCATAAAACCATCACCCCAATCAAGAGAGTCTATAAATCATTATAAAGTAAATCTCAGAAGGGGTTCATAAGTTTCTTCAAGAACTTTCTATAACTCCATTATCCATTATCACATGCATTTTCAATTCTGCACTCAAAAGATTATTAGAATTGTCTTTTAATCAACTGGAGATGACTAGTTTTTCTTGTATAGACTATATTGGAATTCTAAAGCATGAATTAATATGTGTGATCAGTTTATTGTCTGAATACATAATTCTAGGTTTTTAGCTACATTCCTGGTTATAATAGCTGTAATAGTCACAATTCAAAAATAATTCACAATATAGCCTACATTCCTTCATGTCATTTGTATATAATTACATTTGGTTAAAATAATAGTTATCTATAAAGGCATTTTGTGTAAAATTGTTCTTAGAAAAAATAATTCCACATAGAAAGTCATTTACTTTCAAGGTAAGTTTAATTTCCAGAGTTCTAATTCTTCCTGATTATAACCTCCCATTTGAGCTTATATTTCGAATACAAGCTAATCTGCTTGGAGTTCACTAGAATGTATTTAAATTCTAAATAGATGCTGAAAACTAGCCCCATTTCTGGATAAGAACTTTCCCTGTAATTGTTTTTCCTTTTTTTAATTGTACTCTACCTGAAAAAACATCTGATCTCATTTTCTGAATAGTGTTTCTGATAAAAAGAAAATAAGCAATTTTGGCATAAGTATGAAAATGCACTAAGTTACGTAAATCTAATGGAAATTTGGATCTAGCCTTGATCTTAGCACTAAAGCCTTAAGAAAATCACCGCAAGTCTCTGGTTCTCAATTTCCCCACCCTAGTGAAATAAATTCACAAAGACACAATCAAATTATTTGAGAAGCTGGGCTTTCTCACATGAGGTGAATAGAATTAAGGCTCTCCATTAAGTTAATAACAAAACAAATATTTGAGTATGATGACAACTGATGTTTTGCATTATATTATTAGCAGAAATAATGAATTGCTCTTCTAGAACCAGTCTCGTTCAAACTCGCAGACTCTAAATTTTCCTATCTTTTACTGGTCCTAAAATTTATTGAGGGCCAAGTCCCTGAGTTTCTACCTTCTTCATCTTAATATTGTAATTCCCTAGCAACATGCCAGATACATGTAATCACTTGACTTTTTTATAATAGCTGAAGAACCTCAGTTAACCCTCACTACTGTCTTACAAGACAGCAGCTTTCAACCCATTTTATGGATTAGAAAAGTAGAATCAGAAAAGTTAAGTAATTTCCTCAGATTCCCAGAGTAAATAACAGAGGTCAGATTGCATCCTCAAATCTTCTAAAGTTAGAAAGGGGAGATAACTAGTTAAAAAAAGAAACCTCCTTTTCCTATAATCCTTGGAACTGATTAATGTCAACAATACTTATTTTTTTTAAAAAAAGCGTAAGAATAGTGAAAAAAAAGCAGAAAGGAAACACTGAAAGAGGATATAAAATATTAAATTGCAAATCTGTATTATGCAAACATGAATTTACAACAGGTTAAAAATAAAAGCATTCAATAAAAACAATCAGATTTTAGCATGAAGATGACCATTCAATTGCCCTGGTCTCACTGCATTAATGACACTGATGTATTTTCAAATTGATGGTCCAGCCTAAATTCCTCAGAGTTCACAGTGCAAGAAATGGCTAGATCAGATATGGTGTAACTATGCTTTTTTCAATTTGGCTATCAGGCCTGTTTCTAAGGACATTATTATGGGAGAAGGTTGATTTCTGTGCCAGTATTGTTTTGTTTTGCTTCCCCACAGGATGATAATGCAAGCAGTGAGCTAGGCTAGGTTCGGCCTATGGGAAACTTCAAACAGCAATGACTGAAGTCAGTAACACTTAAGATGCAACCAAACACATCTTTGACCAAACAATTTGATTCTGATTCAGGAAACGCCATCAAAAAAATCAAATCTATTTTATATCAATAATCCTTCCCTAGAGTTTTTTTTCCCCCCCACAGGACCAAGACTATTTGTATTCTAATTATAAACCCAGAGCAGAAAGGAAAAACAAACAAAAAATAGCTCCCGCTTTTATCTCAGGTACAGAAGGAGACTGTGTTGTGCAGGTCTAAAATTCTCTGATTTCTCCATAAAACTTAAGAATGAGCCACGTGCATCTTCCAAATACAGATGCAAATCAATTTCAAATTAGCTTGGGTGGGAAGGTGTGCTAGTTGTCTGCGCCTTTAAAAAATTCGGTATGTGTTTTAAGGTATACAAAATATAATGATTAATATTTGATATTCTAAGTAAGCAAATTATTACTAATGTGCTCACTGAAATAACTTTAAGCACAAGCAAATGATTATGATAATTGTTTGTATTTATGGCATAAGAGGACATTAGACAATTTTCACTGATTTTTTTCTGAGCAGGAATAGTACATGTTCCTGTGGAAATGCATCACCATTGGCTTCTACAGAATGCATATGCCACAATTGTTTAATTGGGGAAACACAGAGCTCCACCTAATATTCATACAAGTCAATAAATTCCACATATACTAATGGATAAAATAAAAATGAAGGAATTAGAAAAGGATTTCCTTTAGGTGTATACATAATATGTGTAATTTTCAAGATAAAAATAAAAAAGATTAATATATTTATAAAAATATTTTCACATCTACAGAACAAAAAGCAGAAACAAAATTTTAAAAGGCAAAAAATGGAGAAAAATTGGCCATATATTTGACAAAATTTGTGACTATGTTTCACATATAAGCTCTTAGGCATCAGTAAGAAGCTATCATTTCAATTATAAATGGTCAAAGAGCATGGTCAGTCTGTCATAAGAATATCTAATTAATGTGATTAAGAAAAAAATGGAATTCCTGTTAATCAGAGAGAGGCATCTTCAAATAAGATAATTTTTAAAATAATCTCTAATTATAGTTTTTGATAAAGGTCCAAGAATTATCCATTTTCAAAGGGAGCTGAAATTAAAACATCTTCCAATTTTTTTTTTTTTTTTTTTGGTAAAATGTGACAAAAGCTTTAAAAATGTGCCCTGTCTTTGACCAGTCATTAGAAAATTAACATAAAAGTAGTCATAACTCATTAGTGTTAATCAAATGCATCATTTATAAGGTGATATTTAGAAACAACCTAAATATTTAATAATCACACTGGCTTAAATAAATATGGCAGCGTTTTACCATAGAATACAATGCAGCTCTTTACAATATCATGTTTGTAGACCTATTAAGTCTTAGGATGTAAGAAGAAATTTCAAGAATAGGCAAATCCTTAGGAATAGAAAGTAGATTGGCCTTTACCTAAAGCTGGAAAATTTGGGAAGGAAATAGTGACTGCTAATGACTATAAGGTTTGTTTGTTTCCAGGAAAGAAGTTCCAAAATTAATTGTGGTGATGGTTGCACAACTCTGAATATACTGGAAGACATTCAAGTGTGTGCTATAGATGTGTGAAATATATGGTATGTGAACTATATTTTAACACAGCTTTTTTTTTCAAAAAAAGTTTTAATCTAAAGACAACTGACAAACTAAAATATGTGCAACATATATCACAAATAAAGAGCTGATATTCCTAACGCTTAAAGAATTGTTAAAATTTGCGAAAAAGAATATGAAAAACAGTTAGAAAAGTAGGCAAATACATGAACAAATAATTCACATAAAAGATATAAAAATTGTAATTAAACTTATGAAAAGATATTTAACTCATTCACCATAAAAGAAATGCAAATTAAAGCTATATTGAAGATAAAATTTCAAAGAAACACAGACACATATGCACCCACACAAAAGGGGCATATATAAAAACTTGTGAAATCTAAATAAGGGCTACAGTGTAGACCAATAATGTTTTACCAATGTCAGTTTCCTATTTTTGGTCACTGTATTCTGGTTATGTAAAATGTTATCATTGGAAGAAGCTGGGTACACTGAAAACATGCTATTTTTACAACATTTATATGAGTCTAAAATTATTTCAAAATAAAAGTTTAAAAAAGATGTAAGGGTGTGTTAGCATTTTGAGTATAAAAAGAAAGTTATAAAAATGCACGAATATAGGATCTCAATATGTTGAAAAACATGGCTTTCAAATGAAATAAAAGAAATAGCATGAAATCTTATCTTTATATGGTGGGTTTTAAAGTGATTTGTATTTGTGTGTATATGTGTAGCAGGTGGATGTTTCTGTTTTTTGCTGAATTTCTAAATTGTACATGTTAAGGTTTGAATTAATTTGAATAACTTTTCATTTTTGTTATGGATCGCTTTGTGCTCTGGCTAATTTGATCAGCATAAACACTTTAATTACATAATTTGAGTTCTTAAATGCCCTTTGGCAACACAAGTCCCAGTTTAATATTTTAGTAATCAAGTATGATTTGGTTTGTATAAAAGCCTTCAGCAGCATCTGCGCTATGTTCTCTTTACCTCTTTTTCACATTTGAACACACTCCTTAAATCCTGCCAGGGCCACACCGTGGCAAAATACCAGTTGAAACACATAAAATTGTAAAATCATAAACCAAGGGATAAAATAGCAGCTTAACTAGCTTTCTTCAAACAACTGAAATAAATGGTTTAGAAATGTATTTGAGATGTGAAAAATCTGATTCAAGGTAAATAAACATGACTATAATCAACATAATTGATGATACTATTACAAGATTAGTACAATAGCAAATATTCAGAGTAAAATATTATAGCACAATTTATGATTAAAACAAATAATCTTCCTTTATTTTCATCTCATAGAAAATTTTATATGAAACAATAAATATTTCACTTTTTAGCATTTTAACAAATGAATGTCTCCAGGCTACACAAGGTCTTTGGAGAGCACATAAATACAAATCATATCAGTCACTAACAAAACACACTTGCAACTTCTCCTCTTTAATTTTTTACCTTAAATTGTGGAAGAGTATCCAGCTTTATTATATGAGACTTTCTTCAATTTACTTAGAAAAAATATTTTAAAATTTTTAATTTATTTACAAAGTCTAATGTCAAATTCTGGCTAAAATGATTTTTCTCACTTTCCCTTTAATAGGATCACATTGGTTTAATAGCTGCTCCTTCAACTGTCTTCTTTGAGCTTTATGATTTATTAGTTACCAGAAGGGATATTACACCAAGGAAGATTTCCTAAAATAATTGATATTTAATTATAGAACAAGCTCACATCTATGTGGCTTTGTGAGAATTAATCCAGAACCATGACCTGGTCAATGTAGCCTTCACAGTGACATCATAGATCATTAAAAAAAAATTGAAAATGTTGAGGCGCAGTGGCACACACCTGTAGTCCCAGCTAGTTTGAGCACAGCAGTTCAAGGCTACAGTGAGCTCTGATGGCACCAGTGCACCCCAGCCTGGGTGACAGAGAGAGAGATCTTGTCTTAAAAATAGAAAAAAGTATCTCAACAATAGATATGTGATAATAGATAAATGATAATGGATGGGATAAGCCCCAACAAAGTAATTACTTCCTTCTCTTTCTCTTTCTCTTCCACATAACAGTTCAGTAGCTGGATAAACATAGAGCTTCTTTTTGTGTATTAGGAACACAGAGTTAAGGCACCCTACAACTACAGAAGATATTATCTGTAAGGTGATCTATTGTTTTTTCTCTAAATTCTACTTTTAATGGCATCTTAGAAAATGTATTGACCAATAACAGACTAAAGAAAAACAGAGAGCTCTTCTGGTTTCAAGCAAATGTCAGAATGAACAACATTCCCACATCAAAACTGTCTCACTTTGTAAATCATATGATCATCTCAATAGATGCAAATTAGTATTTTTATTTTAAACTGTTACCCATTTTTCTATAATTTTATTACAGGAAAATCCTATTATTCAAGCTACCAATTTATAATTCATAAATAACTAACATTTCTTTAGTGCTTTACATGTGGCCAGGCACTCTTCCAAATGACTCAGGAAATGATGCTTAAATTGAAAATGGATGGATAAGAGTTGGTGGGCAACTGGGTAGGTGTTTGGCATTAGAGGCAGAGAGGAGGATCCTAGGCAGAGGAAACAACACTAGGGAAGACCCAGCATTGCACGCACGTATCAAGGACTCTTCCACTTAAACTGAAGAAAAAAAAATGCACTGAATCATAGAAACCAGTAAGGGCCTGGGGTAGAGTTTGGGGTTGACTGAGAAGAGGCCCAAGGGAACTTTCTGGTGTGACAGAAATGTCCTATACCCTAATTATATAAAGTTATAAATTTGTCAAAATGGCAAATTGTGCACTTAAAATGGTTGCATTTATTGCATATTAATTACACCTCTATAAAGTTGATTTTTAAAAATAGAAAGCATTAGAGTTCAAATGTCATTGACGACCTTGTAGGCCATAGTAAGGACTCTGGCATTTTCTACTAAGGAAGAAGCTATGAGAAGCTATGAAGAGAAGAAAAGGTATGATCACATTTGTGTTTCAAATGTTTATTGTGACAATAAGAAAAAAGAGCTTGGAAAAGTATATGTGATGAATAATTAGGAGGCAATTACAATCGTGCAGCAGATACAAGAAAAGCCTCCAGTTTCATTCTTTTTCAGGTAGCTATCCATTAGCAGGTGAGATCAACAAGACTTATTAAATATTTGGCAATAATCAGTGGAGAAAGAAAGGAGTTCAAAACGGTCCTACACTTCTGGCAGGGTGTGTTGCAGCACTGCTAATGGAGATCTGGCATGCTGTAGAGAGAACAACCTTAAGTGATTTTGAGAGTGGAGGGAATATGAGAGTGGGCAATGGATAAATAACTTAGATTGGGCCAAATTCAGTTTTAGGTCATGAGAAAGTGAAGTGAGATAATAAAGTACAGATACAAAGCAAACTGTTAAAAGTGCACCTAGGGCCCAAATGAGTGGCAAAAACTAAAAACATAACCCGGAACCCAGACTGGAACACCATAAAGACAAACAGCACCATAAAAACAAACATTAACATAAAAGTTTTCCCGAATATATTCCCAAGTTGTGTTTTAGTTTAAAAACACACATATATGTAAATGTGAAGACATACATAGTTGCACAACTGCAACTACAAATATTTTAAGCTGAACGTTTTCCAAGATAGCATGGATCAAAATTTAAAATTGTGTAATACTGTTTATAATTATATTTTAATCTGTATCAAAAATTTTTAAAGTTCCCTAGTTAAAAAGTTTATTTTTAAAAATGTGTATACTGTATCCTTCTCTTGGAAATTAACAGTAAATATCACACTAAAACAGTAAGGCTTCTAAAAGTTCTACAGTTAAAATACAACTTAATTTGTTTAAAATAGTGTTTCCCAAATTTATTTGAATGCCCATTTTTGAGCAATAGGTTTTTGCAGACATAATGTTCACAAAATATAATCTGAAAAATATGTATCTACACAATTTTAAAAATTATTTTCTGTTTTGTTGCTTATTTCTCCACATGACATCTGGTAGGAATAATGGAGACAATGGTTTTATCTTGGAAACATATTCACTTTTATTATTAAATCCCAAAATATTTCTTTCTGTTAGAAAATTATCCATATAAATCTTCTGATTAATGCATCAGGCTTATATATTTCTTTATTTTAGCATTGTTCTTGTCCTGGTAATACTGCATAAATTTTCCAGGATCTCTTCTGGCTCTGAAATTATGTAACCTATGCAAAGTATATTCATCATTTTTCATTTAAAAATAATTCTCATTGCCAAAGTCTTCCTACACTATGAACTTATAAATTAGTATGACTCTACTGAAAAGTAAAAATACTGCTATAAAATAGAGATGCTTTGGAATTCACCCAACCCTAATAATATTCTGTAAAGCCACCATCCAACTAAGACCCATGAGAAATATCTTAGCATAAATTGAATTTATATCTAAAAGCTCCAATTAGACCCCTGTTGAAGTCATTATCATTAGGTTTTCGATTGTGCCTAGCGACTAAAATAGCTGTTCTCACTGCATACAATAAATGACAAGCAACATGGAATCATAACATTTTCAAATTGGAAGGCACTTTAGAGATTAGCTATTTCAAACTCTGCAGTTTACAGATGAGGAAAAGGAGTTGCAGGGAGGTTAAGTGACTTGTTTAGAAGCAGTTTTCAAAACTAAAATTTGTTATGAGTAGGATATATTATGGGAGTTAAAAGGTTTTGAAATGTTGTGGAATATTTTCTCTAATTAAATATATAATATCAGTTGTAGAACATTTTTAAAAAGTACTAAGATCATTGAATTTATTCATGATGGCTGAGATTACAATGGTTTTCAGACAATTCTCTATCATTTACTTCTAAGTATTTTTTTCAACATAATTCATTTATTATTTCAAGTGCATATATTATTAAACCTTTTAGTAATCTTGAATCATCTGTGTTATCAGAAATCTTCCTATGTTATTAAAAAGCAAACAGAGTTATTCACAGAAGATTTGCTGGTTTTGCAGTCAAAACTGACTTCAGAAAAAGGAAATGTACAAATAAAATAGGAACTACTTGTTCTATATTTCACCATCTCAGAGGAGGCAGGAATCACCCAAGCCAGCGCTGATACAAAGAGGAAACTGAGTCACACGGGACTTGGTGGATATTGGATGGGACAGAGGAAGAGTTTAAGTGAGCATCATCATCATACAAGTACAGATGGAAGTGAGCGAAATTTTCTCAAATGATTTATAAATTTAAAAATTCAAAGTGCTGGGAAAGATGTGAGGAGTCATCCAGACTCAATCTCTTTTTTTAAAAGTGAGAAAAATGAGGACCAGCAAGGAAAAGTGACTTGACCTTTGTATTAGCCAGGGATACAGTGATGCTGAAGGCCAGGCCTTCTGGATTCTGTTAGATTACTTTGAACTCTCTCTACTGTGGAGACCAGAAGACACAGGTATCTGCAGGAAATTGTACATGTCAAGTCAGGGACAGAGTAACAGGCCAGGGAGCATCCAGGCTGCAACCTGAGAGTGTTGCTGGTGTCTCAGAGTGTCTGGTTGGTATGTCTGCTTCTCCACACACTAGATGCTGAGAGACTAGTGGTCTATGGTCTTTGGACTCTGTAAATTAAAGTCATTTCTTTCTCTAGGAAAATCCTCATCGTTAGTCGATTTTTGGAGATGACTGAGAGTCCATAGTACCTAAGCTGTGGAGTTACCACCACCACTGCCAGGACCTTTAGCTTTGCTGATAAAGTAGCTGATATTTTGAGCAATGTGATTCTGGAAAATGAGATAAATATATTCACTTATACACTATTATCATCTCTCAAAGGATCCCACTCAGCTCCTTCTGCACTCCACAATCCACCCTTCCATCCAATTTTTTGAAATGGTGCTGCCTTTGAGTACAGAACCAGATGAGGACAAAAATGTACCAGAAAATTTCTAATATGTCATTACCTTTGTTTAGGCTTAGAAGTTTCTAAGGCCCTTTTCAAAGCCAGGATCATTTGGATTTTCCCTCAGTGATATAGCTCTACATGATTAAGACTGCCTTCTCCATTAAGAACTTTTATAACTCATTAGCTATTTATTCTAAGCTTCCTTCATAGACCTGTTTGATCATTACTGCTGATTGTTAAGTCTTTGGATCATTTCATTTTGTTGGCCTCCTCCACAATTCTAAAGGCTAAGGCACACTTAACTTTCATTCTGGGATAGGGTTCCAAGATCTGGAATGCATCAGATGCAATGTTGAAATCAAGGACAGAGTCAGAAAGTCAAAGATAACACAAAATGAGCTTTATTCACCATCACATTTATGGGAGATTGTGAAGAAATAGATGAAAGGGACAGGAACAGGTAAAGAAGTGATGTTTAAACAACATTGATTTGAAGGTGCTAGATAAGGTAAAGTTTGTATATATGTTGATTTAGTAGCCCTAGGTATCAGTCCGTTCTCACAGTGCTATGAAGAAATACCTGAGACTGGGTAATTTATAAAAGGAAGAAGTTTAATTGACTCAAAGTTCTGCATGGTTGGGGAGGTCTCAGGAAACTTACAATCATGGTGGAAGGAAAAGCAAGCATGTCCTTCTTCACACAGAGGCGGCAAGGAGAAATGCAAAGGAAGTGGGGGAAATGCTCCTTATGTAACCATCAAATATCACAAGAACAGCATGAGGCTAACTGGCCCCATGATTCAATTACTTCCGCCTGCGTCCCTCCCAGGACATGTGGGGATTACGGGATTACAATTCAAGATGAGATTTGGGTGGGGAAACAAAGGCAAACCATATCACCCTCATATACCAAGTGCTTAGCACTCCTATTTCTTTTGTCTTTTCAAATGCTCTCAGAAAAACCGGGATTGTAGAGAAAGCTGAACCAGACCAGTGTATTTTGACTTCTCTGCACTGTGGAGACCAGAGGACACAGGCTATTGTACATGTGAAGTCAGAGATAGAGTAGCAGACCAGGGAGCATGTAGGCTGCAGTCTGTGAGTTGCCATCTGCAGCTGTCCCATTTTCCTTTCTATCTGGGCATTCAGGCTGCTGCTCATTCTTTCTGGGGTGGGCCCCATAGGACCTCTTGCATTCTGTGGCCTCTTCGGGTCTTATGCTTCCATCAGTGCTTCTTTTTTACTGACATTTTCTTCCTTTTCTTCTCGTTGTGCTCTCAAGCCAGTAAGCAAACACCTTCCTTTTCTAGTGTCCAGCCATCAGTGAGTGTATCCCCAGACCCCAACAGCAGAAACTACAGTTTGCCACATGCTCATGGTACCTGGGGACTGAGAAGGGTGGTAGCCAATTTTACTCAGCTCGTTGCACTGGAAACCACTGCCATTCCCCACTGAAATCTCATACCTGCTGCCTTTCTGCCCACCATCTGAGTCTGGCACCCCCTGTCAGACCCCTAACATTCTCCTGGTGACTTTTATCTATTAGAAAATCCTTTATCCCATCTTGAATTGTGGCATCAGTCAGGAGATAATTTGTCAAACATCTTTGTCAGTATAATACATCTGAATCTCAAGTACACGTAAGGTCCATATTCTTGCATTCTCAGGAAAAATCACTGTCCAGGCTGTTTACACCTGTGCAACAGGCATCATGGAGACGGCCGAGCATTTTGGATTTTGACTATTTTGCTCACTAGTGTATATATGCAGTATGACTTCATTGAATGTATTTGTATATTTATATATTTATTGCGGTTTTTGTGTTTGTTTTTGCGACGGAGTCTCACCCTATTGCCTAGGCTGGACTGCAGTGATGGTGATCTTGGCTCACTGCAACCTCTGCCTTCCAGGTTCAAGTGATTCTCCTGCCTCAGTCTCTCAAGTAGCTGGGACTATAGGCACCTGCCACCACGCCAGCCTAATTTTCATATTTTTGTGTAGACAAGGGGTTTCACCATATTGGCCAGGCTGGTCTTCAACTCCTGACCTTGTGATCCACCTGCCTCAGCCTCCCAAAGAGCTGGGATTACAGGCATGAGCCACTGCACCCAGCCTATTAATTGCATTTTCCTAACTAGACTTACATAGTAAATTCTAACAATATATCTTGCCATCTCTTACACAATTCTTTCTACCAAGTAAATGCTTCATTAGAGGACTCTTGATTACTCAAAATAATGGACAAAACAAATGATGTGACTAAATCAAAGTGGGAAATAACTTAAATTGTGTTTGCTTATATGATTTGTATTTACAAGTGGCCATGAACAAAGCTATTCTTGGAATCTATGCCACTACAAGATTGTGGTGCTGCTGTCAAGTCCTATTGAATTGTACCATTTTCCACCTCACTTCTCTGCAGCATTACATTTTCTTCTCTCTACACTATTGATCAAGAGAATCAATTTTACAATTGAGGAAAACCATCAGACTAAATAGAACTTTGTTCAATTGTTCTTATGCTAAACTTCACTATCTTTCTGCCCATACTTTCTCAGGCTGAACGAAGTAATTAAACATTATAGGATAAAAGGTCTTCCCTTTTAGCACCAACTGGCCTGTGGGCTACATTTAGCAGTAACTATAAACAGTAATGACAATAATGTTAATAAACTTTAAGCAGAGAAAATGAACAAGAAACCAAGATTGGTTGTTTTTAAACTATCACGAAGTTAATCGAGGTTGAGTATCCATTCTTTTAGTTCCCATAAAAATAAAGCTGGCTTTGGTTTTCACTTAAAAAAGTTCTTCATACAACCAAGGCTATTTCAGAAGTTTCAACTAGCACTAATAAAAGGTATTTTCTGTATAGTTACATTGCCTTAAGAACTCTGATAAATAAATCACTGTGGTTAAAAGAAAATTGATAAATATAATTAGTTGGTCTTACAGTCCCACAATCCTTCTAAACAGTATTGCAGCTTAATTTGTACAGGAGTCAGTGTCAGTTTATACTAGCACCATACTATAGAGAACATTTTGGATTTCCACCTTAAATTAATTATTGCGTTACAATAAAAGAATAGAATGTTTCCAAAAGACAGTGGTGCTCCAGCATTCCTCAAACTTTTTGCTTCTATCTGAAGTAAAAAGTGTTTCAGACAGAGCACAAACAGCATAAATTGCAACAAACTGAAATCACTACTAGAACAGTAATAAAAATGCTACATATATAAGATGAATTATGTTACATGAGCTGAGTAACAACTGACTTTCCTCAACTAGCCAAAACAGATACTATAGTGGTTTCCTTTGATTTTTATAATTAGTTAGAGATGATATTTTGAAAGAAAAGAAGCCAACATTTTTCTTTCTTTTTTTTTTTTTTTATTTAAGTTTTAAGTTCTAGGGTACATGTGCATAACAAAAGAATGTTTGATTTGGTATTTCTCCTTCAGAAGTACCTGTGAGGAGATGGTTATAAGGTTTTAATTCGATAATTTCTACAAGTTTACAATAACCTTGAATGTGGCCAAAGGATATTATTTAAAGATACTATATTCAATATCATATTCTCCTCCTTTCCATGGTGCTGCATATACAAGAAACACAATTTAAAATTTAAAGCGTATCTGTGTTAGAAATATTGGGATTTTATGAACACCATTTGTAATTATTGGCAACACACAGAAAAACAACGGAAAATATCGAGTACAGTCACATATAGATTCATCATATCTATCTGGTCATTAATTCTTTCATTTGAAGTAGGATTTAAGTAAATATAAACTGTATTTTGGAATTAATGTGAGCACTTAGCAATGCCCACTAGACTTGGATTTGACTTATTCCCTTGTGACAGGGAATTAAGGTATATAACAGGTTTTTTAATACACTCACATGGAAAAGGTGATTCTTGACATTTACACAATAGATATGTTTGTATATTATAAGTCATGCCCTAAACCACCTTCTGTAGGCCAAATTCAAAATTTTATTCCAGAATTGACTGAGAGTGATTAGAGATACACATAGACGTTTGAGCCAGGGAAGAAAAGTCAGCCCTCATGAGGTAGCTGTGACATTTTTAGGCTATTATTTGTAGCAGCACCAGCCAAGCCAAAAACCAAACTGCTTTCTGACGATTCTCACCGCAGCATATTCACAGGTTTTTCTCCCCTCCCTTCTCTCTCCCAGGCTGAGGGGACCTATGCAGATTCCTAGGACTCTCAGACCCCTATCAGTTCACACATTGTCACCATTGCTGCCAGTATCCCTTTATCCAACTTAATCTCTTCCTTTCCAAATCCTTCCTTCCTCCTCAGTCCTCATTCAACGGCTGGCAGTGAGAACAGCCATAAGAAAAGACAACTTGCAGTGCTGCTTTAGAAGACGGCTAGAGTTTCCCACAGGCGGCCACATACATAAGCCTGGGATATCCCACTCACTTTTCCCTTCACCATGCACCAGAACACTCCAGGCATCTAGTTCAAGTGATTTAACAACTGCAAGCCACGCAGCATTCAGATCAATTCCCCATGGAAAGGATCAGACAGAAACAACGTTCCTGTGAGACAGGGAGGCTCATGACGTGACTTCTCTTTTTCCCAGGAGAGAATGGGCAGGCAATTGCCTCTCCTGCTGCCTGTGAAGGTCTGAGCCCACTCACTGGAACATGTGAACCCTAGGAATTAAGGCACTGCCAGCAGGGTGATGCTTAAGAAATAGTACTCATTGATAGCTTCCCAAAAGTGAAATATTATACCCATCTCATAAAAAAGTCTATTGTATTTTTTAGACATTTGACCTTTCAAATGTATTTTTGTGGAATTTTTTTTTTATCATGAAGTATGGGCTGGTTGTATCCTACAAAAGATGTAACAAGTTATGTATCTATATGCCCTCCTTAGGATTCTTAAATTGCTTTGTAATTTAAAACATTCTCACATTTCAGCAGGACTTGCTAAAAAAGAAGTGGCAAAAATATATATCTTTATTTATTATCTTGTCCCTTCAGGGGACAGCATTTGAGTAGAGCTTTCATTACAACTTAAATGACATTAAGTTCAACCAATTGATCTAAAATATTTATAATGTGTTCAAAAATTACCTTTAAGAAGCTTCACAGGACAAACTATGCTTCCTGAGCAAAACTTTGAGCAGTTTTATGACCTTGCCAAAACATATAGGTCAGTTCCTTTGAGGAACCTTCAATAAATGCCAGGGTTTCAAGCAGTGGAATCATAATTTGTTTTAGTTTTCAGAACAATTTTGCTAAATTGTTTTGAAAAGAATGAAACTTTCAAATTTATATATATTTTTATAATGACTTTCTACCTAGAAACTCATGTTCTTCATATAATTATTGAGGGCAAAAAATTTTAATAGTTTTTTTCTTTGTGGATTTTTAAAACTTAAGATAAAAGTTTATAGACAAAGCACTTTTATGTCCCTAGGACAAGTCAGTAAGGAGGAAACATTCAAGATGGGTATATATCTTCCAAGACAGCAGACAGAAAGAAGTTGGTGGGATCTATCATGAGGTGCCTGTTTCTAAATGCCTCAGGTACCTCCCTCTTCATTGGAGCCAAAAATAAATCAAGGAGACATAGAAAATGTGGACATACTGGCCAGGCATGGTGGCTCACACCTGTAATTCCAGCACTTTGGGAGGTTGAGGTAGGCTGATCAGTTGAGGCCAGCCTCGCCAACTGGTTAAATCTCATCTCTACTAAAAATACAAGAAAAAAAAAAAAATAGCCTGGTGTGCAGGCATGCACCAGTGGTCCTAGCTACTCGAGAGGCTGAGGCAGAATTGCTTGAACCTGGGAGGTGGAGGTTGCAGTGAGCCATAGTTGCACCATTTGCATTCCAGCCTGGGTGACGGAAAGAGACTGTCTCAAAAAACAAAACCAAACAAAATGAAAATGTGGATATATTTTCACAGGGTATCACAATGGGCAGTGAAGAAAATAGAGTCAATCACTCTACTATCTCCTACTGCTGTTTATTTAAATAACTTGTAATTATCTAAAAATTGACATTGAGAACTATATGAGGAGCCTAAAATGTTCTAATTATATCAACCTCATTGGTTCTGACACACATCTAAACAAAGGACATAGTAGTACAACAAGAATCATGACCAGCAATTTCATCTAACATTGTGATAGGCATGACAGTTCATTGAGTGATTTTATGAGTACTTTAGTGTTGATTCACAGATATGATTAGCATTCCCACTATACAGATAATGATATCAAAGCTCTGAGGCAACACATAGCCTTCTGACATTAATGAGTAACTAAGTGGCAGAGGAGAAAGTCACCCAGGGCTTCTGACTACAAGTCTAGGTTTATTTTTCCCATATCCTATGCTATGGGATCCCCTCATAATGAACTCAAATAATCAAATCTCCTGTTAGAATTTGCCAGTGCATGCGTTTTCTATATTATTATCTCATAATTCCCCATGATACAAAATATTTGTTTGTAGAAGAAAGAAAGAGAAGTAAAATTTGCTGATCACTCACTAAATTGTAGATGGGACATTTTTATGACTTTCATATGTATCATAACAGTATATTAAAATTGACTATCTTTCATTAATATATATTTTTCTAAGAAAAAATGGACATAATTATTATTATCCCCTTTGCTTCTAAAATTTTTGGCTATATGTTATTTATAAAATTAGGATAATCCATAATTTATCAGCAATGATTTTATGCCAACTCAAGATTTTTGGGGAAGAAAATCTAACCTACAGATTTTTTTTCAAGTACAATGACATTTTTGTGACTACTAAGTTTAATAGATCGTGAAGTTGATATAATGTTATGCTTCATGGACGTTTAATGAAACATTTATTCATTTATTATAGATTTTGCCTTTTTAAAAATAGGTTCCAGGGACAATTTCTTTTCCTCATTTCAAACTTTTTTCTTTTACAGTCACTGAAAAACCTATATTCCCCTAGCACTCTGCTCCAGTGCCTGATAAATCAAGTGGCCTGGGCACAGTGCCAGGCCCTTTACAGACCTCATCTCACAAAATTATCTGTCCAGTAAAAAAGGAATGCTGGGCTACAGATTATAGGTTACAATAGCAACCCTCCACAAAAATCTATAAAGAGGAGAACAATATCCTAGGAAATTCCTATCACACCAGTAATTTCAGTGTTCCTCTATTTGAGTAACAGTTAGTACGGGGGGGGGGGGGGTGGAAATTGTAAGATATAGGATAAATGGAAAAAAATAGATTAAATCCTTTTCTCCTCTTTAAAAAATCTTACTGGAAATCACCATCAATTATGGATGTTGATACAAAATGTACCATAATACTGGTTTATTAGTTGTGATGAATATATCATACCAATGGAAAATCTTAGGCATACTGGGTGCAGGGTATACCAGAATTCTCTGAACAACCTTTGCAAGCCTTCTGTAAACCTAAAGCTATTCTAGAATAAAATATTTATTTTTAAAAATGCAATTAAATATATAAAATAGAGTGGAAGTCACTAATAATCTTTTCTGTATCCTCTCCCTTTCCTTCCTTTCCCTTCATGGACAATTCCACCACAGAGCCATTAGGTGGGGCAGTGCTAACTGCCTACAGAGAGAGCAGCCTTTCAAGGAATGGTGGAATTTAACAAGGTGAATGAAGCATCCACACAGGACGAAGGAGCAGCAAAGGGGATTTGGAACCCAGTGTAATAGAAAGGGCATCTGCATGTGAGTACAGCTTGGCATGGGGTAACAGAGTCTGAGCAGGGTGATAAGGGCATTCATGCAAGAGGAAAGCTCAATGAGGAGTGTTAAATTTGGAGTTGGGTGAGGAGGATATCACACCTAAAGAGGGAGGAATTGCCTGGTGTGAAATACTAGAGTCTGAGCAGGATAGCAAGAGCATTCACCAGCAAGAGGACTGGTACAGGGTTACAGAAACCAAGAAGGGTGGAAAGAATGTCCACATTTTGAGAAAGAATGACCAAAATGGGATTTTAGAGCTTCATGAAGGTAAAGAGGGCTATGAGAATGGGTGTCCTAGAGTGCCCTGACAGAGCATGAGCAGGTTAAAGATGGTGACCATGCAGTGGGAGAGGAAGTCAGCTTGGCATGGGAAGACAGAGCCCCAAAAGAGCAGGAAGGTACATATATGCAAAAGAGGAAGGCTGAGTGCGGTGTGTGGGAACCTAAGCAGGCTGAGAAAGTGTTATCCAATGGGTGGGACTACACAGTGAAAGTGTCAGAAAGGTGTCAGAGCCTGAGAAGGTGAAGGAGGACATTAGCAAGGAGGGGCTACCTTGCATGGGATATCAGAGCATGACCAAGTGGGGAAAGGTGCCCACAAGGGGGAAGAAACAGCAACAATGTGAGATTGGTTACATACAAGGGGCATTATATATAATTATATATTATATATTATATATTTTTGGTTACATACAAAGGACATTATATATAATTATATAATATATGTGTTTATATATAATATATGCTAATAATATATAGAATATATAATATATTCTAATAACATACCTAACATATAGTTATATACATATCCTAATAGTAACATAGCCTTATACTAATTTTAACTTATATTCTAATATGGAAAGAACTTACTTGAAAAACTGTACTAGACTTCTGGTATTAAACACAATAAATTGTATTATATGCCTAGCTTTTGTCCAAGTTGTTTTTTGTTATACTGAGTTTCTACAGAATCATATGGATAGCATTGATAAGAGATTACAATTAAATAATAAAATAACATTTTTAAATGTTATATATAGAGGATATATAAAAATATAGAGAGATTTTATATATTTTATAACATTTAAAATATTCTTTTATTCTAATTTATCTATGCCATACATGTATGTGAGAATATGTAAGAATATACATAATACATATATGTATGAACCCATATATACATATATGTAAGAATATATATACACACATACATATATATAAGAATATATATATATTATTTTTAAAACAAGAAATTTGCAGGACAAGATTAATCCCCAGAAATCATTCCACTAAAAGCTCAGGATGATAAACAGGGTACTATTCAAAATTTTTCTTGTCTGTCTTCATTTATAAACTTCACATGTTTGTGTTTTTTCAACATGAAAGAAAACTAAGGGGAAACAAAAGTAAAAAATTCAAGTCTTTCTGTAGGAAATGAAGGAGAAGGAAGAAACTCTTATTGGATGTCAGAGTTTACATTAGGCACTTAACATTATCATATTTTGCTTTATACAACTTTAGGTAGGCATTGACATCTATTCCTATTTTTTAAATTAGAAAATTGTCTAGCAGATTTCATTCATAGCTTAATGATCCAATTATAATAAAATATAGAGGCCAAATTTAAACCCCAAATTATCTTTACATGAAATCCATTACTTTTCAAAGAATTAAGTTGCCTCAACTGAGTCTCATAATAATCTATGAGTAGAAAAAGTGCTGTCATCATTAACCTTTGTGTGTGTGTGTGTGTGTGTATGTGTATGTGTGTGTGTATGTGTGTGTGTGTGTGTGTGAAGGGAGATAAGAGACAGTAACTGGTTCATATGGTTCTATGACTAGAAAGATTATACATCAAACCTCAGAATGGAAATAAACTTGCTCCGTAACAGAGTCATGTAAGAATTAAAATAACACATTATTCCAAAGAGTCTGCATTCTTTCATGCATTTATTGAGTCTGGTTAAATAATAGCCAGATGTACACCCTTTTAAAACTGTTCGATCTTTGGAAACATGTATAAAAGTATATATACTGTTCTTTTACCAGAAATATGAAAAGTCTTAATCACTTGACAAAATGTTTTCCAGATACATCATTTACTGACATGGTAATTAGCCAATATCCAAGAGCAGAATATATAACATATTAGAGCCAGAAAATAAGTACTATAAATATCAATTCTGCATGTATTTCTCTCAAATCAGAATTTTCTCACTTCCAGAAATGCCTTATCTTTGTTTCTGCCTGAGTACTATTTAGCTTGATGGAGCATCGTCTATGCATGTCAAGAAATCACTACAAAACCTAGTGAGTGCAAATTCACTATTTTTCTTTAGCATTTAAAAATCCAAGTAATTATGATGGACTCTTGCTAAGGGTCTTAGAGCAGTCAAGTGTATGACAACTATATAACTAATTTAGCATCTTTAATAGATAAAATACCCTGTAGATAAGAAAATACATAAGTTTATGTGGATCTTGAGAATATCTCCAACTTACATTTTAAAAAGGATGGGTATGACTTTAAAAATTGTCCAAAGTTTTTAGTATTTAACACAATAAACTTCTTTCCTATGTCTAGACTTTATCCAAGATACATTTTGTTATGTTGAATTTCAACAGAATAATATGGACATCATATATTGGTAGAGAGAAAACAGTTTATATCAAAAACATGAAGAAATTGATGCCATGTAAAAACAACTACAGTAAGAAACCTTAGTCTAGATAAGAAAATATAATAACACTTAAAAATATTTAGCAAACTGAACATAGAGAATTAAACATGTTTTTAAACTTTACATAAGATTTATGGGAATTTTTTTCAATTTTAAAATTAAAACATAATTGACATTACATGTAATTCACCATTTTTTAATTGTAGTAAGAAACACCTAACATAAAATTTACCATTTTAATTATTTTTAAGTTTACAGTTCAATAGTGTGAGGTATATTCACATCTCCAGAACATTTTTTGTGCGAAATAGAAACTTTATATCCATTAAACAACTCCCCATTTTCCCCTCTCCTTGATCTCTAGTAACCACTATTCTACTTTGTTTCTAGGAATTTGACTAATTTAGATACCTCACATATGTGGACTCAAACAGTATTTGGTTGTATGTGTGTGTGTGACTGGATTATTTCACTTGGCATAATGTCTTCAAGGTTCATTCGTGTTGTAGTGTGTGACAGGATTTCCTTCCTTTTTAAGGCTGAATAATATTCCATTGTGTATATGTATATATCATATATACACACATACATATATATACATACACCATATTTTTTAATCCATTCATTCATCAATGTACAGTTGTGTTGCTTCCACTTCTTAGTTATTGTGAATAGTACTGTTATAAACATGGGTGGGCAAATATTTCTTGGAGACCCTACTTTTGATTCTTTTGGCTACATATCTAGAAGTGGGATTGTTGACTCATCTGGTAAATCTATTTTCGTGCTTTGAGGAACCTCCATACAGTTTTCCATGGTGGTTGCACCATTTTACAATCCCACCAACAGTGTACAAGCATTCCAAAGTGTCCACATTCTTGTCAATATTTGTTATTTTCTTTTTCTTGTTTTTTTTTTTTTTTTTTTTTTGATAGTAGCCATCGTAATGGATGTTAAGTGCACACTTATTTACATGGGTAATGGACACTATATTACCAGAAATATTAAAGACAAAATTAAATGCCTTTTGGACTCGATAAAGGTCAATTTCTTTTGGAATGGATGAAGGACAATCTTCCTTGGATTCAAAGGGATGGATTATTGGCTGGTGCCTAAGTACTCAACTGTTATACCATCAAATCTATATTGGCTGTGTTAAGAAAGGCTGTACCACTCCTACATGATTTTAATTACTCTGGTAGAGGCTACTGTAACAGCAGCACTGAGGAAAGAAGGGGAGATTTCCAGGGTATATGAGAATTTATCGACAAAAGATATTACAAGGTATATGATCATCAAAAAGTTCTCAAATTGGTGTTTTTAAATTTTATTTTAAGTTCTGGGGTACATGTGCAGGATGTGCAGGTTTGTTACAGAGGTAAATGTGTACCACAGTGGTTTGCTGCACCTATCAACCCATCACCTAAGTATTAAGCTCAGTATACGTTACCTATGTTTTCTGATGCTCTCCCTCTCCTGTCCCACAGGCCCCAGTGTGTTATTCCCCTTCCTATGTCTACATGTTCTCATTGTTCAGCTCCCACTTATGAATGAGAACATGCGGCACTTGGTTTTCTGTTCCTGTGTTAGTTTGCTGAGGATAATGGCTTCCAGTTCCATCTATGCCCCTGCAACTGACATGATTTCATTCCTTTTTATAGCTGCATAGTACTCCATGGTATACATTACCACCTTTTCTTTATCCAATCTATCATTGATGGGCATCTGGGTTGATTCCATATTTTTGATACTGTAAATGGTGCTGCAATGAACATACATGTGCATTCACCTTTATAACAGAATGGTTTATATTCCTTTGGGTGTATACACAGTAATGGGTTATATTCCTTTGGGTATATACAGAGTAATGAGATTGCTAGGTCAAATGGTATTTATGGTTCTTGGTCTTTGAGGAATCGCCACACTGTCTTCCACAATAGTTGAACTAATTTACATGCCCACCAACAGTGTAAAAGTGTTCTTATCTCTCCGCACCATCTGTTGTTCCTTGACTTTTTAATAATTGCCATTCTAACTGGTGTGAGATTGTATCTCATTGTGGTTTTAATTTTCTCTAAAGATGAATGATGTTGAGCTTTTTTGCATATGTTTCTTGGCTGCAAACCAACAGCCATACAGTTGGTATTTCTGATGACCCCAATGCAACAGATTGATGTAATAACAGGATCTTTGCTAGGTTTGGTCAGAATTAACGTAAGAGCACCTCACACCTTAAACTCAACTGTTTCTGATAGCAAAACTAGCATCTATTTAGTTTGTTTTTTAATAGGTTTTTTTTGTTTGTTTGTTTGTTTGTTTATTCTGAGATGTGGCATTCTAATTTTGGCGGGTTTCTCAGTTTATCCTATCAAGGGTTTAACTAAGAAGCAACTCCTGGACATAAACTGGTTCATCTTTCTGTAGGATAACTTGAAAATATGTGTCAAACCCTTAAAAAACACATAATTATTTTGCCACATATTTTACATCTGAAATTACTTAAATTGTAAACTGAATTAACTAAGATTTAAAGATGTTCATAGACTGTTGCTTATTTTAACAAAATGTAGGCAATTTAAAATGCTGAAGATTGGAAGATTATTTAATAAAGTACATTTGTACACTGGAATTTATGCAGCCATTAAACATAAAGCTATTGCTTTATGGTTTATGCTTTACCGCTTTTTTATGCCTTTTTTTTTTTTTTTAACGTGAGACAGGGTCTCACATTGCTTACCGAAACTGTAATCTCCCTGGACTCAGGTGATCCTCCCATCTCAGCCTCTCAAGTAGCTGCGACTACAGGTGTGCAGCACCACACCTTGATAACTTTTTTGGGGGATTTTTGTAGAGATGAGGTTTTGCCATGTTGCCCAGGTTGATCTCAAACTCCTGGGCTCAAACAATCCACCTACCTTGGTCTCCTGAAGTATTAGGATTACAGGCATGAGTCCCCGGGCTCAGCTCTGTTTTATGATTTTTATATACTTTTACATTGTCTTTAAATATATTTTAAAGTACTTTTAGTTCTTATTGTTATTTTACTAATAACAGGAATTCATAATATGTTACTAAGTGGTAAAAGCAAGGTAGAAAACCATAATTATAATACAAGGCAGAAAAAAAGTATGACTGTGTGAGTGAGAGTGTGCAACATTATCAGGGATACATGTTAACTACAATTCATCATGTTTGAAACTAAACACATCTATACACAATTGCGATTACAGAGGAGTATCACGGAATATGGATAGTGGTTAATTTATCTAGGTAGTGAACATCATCTTCTTGTTGCCTATGTTTGTTCTTTAAATTTTCTATAAGAAATGTATATTACCTGTGTCATATAAAACAATAAAGGAGTGGAAAGTTGGCATCAATACATGAGAGCAATTTCTCAGGTTGGTCCATAGCTACTTGGCCTTTGGTCTCAGAAAGGTCAGGATGGTTACTGATATTGAAGACGGCCACCTTCCACTGCTAAGAGAATCAACTGTGCTGAAAGGCTGGGAACACTTGGGGCAGGAGGCAGTCACTCTTAACTAACTATATGTGTTGACTTCTATCTCCTTACATTCTCATAAGGGAGAAGACAAATCAATACTGTCAATAAAAAAGTGTTCCTGTGTCCTTGAGAGAAGCTTTTATGCATAAAAAATTTCATTGGTTCACTTTGGTTTTAAAGCTTAATATTAAATTTGTCAAATTAGCAAATTCAAAACCTGACTTACCCTTAAGTTTTGAAAGTCAATTTGCAAATTATTAGTCTAGTATATTTTAATAGTATGTTATAAGAGGATTTCAATGGATCATTGGCCCAATTTTTAAAAATCCTTCCTTTAAAGACAATTCCTTTAAAATTGCCTGGCTGACAAATCAAATAGCTCAGAAGGAAGGTAGATAAGTTGATAGATCAGTAGATTGGTAGGTAGGTAGGTAGGTAGGTAGGTAGGTAGGTAGATAGATAGATAGATAGATAGATAGATAGATAGATAGATAGATGACAAACAATAGTAGACTCTGTATACATACATAAAATCTCAAATGTTTCAATGCTGTGTAAAACTTGGAAAGATTTCTATTTAAAATAGCAGATCTAAACCAATTACTCAGTTATGCATTTTAAGATGGAATTAAAAAGCTAACCTGTTACTTAGTATGGCAGATTCTCTTTCACATTAGAGATCCCTAAAATATCAAGTGTGTACACCATTTCTTAATACAAAAATATGTTGCCAAATTTAGTTAATTTAGGTATTTCTACTGTAAATTATAAATCTTCCAGGGTTAAAATAATTTTATCTAAGAAGGAAATAATGATATCACCACAAACAGTTTTGAGGTTACCTTCTTAGTCAATTGAAGATCTATATTGATCTGGGATTTCAACCCAGTTGCTGACTGTATTTTGCCAGTGCGACTAAGGGTCACCTTGAGCCCTATGCATAGTCTATAAAAGGGATTTCATAACTTACCAATGGTTGAGTTCATAACTCTTATAAACCACATAGCCTTACCTAATTTTTAAGTTGTTTAACTTTCATCCTGCTATCAGTACCACTTAATTAAATCTAACATGTTGAGTCACTGCTGCATTCCTTTCTGAAGTCTTTTCAGATGCTTTTCCAGGAGGACCAAAATTTCATTGTATTTTACATATTTTTCACAGCTTTTAATCACAATGTCTACTGACAAATATTTATATATTCACATATACTCTAGAGATATAACGTGAGAGTTAGAAGATGGTTAAATCTCAGTACACTGTTCAACTTAGAGGTGAGGAGATCTCACTTCCTTCTTGCTACTCTACCCTCTACCCTAGACAAGATGACAATATAATACTTACTGACAATGCCTAGGAAAGAAGACCTACTTAAAAAAAAAATCCAGACTACTTTTCTAGTTTACTCTTTTTTTTTTTTTTTTTTTTTTGAGATGAAGTCTCACTCTTGCCCCCCAGACTGGAGTGCAATGGCGCAATCTCAGCTCACTGCAACCTCCATCTCCTGCGTTCATGTGATTCTCCTGCCTCAGCCTCCTGAGTAGCTGGGATTACAGGTGCATGCCACCATGCCTGGCTAATTTCTAGTAGAGACAGGGTTTCACCATGTTGGCCAGATGGGTCTCGAACTCCTGACCTCAGGTGATCCGCCCTCCTCAGCCTCCCAGAGTGCTGGGATTACAGGCATAAGCCACTGTTCCTGGCCTGGTTTTCTTTTCAGAAGAGAGAAAGCAAGTACATATTTGAATGTAAGCCTGATTGCTGGGCCTTCAATGTGGTGTCATTTGAGGTTCACTGTATTAGAGCCACCATGCTGCTCTTCACCCTATGGCTCACACTAACAGCAACCAGATAGTTTACAGCTTAGTGAAGCCTTTTCCACTTCGGTTGTAGGAACCCTTTTGACAAGAGAATTTAACAGTGAAGAAGAAAAATTGCTGCCTTATTTTAGAACAGCTTGTTTATACTTTCCTGAGGGCAGAAAGGTAAAATAGACTTGATTATGCACAAGACTTTACTTTAAATACAATTATTTACTGATTCTCAATCCCAAAATCATGCTGAAAATCTATAAAGCTGTCTATCATCTTATGGAAGAGTTACAGCTTGAGACCTTTGGGATTGTATAGCTCTCACCAACATAGGAGTGCTCTAGTTTTATCTATACCATGAATAAAAAGACACTGGCACCCAGCATCAGGATTATCATCCACTTACTCAGAAAAAAATTAAAAGATTAATTTAAGATAAAGAGATGCTGGCTTCAGACACACTGATTGTATTTCCCAGATATTGCTGCAGCAACATTTTCTCCTCTTAGAGGTTATAAAGTATTCCGAGCGATCATTCTTTTCTACTCACGTAACACAAAGCATTGAAGATTTAATCTAGCTCTTCTGTATGGTGTGGTTGAATTTTATTTGACTTTGCCATCACCCTACCCATACAAAATTCTTTCCCCTTATTTTTTATAACATAAACTTATTTTTGTTCCTTTTATTGTTCACCTTTATATTTTATTATAGAAAAAAATGCTTAACTATAAAATAGTAAAATTATGCCAATGAAAACAAATTTGAAAGTCAAATGGAAAATAGCAATTACAGCCTGAAACTGTTTTAAAAGTTTGCAGAGCACGGCTATGCTTTAGTTTTCCCTTAAAATATTTCATTTTTTCTAAAGACTGGCTTTCTGAAATATAGGTTAAAAGTATAAAGTCATCTTCAGTCAAAAAAGATATAGAATTTTTATTTTTTAAGTCACAAAGAAAACAGTTTTTTGAAGGCAGAGAAGATACACACTAGACCAGAGACCTGCACTTGAATTCCAATATAATAACATGACCATGAAGAATTTTCCTCTTTTTAAGAGGCATAGGTCTTGGAGAATGACCTTATAAAAAATGTAAAAGTAGCCTGGTTCTCAAATAGATCGCTGGAGGAAATTTCTAACAACAAAGATGAGTCACTGAACACAAGTCACACCGTTGGCCTAAACCTCTAGAAACTTATTAAATATCACCTGCCTGAACCTTGTGAGACTGAGATCCAAAATCAGCCTTCAGTTTGGTCAAGAGTCAAAGCTTAAAAGTATGCTTTCTTTCTACTATGATAATGGCTTATTACTGAAAAGTTTTAAGAACTTTTCTAACAACACACACACACACACACACACACACATACACACACACAGACTCAAGTGAGATAGGCATTAAATATGGGTCCATGGTAGATAGATGCATTATTTTGAGAAGTAGATGAGAGATTTAACCCATATAACAATGACTAGGCTAGGCTATTCTCTACCTTATATTAAGGTAGAGAAAATGCCAGATATGAAAGTTAACTTACACTTGCAACTCTGTTAATGATTAAAACAAAGTTACTCTTCCCAGGCAGGGAACCAAACCAAAAAAATGTGGCCTCTCTTAAATCCAAACTATCTTTCATGAAAATGATAATTAAGAACAAATATAATCACAGCAACTGCAATCTATACTCAAGTTCTATGGCTAAAAGAGTTGACAATTTTAAGAATTGGGTAATTCAAATAATTTTAATATTTGACTCTGAAACTAATTATATGATTTTGAGAACTTGCCTTTATAGTTATGCTTTTATTCACCTTGTATGATTAATGTTTCGATTTTTCTGAGTATACCACAACTGAACAGTGGAAGGGATATAGACAATTTAAAATTTAAAAAGTTTAAATAGAAAATACATAGAAATAATGATTTCTACTAGCTAAATCAATGGGTTAGAAATAAGGTCCTCATAGTTAGGTCTGCCACTGTCTTACAAAATGTGTCACTTAAAACCTCCTGAGTTAGGGGGGGAAAAAAAAAAACACAAAGCTATTATCTATATTTCAGCACACAAGGCACACAGAGACCAGAACAGCTTTGCCTAGGAACTCTTGGAACACATACCACTATTGAAATGGTTTCCATGAGGCCAACAGTGGCACATATATAGTCAAGAGGTACTCGTCATTGAGACAAAGAACTATAATGACAGGTGAGACATGGATCAGAGAGGCATTCATGATGATGATGGAGGACAGGTGCCTATACGTCCCATACCACTGCATTCTTACTCTAGGCCCCTAGGAATGTGCTGTCCCTAATGAAGCAGGCACCATCAACACGGTGCTCTACTTCATCACGCTATTAAATTTTCACAAAATAGTCTTCACAAAAAAAGTGACCGTACATTATGTTCACATATATTAAAACAGTGATACATAAGTTTCTCAATTGTCTATGACTGCTAATGTTAGTAGGTACAGTTTCCAAGAAAATGTGAAGGTATCTTGAGTTAAAATAGGCAAAGGGGCTTTAAATTTAGTGGATGCTGGGAAAGTTTCAGGATAATAAAGGCTTGTTGGATAAATTAAAGGCAATCTGCTTAGGCATCTAGGACATACTCAATATTTAAAAATATTTTACTATGTTGTTTTTACTGTACTGCTGCTCTAGTTACATAGAATAAAAACAGTATGTTCTTTAGACTTAGATTAATATTACTGTTACTTTAAAAAGAAATACATTTTAAAGTTCTAAATTCTAGCCTAGACCCTCATTGCATATTTGGAATACAATGATGTTTTAGTAGGGCATACCTGACTATAAAATTTCTGTCTTCCCCAAACTAGTCACCATTAAATGTGTAACTCATCATATAACTTTATTGCTTAAAATATTTAATGGTTCTCAATATTAAGTGTCATAAAATTCAGGTTCCTACAACTTCTTTCAGAATAGCTCTAGCACCACTTTACTGCAACTTTTATAATATATTAAAAAATACTCTAGTGTGATCTATTATCTCACTGTTTTAGTATTTCAGGTATACATGCTTTTTGACAATTTTACATGTAAGCAATTTGAAGTCAGTAATATTGATCTCTTTTTGTCATGGTTTTCTTAATTGCAAACAGAGTATGTTATGTCAGTGGTACCAAGTTCCCCTCCAGCTCTAAACTTCTACTAGTCAAATTTTCTCCATTCCATGTGACAATTGTTCAAAGCTAAACCAAAAGGAAGCATTAAAATAGATATTAGCTTATTGATATCACATTTTAGCATAATAGGTTATATAGGCCTGAGAAATGAAATCGTAAAGCTATTACTCCAATCATAATAAAATTTGTATGTGTAAAGCAACTTTGCTATTACACCAAGATTTTAAGTCATAAAAAACTAAACTCAAATGTGTTGTGTTTATGTCACCCCATGATAATGTGCACTGTGTGTTAGTTAAGTCATAAAGCTTTAGCGTTCTGTCTTGCAAAGAAGCTGAAAAATAAACTGATTAAAAGAAGGTAAAAGAAACATAACTGAGAGTTTAGTGTTATCTGTAGTCTCCAAATCTCTGTATAGAAGTTGACAATCTTAAAACATTTTCGAAGCACACCATACAGCATTCCATTTTCAGATTCCACTTTCCTGGCTAGACACAATGATAGAAAAGACAAAAAGAAACCCAGCATGCTAGTTTTTAATAGGTAAAAACCTAGGATTACTGTACTACTGTTAATCCACTATCTTCCTCCTCTCCAGTTTACTATCAGAGTGCTTTCATTCTTCTTACTGACAAATGTGGAGGAGTGGTCTACCCTCTGACCACTTATTCTCCTTTGATCCACTCAATGCTTACAACCTGGCTTCCCTCAGCTATTTTACCAGATCTACTTTTCTTTAAACCCCTAGGAAATGTAATTCCCAATATTAAATTGTCACCCCAGTCCTTAAGCTTTTTTATCTTTGTTTAGAATTTTACTTCAACCACCAACTTTTAAACCTTTCTCCTGCAGGGACCTTCATAAGCCTGTGTTTTCTTAATTCTCTACCTATTTCTGATTTGTTGTTGCCTCTTTCACTGCTTCTTATTTGCCTGCTCCCTAAAACTGTATGTTCCACAATGTGCTTCTCCACCTTCTTCTTTCCTTTCACTATCTCATGACTTCATTGTTTCCCATGGTTTCAGTTCTACCCTCAATGCAGACAACTATCAAATTTGCATCATAAGTCCAGATTTCCTCCGATCTTCAGATTCATAGTTACATTTATACCTGGATATTTCCATGGCCACTCCACTTCAAGATAATCTACACCAACTGTTTTTCTTCCCAAATCTGGGCATCCTCCTGTATCTTCCATCTTTATTTAAAGAAAAAATGTTAGTCTTCCCAGTTGCTGATATTCAAACCTGAAGTGTCATCTCTAAATCCTTGCATTCCTAACCTCCCATATCCAGTGGATCAAGTCTTGTCTACCTTGGTGACGGCTCGCACATTTTCAGTCTTAGCAACTGCCTTAGTTCAGACTCTATCCAAATGGAGCAAATTCTTTAAAAACTCACCTTTTACTCGGTAGTATGCAAGGTGTCTGGACTAAAATTCCTGGACTGTGTCTTAGTAACTGCCCTGTCTTACACCCTTATATTTTCCTATCTTGACTCTTAGTAGGTCATGATTTCCCTGAGTGAAGTTTCTCTTCATTCAATTTGGTTCATGATCCATCATTTTACAAGTTTTACTCAATAGCAGGCTTTTAGGCTAGACTATCCTAGACTTACAAACAAAGCAACACATGTATCATCATTCACAAAACCAAAGGGATAGCCTTATTTTTTAATGTTATTTTTTTCTGAACATAATAACATAGACACACTTGAAAAATTTGGAAAATACAAAACAAATAGCAGTCCCAAATTCTACCATTTAAAACATGGCTAGATTTCTCTCTTTTCTTGTTTCTATGACTTTTTAAAAATAAGACTGGGAATCCAATGTAAACTTAAAATGGTTTTCAGAAAACCATTTTAAAATTATGCACGGTTGCAGCCTGGAAAACTTAAGGTGGTGCCTTATCATATCAATGTTAGGAGCTTTATTTAGTGCATTTAATGTAATTGGCAATTGCAAAATCCACTTTGCCTGCATATGTAAAAAATACAGATGGTTATCTTGTTGGCCGTATGAAACTCTGTCCTTAATATTCAGTATATACTCCACCTTCATTAATTTCTTCTGCCACAATGTTCTGCCTTAGCACTCAGTTGCATTCTTTTCCTTTTTTTCCCTGTTCATTATGGTTTAAATCTGAGGACCATATGAGGGTAGAAAATATTATCTTTTAAAAAATTACCAAAAATTATATAGGCAAACCATTTTCTTAAAGTTGAAGGACAAACGTCAAAATGTTATTTTCGTTTATAATCTTCTCCCAATCCACTAAACAGAGTTTGGTTAGATCGCAGAGAAAATTACATTCCAGAGTAGTTTTGTTGCTTTTTTTTTTTTTTTTTTTTTTGTCTTGTCCCAGAGATAGAGGGCAACTTTACTACAATTAGTAAGTGTGGTACAGAATTTCATGCAAATGAGGTGTGCCAGCAGTGTGACAATTTTAACATATTTTAACAAAAACAAACAAAAATGAATGCATAAACTTGCTGCTGCTTAGACCACTGTAGCTTCTAGGACCCAGTTTCTTTTACTGATTTATAAACAAAAACAGTTGTGCCTGAACAAAGACATTAGTAGCTCACTTTCGCACTGTTATAAAGGTACTACCTGAGACTGGGCAATTTATAAACAAAAGAGGTTTAATTGACTCACAGTTCCGCATGATTGAGGAGGCCTCAGGAAATTTACAGTCACGGCAGAAGGTGAAGGGGAACAAGGAGCTTCTTCATATGAGGCAGGAGGGAGAGAGGACAGCAGATACCGCCATTTTTAAAGCCGTCAGATTTCCTGAGAACTCCCGTGCTATCACGACAGCTGCAGGAGGGAAACTGCCTCATGATCCAATCACCTCCCATCAGATCCCTCCCTCAACACGTGGAGATTATAATTCGAGATGAGATTTGGGTGGGGCCACACAGCCAAACCATATCAGATCCCAATTTTATTTTTAAATATCTATAATTTTTTATATTATGCTATTCGTTTCAGTGAATAACTATTTTTTCTTCCCTTGAAATATTCTTCAAAATTAATTTCAAGGGCATCATAGTAGTTGTTCATTAATACATATATTCTTTTTTTAAGTTTTTTTCTATAAAAACTATCCTTATATTTCAAATGTTTGTCAGTAATTTTATTTCTTTTTTTAATTTTTTTCTTCATTTAGCCTCAACTTGAAACTCATAATTTTATTTACTTACCATGGGATCTAGAAGAGGCATTACTTAGTCAAAGAGTAGATTTTTAAGCTTATGATTTACATTTGCAAATTGGTTTTCAGCAAAGTTGAAACAATTTATTGTTAAGCCGGCAGAAGGTAAGAGGGCTCACTTGCCAACTGCAGAGTTCTTAAAAGGGCTCTGGGTGCCTCTAGTATTTCCCATCTCCAATTCCTCTGCACTTCACGGCAACTTCCTTAACACAGTTATGATTATGGGTACTCAAGAAATTCTTGTGATTCTCTACTATCCCCAGAGTAAAATTGAAACTTCTGAGCGTGGCATCGAAGTCCTCCACAAACTCGTTCCAACTTACTTTTTTTTTCCCCTCTCTTCCCCATGACTCACCCTCTAGCAGTTCCACTCCTGGCTACATTTAGAATCACCTGGAGAGGTTTTACCAAACAGACACACCAGGGTTCCATTCCAGACTAATTAAGTAAGACTGGGAACTGGCTTTTTGAGTGCTGGGTGGGTGCACCAAAATCTTGCAAATCACCACTAAAGAACTTACTCATGTAACCAAACACCACCTGTTCCCCAAACACCTATGAACATAAAATTAAATAAACAAGAAACTCTCCACTAGATTATTCTAATAGACAGTCATGGTTTGAATCACTGTGAGTTAGCCTCTTCTTTCTTAAAGTGAGGTATGTAGAGAGACTGGGAGACTACTGGTCAAAAATACAAATTTTTGGGTCTCACTTTAAGACTACTAATTAGACATTTTAGGCCTAGAGACCAGGAATCTTCAGTTTAACAAAATTTGCAGATTCTGTGGTTTGAGGACTAGTGCTTTAGCTAAAACACATTTTTTCCATTTTCTTAATGATGTGCCACACTTCCTATCTTTAACATATGCCCTCTGCTCTTTGTGCTTTAAACACACACACACACACACACACACACACACACACACGTCATATCTACTTTTTAATCCCAGTTTAAATGCTCATTCTTCCAGCCAGGTTTAAATATTGCTGAATTTTGTGCTTTCATTGTTTATATCTTTGCACTCTTATATACGCCCATCCAGCCCTGTACTAACATAGTCGTGGGGATCTTAAGATCCACTAACAGAATTAAATTTTTCATGTGCAGATAGAATATCTGATTCACAAGAATATTTCCATAGAGTCTGGCACATTTGTCTACAAATAGTAGATAGATTATTACTATGTTAAATGTTGTAATCAAATAACTAAATGTTCCTAGCCTGCGCTCTCCTTGATAAGTAATTACCAAACACTGTTCCATAATACTATTGAAGTGAGTCAATGAAAGAGAAAGTAATCTAGTTTGGGTTTTTGTTTTTGTTTTTCTTTTTTTTTTCTTGGAGGGGGAGTATCTTTTTCAATAAATATTCAAATACCTAGTGATTTGATAACTAAGCTCACTCAGATTTGCTTTGCTAAATCAAGTATTTTTTTTTTGTCTACTCAATAGCTTGTTATATGTGATCTTAGTGAAAGGCTCTACCCAAGTTGTAAGCCATTTATTTAGATGATTAGTTCTCTTTGACTGATCATTTTGATATAAGACATAAAGTGAAAGGAAATGATTTAGAGTGTTTTGTTTTGCTAGGACCCGAGCACAGGTGAGAGTTTAAAGTCTGGTATCCCAGATGGAAATCAACTTTAGTAAATGCACAACCTCACATTTTAAAGGAATGAATGTGAGACCAATTCATGAAGCTGTCCCTCAATCCTGTTTCTCTGAAGGCCATGCTCAAATGAGAACTCTTTCACTAAGGTTTCTAAGAAAACTCCAAATTCACCCTTTCTAAATCGGTGTTTCTAAAGCACTAAATATCATTTGCATGGTATTTATTGTTTTTCCCTGTTCTGTCTCAAGAACATCTCAGATTCATGTACATTTCATCACCTGTACCTGACTCTAAGCTCCTGAAATTAGGAAGTAGGTATTTTTCAGACTCATATTTCTTATAGTGCCTAATGATATTGCCTGGCACACAAAAGGCATCAATAAATCTGAGACAAATGAGTAGATAATAACAGTAGATAAATGCTGCTGAAACCTAGCTATAATGTAGAAGTTTTTCTTTAAACTTACTTTATCCAAACCATAAGCTATCTTTTGGTTTGGATATCATCTCATCTCATAGACAAGGGGAAGAATTACACTATGGTCATGGATAGAAATAGTAGATAATTTACCTCCTCTTTACCCAGGTACACAGAATATGGAGGCTGCTGAGAGAAGATTTTAGTTGTGTGCAAAATACGTAACTACTCTACATTTTAGTTTACTCCTCTATAAATTGTAGAAAAGTTTCTATCTATCATATAGGGTTACTGTTAAAAGTAGCCTGGTTACTGTATGTAAAAGTATCTAGTGCATGGCACATGGTGAATAATAAATAGTATTTAGTTGTTTTAATCCTTTCTGTCTGGCTTACAAAAACAAAAAGGACATGATAAGTTTGTTTATTCAGAAGCATTTGGTTCTGAAAAATGAAACCAGGGCATAAAGTATATCAGTAATAGTAAGGTGTACTGTTTGACACGAGTTACAAGTACATGCTATGTATTAATGTGAGATAAGTTGAATTAAAAAGGTAGGTAAGTAGAATAATTGAAAGAAGACTTGGCATCCTAAGCTTCTGTTAAGATTCTGTGACTTATCGGTTGTTTGAACTTGAATTTGGATAGCTATTCTAAACAGATCATTCTGGGTAGAATAACACAAATGCTTCTTTATCCAGATACATAGACAGATAGAAGAGTTCTCTTTAGTTGCCACCTGAGGGTAAATAACTTACCCTTAATAGATGGCACATAAGGATTGTGGCACCTGGGCACTTAAATGCTGAATGTCCATTGAGCAGAGAGTATACAATTCTAATTACACATGACAATGACTCAAAAACTGTCTGAATTGCATGTTGCTTCTACTTCTATCTAGTCAGAACTTACCCTTGACAGTTCAGTGTGACTGATGAATGATAAGGAAATAAATTGCCTTTAAACTTTTCAGGTAGCCATGTGACAATGAAGCTCAAATTTTGAGGAAGCAACCCAACAGGAAAAAAAAAAAAGAAAAAGCATTGAAAATGGAAAATTACTTTGGGAAAATTGAATACAGATGTCAAACTATCCACGGAGATTGCAAACTATTGCTTCTGAATGTATTAGTTTGAACCACACAACATTGTCTCTACTTGCCTTTTTTGACTTACAGTAATGATAGTTCATATGTTTTTCGAGATAACAACAATTAGGCTTTGTTAAGATATTATCACTCTTTTGAAGAAAGGATAGCTTAGTTGATTTTCTATAGAGTTGGGGGAGAATCATAGAAGAATGAAATATCATTCTTCTATTAGGTTTATACTGGAGGAATCTAGATATGTGAAATGGAAGGAAAACAAAAAGCACACATGGTAAGAAAAGGTTACCACTAAGCTTCTTTTGATAGGAGCAAAAAGTGGAAAGACACATGTGATTATCAGAGAGATATTGTGTTGGCAGTATTGATCAGAGTGGGGAGCTATGATCTGGAAGAAGGGGGAAGTCATCAAGGTTGTGATACCCATGGAAATAGAAATCTTAAAAAAGAGATTTGGAGAAAGCAGTGCACAATAACTAGATCTGGAGGAGAGTGAGCAAAGCCAGAAGATAAAGCAAGCAGAACTATGAAATAGTTTTTATTATTTATTCTGAGATTCAGGGAATCCAAGAAGATAGTGGGAATCAGACCAGGTGAGTTAACAATCTTGTTCAAAACTCTATACTACATCACTCTCATTTGCTGTGGCAATTCTTTATATTTTGAGAACATAATTATAATAAAAATATGTAAATGAAGTCAACAGAAAGTTGAGGTGGAACAGTACATCCTGGGGTTAGCCTTATGTTGAGGGGTAGTTCTTGACCATGTTTGGGAAGAAATTGGGCTGTCAGTAAGGAAAACAGTGTCATGAAGAGGAAGAATCTTACCTGTGTACAAAAGACTAGTTCGAGTTTGTGCACTGAAAAGGGGCTCCTGGGTGGCAGTGTCTCATAAATTCTCCTACTGACTTTCATCAGTAGCTGTGTTAGGTAACAAATCACACCATTGCATGTCCCCATGTTCTCTCTGGCTTAATCCATCAATGGGAATTGGAAATAAATACCGGAAGTCCCTCTGGACGTGGTGAAGGCAGAGGCTTTGCCTCCCAGGATTCTATGGAGGGGAAATAAGCAGGGAGGACTTTGTAAAATCAGAATCTTTTTAACCCTATAAAGTAGATGTGTCAAAGGGCTTACGGTTTCACACTCTTAGCTGAATTTTTGGGGTGGAGAAATCTAGAAATACTGTGGATAGAGACCCTTATTATAATCCAAATAAAGAAGTAGGACTATGAAAGAGATAGTGTAAATCAAGAACTCTTAAGGCATATTAAAGTGAGTAAAAAGACTTAGTAACAGAATAGAGTTGGAGTATATAACTTAGGGGAAACATGAAAAAATAATACCAAGGATTTTGGCCTGGGAACTGAGAGGAAAAAAAGTGTTAATTTAGACACAAGTGGGGTATTTGTAAAGGAAAACATGTTCAATGAGGAAAATAATTGTTTAAATGTTTTCGTTTTAAATTTGAAAAGACAGAGTTACGTCCAAGGAGAGAAGAGTTGTGAGTAAGTGACTGGAGATAATAATTTGAGAATTTTCTGTGCGAAAATAATCTAGAATGAGATCCCGGTTTCTTCTTCTTTCTCAACCCCAATCAACTAGTTGTGTCTAGCTTGAGCCTCAGATTGTAAAAGATTTTTAGTCCACAGCTGAGCTCAGCAGGAAAGTCCCATGATCACTTTCCAATTTCAATCATGCAATCTAGTGGCAAGAGTGACTTTAAGGACCACTTACCTGCCCTCACAAAAGAGACATATAGATGGTACTGAGCTAACTGGGCAAAGAAGTAGAGCAGGCATGAGCGCAGATCCTCAGCATTTTCCAGAGTTGGGTGTGGGAAGGTATTACTGGGTGAGGCCACATATAGAGATTTAGAAAGAAATCCAAGAAAGTGCAGGATCATAGAAACCAGGAGAAGAGAGAAAGCCATAATGAAGGCTCCGGTCAACATGGACACATTCCTCCAGCAAAGCTGTTAAGAAGAATGAGAGTGAGATAATAACTAGAGTGGACAATGACATGGTTTGGCACCATGGTTTACATCTTGGGAAAGATTGTATTGCTTCAGGGAGTGACAAAGTGAATCACAATGAGGAAGAATAGTCCATTTTTATGTATTACACAATTAAATAATTATTAAGTCACCTCTCTACCTTCATTTACTTAGATAATTTATCATTTTATTTTCATTAAAATCAGATCATTAGTTTGGATAGTACAGACCTCAGGGAAAAAATTACTCTTAGGTTTGTTAAAAATTGAATAAACGTGTTTTCTAAACTTGTTTTAAAATTATTGTTTAGAACTCATGTGGATGCAATTTTAAGAGATGCATCTCTTAAGACACACTTTTAAGAGGTGCATCTTTTCGGATACAATTTTAAGAGGTGCAGCTCTTAAATTCACATTAAGTTAAGTAAGCCAAATCTTACTATAGAAGTTTCTCATCACATATTCACCATTACATAGATTCAGATACGTGTTCTTAAGTCTTTAGTTAGTGTCTAAGTAGAACAGAGGAGTTCTACAACCACATTTTTATTTATCAAAAAGAAAATAAGAAAGGAAAAAGATGTCCAGATTCTCACCATCTGTCTGACTTACAAATGCACCTGTCTAAAAATAAACCATTCAGGAATAAGCCATTCACACTTCCTCTGCAGTGACTTTGAAATGTTTGTCGAGATACCCGTATTAAATTAAGAAACTTGGCGCTCTGGTCCTTTAATGGTGCTGACATTCTGACTCACATATGCCCGAGGGAAGGCGGAACACAGGACAGCTGAGAACACCAGAGAACTGGCAGTTGGGAGCCTGATGGAGGACAAGCAGGGCCTGGAGGACAGGTACGTGACAGAAGCACAGGAAAAAAAAGAAAAATCGTAAGTTGACCTGGAAAACAATTTGAGGAGATTTGTAAGCAAAGTAAGTTAAAGTAGCAGAATACTTTCATGTAGCCCTTAACAACAACAACAACAAGAAAAAAAAAAAAATAATAATAAAGGGGGGGAAAAAGAATCATTTCTGAGATTTGTCGATAGGAGGAAAAACAAAGAACCAAAACTTTTCCCTTGAAATGTGTACTGTTATTAATCAAGGAACGTTATTAACTATTAGGGTCCTGACTAAAGGTTACATAGCTAATTAGGACTTAGAAAGCCTTGGATTTTTAAAAAAGAGTTATAGACCAGTTAGATTTATAAAAGAAATTGGAATAATTACCATTAAAAATACCATTTTTTAAAATTTGTCTTATAAAGGACAATCTGTAATCACCATTACATGACATTTACAAAGTTTTTTCCTAGGATATGATTTAGCTCTTTCATTGTAAACTTTCACAAAAACTCTATAGTTTGAATATTGTTTTAACATTATCTTTCATTTCAAAGATATTGTTTCCTGATAAAACTGGCAAAAGATTGGGATTTTGCTATTTAGTAACATTTGACAAACTGTGATTTACTCTTTTTTTTTTTTTTTTTTGTCAGAAGAAATGAAAACAAGAGTTCATCACTACAGAGGCACCCTGACAGCGTAAATATCATGAAAAGCTAAAAACTAGAATCATCTGGTAAAATAAATAAGACTCATCATGTCCTTTTCGGTCCGTAACCAGAAGGGTAGCAAAAGGCCTTTGCCCCTGGGGCCTCATCTTTTGCTCCAAGTCCCACGTAGCAATTACCTGCACTTTCAAGAGGAGAAACAACGACTACACCTAAAGAAATTCCTTCTTCATAGGATGTTTCTAGTGGCCAAGATACAAGCAAAGGCAGAAAGAAAAGATGTTGCTGACTACTATGAACAAGTGTTTCAGTCAGTTTTGAAACATCACCTGGGAGAAACAGTGACAGGATTGCTGCTCATCTATCCTACTTCCATTCTGCATATCCTCGAGTCCTCCAGCGACACTCTCTACCAAGTGCTTTTAGATTATATTGACCATGACAAAGATGAAACAGAATTTTTTATTCAACAAATGAAAATTATAGTCATTTCTCATAACATTCCAATGAGGCTTTTTATGCAATGGCATGTTTCAGTGATAAAAGTGCCAGTAATGTATCTCGATGATGTGACACAATCACAGTCCCTAAAAGAGGTCATCACAGATTTTCTCACACAAACTCATAAACTGTCACTCTATCTTTGCAAGACTATGAAAGTAGGCACTAAAGGACCAGGCGATAACTTACACCAAGTTGCACCTGACCTACTCCTCCCAGAACAAATCATAAAGTACTTGTGCAAATCCGAAGAATTCATGGACCCAGCAACATTTATAAACATGTATAATAGACCTATACACATCATGCTGGATTCTGAGGTGGTATGGCCTGCTCCTTCACGTTTCTAGGATTGAGAGGGATAATGTGCTCATGTCTCTTAAGGAATTTGTGCTACTTAAGTAAAGAAGAAAACATTCTTAAAGTTACTTGTCCCTTTTAAAAGAAAAGAAACAGAACATTGCAATATACATGGAGGTAATATATTTATCTTCACAGAGTATGTTGAACTAAACTTAAAAATGTATCTATTTGTTGTGATATTAGTGTTCAATACATTATTTTACTAGGTACATGGGTTTAATAAGTTTATCGTAAGTTCTCAAATATTAACATTATTTTCATGAATTGACACTTTTCAAAAACAAAAAACATGGATGAAAAAAGACAAATGAAATTCAGATTATCATCCAATCCCTCAACAGTTAACAAATAATCATGACTACATACCAGAAGTACAGTGTTCTGAGGGTACAAAATAGAGAAGAAAAATCCCACCCTTGAGTTGCTTGCAACCTAAGGTTAGAGGAAAGTACATGTAGAAGTAGTTATGATATGATATGTAATGTAATATAATATATCATTATAGCAGCAGTATATAGGAAGGGCTTTGAGAGCACAAGTGAAGAAATAATCACTGTAAAATTCCTGCATTCAGAAAGCAAAATCTAATTATCAAAAATATTTCCAAAGCCCACATATCTGGCCTGTACAATCAAGAGCATTGAGACCATTATAAAGCTACAGAAAACAATAGCTATTTGGAATGACAAGAAAATACATTATCAGATGGCATTGTGCTACTCCATGCAACATCATTTATTAAACATCCCTCTATGTTACAAACATTTGCCAGGCGCTAAGGGATATGGCAGGGTACACAGAAAACATTATCTGCCCACTATTAAAACTTACTTCTAAATGATTTTATGTAAAATAAAAAATCTGGTTATTTTCTCAATTCACTTTCTAGAAAGTAGCTAAGTATATATAATTTCTATATGACCAATTTCAAGTTGATCCCATGAATACTTTTTGCATTGTTTAAAAGTTTTTAGCTTATTTAAACAATTAATTGACATCAACATTTTGAATACTGCAATGATATATGTCCCAAATTACCTTAATATCTTATGAAACAGACTTTGGAGTTAATGGAGAAAATACTTATATCATAGTTTTAATTTTTATTATTTATTTAATTTTTAGCTTATTTGGGGACCAAACCAAACTCATTGTGCACCTCAAATTTTTCGTTTGCAGAAAATTTTGTTCTGCATATGAAAATACTGACCAAATTTTATGTAACAAACAACATGTATATAATACACAAAAATGAGATGCATCATTGTTATATAACAGAATCAAATTTTAGGAAAGACCATTCTATTTTCCAAATTTTGTAATACATCATTAATTAGAATGGTGTTTTTCACTTTTAACCGAACTTGAAGTTTCTTTCAAGTTAGTAATAGAAAAAAAAATGTTTTAGACAAAATGAGAATTCTTCTAGCTAAGAAAGAGTATATAACTTTCAAAATTTATATCAATTTAGAAAAAAACACCTAATATTGATCAGCAATATGCTATCTATTCTTTAAACTGTGAAAAAGACACAGGGGCCCATCAATAGTAAATGATCGGTGATAAACTGACTGGAAACGTAAGTAAATATTTTCCCAGCCAAAAAAGGAATAGAGAAAACGTTTAACAAAGATATACTCCTTGGTCCAGGATTAGAATGAATGTGAAAGTGGTTTGGGAGAGAAGACCAGCATATATAAGAGAATAATGGATAATAAATGTTTATTGGATCAGATAGAATTTCTTTAGCAGGGTGAATTTTGTTTGGGAATAGTATTTTCTAAAGTTAGCTAGTGAATAGAAGTTTAGGTTTTGGATAAAAAATTGTATGTTTATAAATAAGAAATTATGGCATATTGTATTTTCCGGAAATGGTTACTGCAATATATCCAATCCCACGTGCCTTTCTTAAAACATGAGCTTGATATTCCTCCCATTGTGTAGTGGCTTCTAACTCTCTCCCCTTGAACGCAGGCAAACCTCTTCAGTGACTGCTTCAACCAATAAAATACAAAAGAAATGATTCCGTGTGATCTCGAAGGCTAGGTCCTAAAAATGTTGTGCGCTTTGCCTTGCTCACTTGAATGCTAGCTCCTGGAATTCAAACACTATGCTGTGAGAAATCCAGCAATTTCAGACAACATCCCGAGCTGAGGTTGCAGCCAACAGCCCCTATCATCCACTAGACATGTGACCCCAGATCCCAGGCCTCCAGTAAACCTAGCAAGCCAGCTCAGCTGACATTGTGTGGAGAAGAGATAAGCTGTTTCCACTGAGTCCTGCCCAAATTGGAGTTCCATGAACATTAGTTTTATTGTTTATTTAACCACTAAGGTTTGGGTGAATGATTATGCAGCACTGTGGAAAAATAATACATATGTAATCGGGAAAATAATATACATGTATATAAGCTCTTTGTATCATTTATTATTCATTAATTTATGTACCAAAATTTATTGGATAGCTACTGGTAAAAATGTACTAGTAGGCCAATCACTGTGCTAGTCACTGGATGTGCAAGTAGCAATAAGATATATATTCACCACACTGCCTGGCATAGATTTTTTTATGGGTCTATAATACTTTTTGGTGTGAGAAATACCAATAGAAACCCAATTCACTAAGCCAAAAAGAGAATTATTAACAATCTTAATCATTTTTGGAAGAAGTTATAGGATATCTGTCAACAATAAAATTGCTGATTTACTTCGTATATCGTAATTTTAAAGAATCCGTGAAGGCTCAACTATGAACATAACTGGAAAATAAACATATTGTGACTAGAAATAATTTCAGTTACTTATTTATTTGTTCATTTTTGTGAATACATCAGAATGAATTTATTCAAATAAATTTACCCCGTATAGGAGTCACTTCTGGAAGATTTGTATTTGTCCAGCTGAAAACATTTTGTGACTCAATGGCAGTTTAATAAAAGGAGGTTTATAAATCAAAGGGAGATCGAATATTTTAATTATATCTAATTTTTGATCTCCAAATTATCATTACACTCCAACTTAATTAGTAACTTTAAGATTTGATCTCCATATAGAATTTTTTTTTAATCTATACTCACTCTCAAAGACAGGACTGCTGTCACTGAACATATTAAAAAGAGAGTGACAATGCTTCTAAGGGGAAGCACAAATTGTTTTCAGTAACAAATGAGTTATTGAGATACTTATATAGGTTACTAATATAATGTCTTTAAATTGGTCTCATTTAGCTGTGTATGTTTGGGTATATTTGATAAAATCCAGAAATCTTATCTTCATGCCTTGCAAATTTAGCTTAATGAAATCTAAAAATGTGAACTTTTAAACCTTAGTGTGACTCATAAGGTAATTCTTAATGGAAATAATAATGGAATGAAGATACATGCATGTATATGTTCATCACATCCCTATTTACAATAGCAAAGACATGGAATCAACTCAAATGCCCATCAATCATAGACTGGATGAAGAAAATGTTATATATATGTGTGTGTGTGTGTGTATATATATGTATATATGTGTTTGTATATATATGTATATGTGTGTGTATATACACACACACACATACCATAGAATACTATGAATATATACTATACATAAAAAGGAACAAGATCATGTCCTTTACAAGGACATGAATGGAACAGAGGGCTATTATCCTTAGCAAACTAATGCAGGAGCAGAAAACCAAATATCTCATGTTCTCTCTCACTTATTAGTGGGAGCTGAATATTGAGAACACATAGACACAGGGAGAGAAATACACACTGCAGCCTGTCAGGGGTACGAGGGGAAGGAGATCATCAGGGTAAATAGCTAATGCACGTGGGGCTTGATACCTAAGGGATGGGAAGACAGGTGCAGCAAACCACCATGGCATACATTTACCTATGTAACAAATTTGCACATCCTGCACATGTATCCGGAACTTAAAATAAAATAAAATAAAAATTTTTAAAAATAAAGAAAGCTATAATTGCCTTAAAATAAAATGTTAAATACAATAAAAAGTACATAATTTAACCCAAACAGAAAAATGAATATTTAACAGTGTGAACATATAATATTTAATATTCATGTAACAACAGACATATAACATATACTTATATAAAGCCAATGATCATATTACATTCAAGTGGTGTGGCTAGCACCATTCTAATTCTTTTCTTTTTATATGAATACTTGACAACAGACTGCCCTGTTGATGATCCTATCCTTGTTTCAGAGTTGACATTCAAGAAGGTAATAGATTTCTTGCAGAATAACTTAAACAACATTATTTGAAAGGAAAAACTCTTCCAGGGTGAATTCTAACATTCTACTATCATCACTTTAATAAAAAAGGCATCTGGATACCTTCATGGAGCATCATTGCTTAATACAAATAGAATTTGACATCCAGTGACTGTATCATAACTCTACAAACACAAAATCACATTTCAATTAAGTTAAACCGATCACTAGCAGTTGAATGTCCCAATTTCCACAAGGAAGTGGAAATGAAGCAGCCTATCACCAACCTCACATAGCCAAGTACTTTCAAATCATTTCATATTGTATTAAATAATTTAATGCAGAATTAAAGTTCTCCCCCTTGTGGTCAGTTACTTAAATTTCCTGATTGTGGACAGGATGTATGTAGTAAATACAGTGCACAGATTTTAAGAGCATACAGAGAGAACCCAAGAAGCACCTTTCAAATATCTGTTTGACTCCTCTTATTCCACAGGTAAAGATTCTGAGACCTAAACACATAAAGGTGTTTTGCCAATGGTAAAAGGAAGTATAACAGTATACCGGTATAACTGTAACAGCAGTAACAGTAAAAGCAAGTTAACTGTATTCTCCCATTTAGGGTCTTGTGATCATTAACTTCACCACATTAATTATGCCAACATTTATTCCTCTACAAGTAAGTAACTTTAAGCAAATTATGCCTGTCTACTCACTTTTTCTCATCAGTTTAGAATTTTTAATTGGTATGGGCAGTTTAGAGTATCTGAGAAAAATTTTATATTGGCTGGCCTCATGTTGAGTTACTATATAAAAAAACTAGTTCTTATTACTGTTCTCTGTGTTTTCTTATTTATTTGAAAGACCAAGTTCGATACATTTTATTTTAGTTATTTGTTTTGTTGTTAATTTCTAACAATGGTTGTACTTTGGATTTATTAATATGCTTTCGCTAGTATGTTTCCATATAGATAGAAACTTAAAAGAGATTTTCCATATAATTTAGACAAATATATTTTATTTAAGCATAAGTAGCTACAAATTTCAAATGAAAAGAAACCATTTTTAACTGAATGTGAATATTTATAGAATTAGTTCACCTATATTTTCAGTTGAAAAGATTACCGTTTATCCTTAAAGAGGATATGAAGAGAGTAATAGTGTTGTCAAGGCATCCTTCTCTTTCCCTGATCACTCTAGTTGCATGCTTCTCTAATGCATTCTAATTAATGCCATGACCTCAACTCTCATCTAAGAGATAATGACTTCAAATACATATTTATATCTTCACTAATTCATTTAACAAATATGTATTGTACAACTATGTTGTCTGCATTGCTGCCTACACCCTGAAGATACAATGGTAAAAAAAAAAACAAGGCCAGTGTTTCCAGTGGGCATATACTCTGGAAGAGGAAAACAAACAAACAAATAGAGAAAATGATTTCAGATGATTTCATGTGCTCTAAAAAAAGTCATAATATTGACAGTGACTAATGGGTCTGGTTTACATTTGGTGGTCAGTGAAGCCTTCTCAAACTGAGATTTGAATGAAAAGAGCTGGGATGGTAATGGTCAGAACATTCCATATGACAGAAAAAGTGCAAAGGCACTGGGGAAGGAGCAAGCTTGGTGTGTTGAAGGACAGAAGGAATACCAGAGAGACCAGAGTACTGGAAGCAAGAGGGGAGGGAGGTTGGTGAGAGTGGCCAGAGATACACTATGTAGGGACTTGTAGGCTTAATTAGGGGGTCTGGATTTAATTCTATGTGTTTTCTTCACTACTACACCAAATTCCACCTGGCCTCCAGGCCTCATGCAGGGCCTTCTCAAGAAGTCCCACTGGAACTCCTCAGGCATCTGCATCTCCACATGCACTAGATGAATGCATCATTCCCTGCTGCCACTACTCCTTCAACCTACCCCTCCCCACCCCCTCCTTGTTGCTATAAAATGAACCACTCTCCACACAGCTGCTAAGTCAGAAATTCAAAAATTATCCTAGATTCCTTTATTTCTTTGTATGATTGACAGCCAATCAATTCAATCCTCATTTATTTTCCAGGGTATTCCCATTGTCTGATCTTGTTTCTGTGCCCTGCTTAGGCATTTTCCTTGCTCCAATTTCTTCTTCCTATTCTCTCTTCTCAGTTATATCATGTTTCTCTCAAACATAAAGACAGTATTGCATAAGGTTTAATCAAGAGAGCCATTCTGGTGTCAAATTGCTGAATTGAAACCGGATTCTACAACTTTGTAGAAGCGTAATTTGTTTCTTTACCTTTCTGTACCCCAGTTTCCTCATCTGCACAATGAGAGTGATAACAGGATCTATATTTTACGATTTAGTAAATTAATAGCAATTTTCTAAGTAATAAAATTCATAATATTTTTAAGTAATATTCTCATCTTTTAAGTAATATTCTCAGATTCATCTTTCACATATACATGTAAACTCCTAGTAATATAAGGCCTTTAAACTCAATGGGAAGGAACATCTTTAAAGAAGTGTGCATAAACACTTATTCAGAGTTCACTATTTGGTTAACAGTTAAATTCACAGTAATTTGTGAATAGTCAGCACTCAATAAATGTTATTCCCCTGATCAAAATTTTTCAATGGATTCCATTTCACCTTCAGGATAAAAAGCAAATCTGATCCATGCTTACTTTGCTCCCCAGACTCACCTTATGGTTTTCTCTTGTTTCTTTCTCCTTTCTCATTCTCTTTTCTCACACTTTGTTCTCCAACATTTCCCTAATTTTTCCATGCTCTTTGCCATTGTCACCTTTCCTCACTTCTCTTAGCAAAATTCTGCTCATCAATCAAATTATGTCCTCTGTGAAGACTGGCAAATTCAAGGTTTTTTCTGTCCTCACTTGACATGGTACTCAACTGCATTGTAGCAACTCTGCTGCCATGTTTGTGTGCACACTCATCTTCCTGCCAGCAACTCGTAAACAGTTGCCATGGCCTTTTTTTCATTTATATCTTTAGTGCTTCATCACAAAAAGGAATCATTTAAAATATCTGTAAAAATTATTCCATAAGGTTAATTTTACTTTTATCAAAAGTGTTATGCAATCTTATAAACAGGCCATTATCAATATTTTCATTATTGAAATGGAAATCAAATAATTTTTGTTGGATTTATCAAACAAAAATTGCTCCTTCCTGGTTGGATATCTCCATATTGATATCTTCAGATGAGGTGTAGGTCATATAAATTATATTAAGTCTTATTCCTTGTTGAAATAGCTAGGTACTAACAGTATTTTCTGATATAAGTGAGCAACTCCTAGGAAAGAAAACAGAATAAAAGCAGTTTGATACATTAAAATAAAGGAGGAGTTACCCCAAAGATGATTCTTAGCCTGAAATCTCCGATATCTCCCCTTAATCTTATATCTGCATTTAGTAAAGAGAAGAAAAATCAGCAGTGCTTATTGAGCTTAATTTCTTTCCTTAATCAAATAAAAGTCATTCAAACATTAATCCAAGAATTATTTATTGATTGCCCATTATATGCACAGTCATATCCTAGGGACTGTGGAAGACACAAGCACATAAAGGGCTCTCTATAGCCGTCCCCAAATTCACTGGTATAGCATCTACTCTATTTGCAATTAAAAAGTAGGTGCCAAGGTGTCCTTTGGTATTATATTGAAATAGCTTGCCCACTATTTCTCTCAATTGGTACTGGGAGTACCTGACAAATATTACATTTTATTTTCTCTCTGCATTTAGTTATTCAGCAAGGATGAACTGAAAAATGGTGTCAGGCACGTTGCCAAGCATCAGCAGGGGTACAATCACAAGCAAAATAAGCATAATTTCTACCTTAGAGAGTATGCAGGATCTTTCTCCCTTCACCCCAGACATATAAAGAAGTTAAAAAATTATAATAACTGTTGTCATGCTGGAAGTCCAAGTTTCAATGGTTTTCTAACTTCACCTAATTTAGAAGATCAGGGGATGCCTCTAAGAGAACAAAGATACAGAGATTTCTGAAAGTTAAATAGAAGTAAGCCAATTAAAAGTCAAGGAGTAGGAGGGGAGTGTTCCTGGCAGAGGAGACTGTATGTACATATCTATATATGTATGTATTCTAGCAGAGGGATATTCTAAAATCTGAAAGCAAGAAGATCCATACCATGTTGGGAGAACTGAAAGAATTTCTACAAGGCAGGACCTCAAGTACAAAGGGGAATCATGAGAGATGAGGCTGGATAGCAAGGTATGGGGTCAGATTATGCAGACATTTAAAGTGGAATAAAGAAGTATCATGACATTATCTTAATAGAAATGGAAAGCAGTTTTATTTTTCTCAGAGACATAAAGATATTTACACAGAGTACTGTACCATATCAGAGGAGCTAGAAAACCACAGCTAAGCAAGTTCTACTCACAGAAGCACTGTTTCTTTTTTCTGACATGACCTTGTTCTTTCTGCTAATACTAATGCTAATACTGCTAAACCAAGTGATGGCTGCATAAACATAAGTAATTACTTTACAAATGACAATAAGGCCATGTTTTCCCACTATGTGTTTCTAGAAGCATCAAAATATCTCTTTGATGAAGAAGACTCCTAGTTGATTAATGGAAATAAAATGCCTGTGTAAATAAAATTACATATATTTGCATATTTGAAATATAGAGAGATGGAGATACTAGTGTATATAAATACATGTGCATGTATGTACATATATGTGTATATATAACTATATTGAACTAAAGAAACCAATTAAAATTCATAAAATGGCTCCTAATCAAGTGGAAGAACCAGGGATTTAACTATCAGTGTTTACCAGTGCTGTACAAGAAAGGCTTTGCGTAAATAATGCAGATTATATCTATTAATATTAATGCCCCTCCTCTGATCTCTTTCTGATAGAGCTGCCCATGAACTTTTCTCAGAGCGTCTCTTTCCATAGCTCCCTGAGTGAGATACAGATGTGTGACCCTGTAACCCTCTCCTCCCCAACCCAATCTCTTTTTCTCCCCTTTCTTGCCCTATTACACAACACACACACACACACACACAAGCTGGAATAGTTACTACTTACAAAGGGGTGTAGAAAGCCCATTTGTAAGGCAGCAAATTATGAAGCTAACATAAGAAGCAGAGATGAGCTAATTGGAAATAGACTGTAAACAATGAGTCACCTCAGCTCCCAATTTCCTTTCCCATCTTGGCCAAGGCCTGGAGACATTTTCTACCCCTGAGTCTTCTCAATCAATTAATTCTTTTTTGCTTTAGTCAGGTAAATTGTTGTAGGGTTATTTGTCTCTTGAAGTCAATAAGAGTAACCTGAGAATTTTTTCAAAGCAACCTACTCACACATAGCAGAAAGAATCCCAGGTTTCACATTTGATGATCTGCGTTCAAATCTCAGATTTTCCACTCGCTAACTGTGACTTTGAGTAGTTTATTTAGCCTCTGGGTCTCAGCATTTTGTAAACTGAATGAGCACACAAATATTAAATACAATAAATGATATAAGAAAATAATCAGCAACTCCATAAATGTTTGTTGAATTAAGTTGTGTTTGGCATATAGTCTGTTGGCTGACACGTTCTATAATGCAGTTATGATGACCAGCTTTGTGACAAGGACATAAAAGGGTTTGAATTCTGACCAGTGTCCCTGGGTGACCTCAAGAATATTAGTCCAATTAGTTAAGCTGCTGATACATAATGTCTCTGCAACAAGGAGTCAGTAGGCTGAAGATACTCTAGAATATGTCTTAGCAAGACAAAGCCCAGGGTAAGTCCTTAAGCAGGCTTCTGCTGCTGCTCTTAATATCCTCAGGAAGAATATGAGCTACACTTCAATAAACGCTTGAATGCCAATTCAGATAACCAGACCCTGATCATTTAATTAACTTCTATTAGTATGCATTATGGAAACCCTACTTATATTCTTCAATAATAATGTGAATATCAGAAAATTACCCCACTATTTCAATTAAATGGCTTAATATACATATGAAGGATTTTTTATTGTTATTTTAAAGAACTCAAATTCTAAGATTAAAATAGACTTGTGTCAGTTTTACGGGGTTTTGTTTCCATTATATGTTTCTAACAAGAAATTGGTTGCTTAACTATATGTGCCTGGAAGAATGAGATGATAATACTACTGTGCCTTATTGCCTGATGTATAAATTAGTTTCTAATATTCATACCTATGAACAGAATTAGTATATTATAAAATAAGTAAAAGTGCATAATGATAAGGGAAGCAAATACACATTTTTATTTCTTCCTATGAAGAAAGATAGCTAAGAGCTTTCAAATTATATCATTATTTGCAGTTTATGTGAGATAAAATTGTTGAAAAGTATTTGCTTCACTTTTGAAGTGTTACCCATTTTTTATGTCTTTGGGTTCTCAGAAAGTGTCTTTATAGTTTTTTGTAATTGCCAATTAGCGTCTTTACCATTAGGCCACATACAGTGGTTTATGCCTGTAATCCTAGCATTTTGGGAGGCTAAAGTGGGCAGATCGCTTGAGCCCAGGTGTCCGAGACCAGTCTGGGCAATATGTTGAAACCCTTTGTCTACAAAAAAATCAAAAAACTAGCCAGGTATAGTGGTGCACCTGTAGTCCCAGCTACTCAGGAGGCTCGGGTGGAAGGATCACCTGAGTCCTGGGAAGTCAAGGCTGCAATGAGCCATGATCGTGCCACTGCACTCCTTCCTGAGTGACAGAGTGAGATCCTCTCTCTCAAAAAATACAAAACAAAAAAAAAGGGAAAAAAGTCTTTACCATTAATTTCTTACTAAAAAATTGGGTCTGAATATCAGTTAATTACACGTACATATTAACTGCTGAAGATATGAATAGATCTCTAACTGTTAGTTTTTTGAGGAACCTCCAAACTCTTCTTTTTAGTGAATGTACTAATTTACGTTCCCACCAACAGTGTATAAGGGAGCCCTTTTCTCCACATCCTCACCAGCATTTCGTGTTCCCTGTCTTTTGGATACAAGTCATTTTAGCTGGGGTGAGATGACATCTCATTGTAGTTTTGATTTGCATTTCTCTGACGATCAATGACGTTGCACACGTTTTCATATAACATGTATCTTTTAATTTTGTTGATTATGTATATACCCAAATTTTACTTTTACTTAATATTTACATTTTAACCCACTCTAATCAACTGAGATTGAACGAATGAATGACCAGTTGGACAGTTTATTGAGTATCTTCTAAACCCATAGACCCTGCAGCACCTTAGGGCTATCAAATACTTAGATAAAGAAGACACTGATCCTGTTGCTGGGGGAATCAAAGAAAGGAGAACAGATATGTGAACCAACAATTTAAATGCCATTATTCTGTAATAAAAGAATGTGAAAATTTTCATGGTGGCACAGAGAGGGAATAATAGTCAATTTTCAGAGAAGTAGTTTCACATTTGAGCTTTGTAATTTGAAAGCCCTGGAATGAAGCCCCAGCACTCTGTCATGTAATGTTGTAAAATGTAAAGTTAAAGTTCGAGTGTTTCATCTTATCTACAAAATGAAAGATAACAGTGTCTCCAGCTTAAGGTTGTGTTAAGGATTAAATATGACAACACGTGAAAGGCTGACTTTAGCACCGTATGTCTGGCATATAGTGAGTGCTTCCTGCATGTTACTCTGATTGTGAACTGGGCACTAGGGAGATATTTAGTCACCAGGGAAGCTTCACAGAGAATATTCACAGGAGTTACTAATGGAAAAAGGAGAGAACAGACAGTGAGCCAGCCATAAAACCTTCCTCATCCTCTGGCCTCAGTGTTATAAATCCCAGGATTATTCATGAGTTGATATTGGTTCAATAATTTCATAATGTTAATGGACACAAAAAATCCATGGAATACTTGTTCAAAATGCATAGCCCAGGCCCCACTCTGGACATTCGGATTCATTAAGTCTAGTGTGAGGGCCTAAAATCTTCAACTTAACCCCGTTTAAACAACAATTGATGGAGATGAGCCCTAAAGCCATTCTAGCTTGATTTTATTAAAATTAAATTGCCATACTTGACATGTCATTTAATAGTCTTTTTTGCCATCTTTGTATCTCAGAAGCACGGAAAAGTGACACACATACACAAAAAGTACTTACTTTGATTACTTTTAAATAACACAAATTGTCCTCTCTCTAGAATATTCAGAAATTTTAAAACCCCGATTTTTGAAAACGGAACCTGGGAGCCATGAGCAGAAAGATCAGAAATGGACATTTACCACATATTTATTTGTTTAATGTGCACTTTCCATGCTAGACTGCACATTCCATTGGAGCAGACAACACGGGTACCTTATGCACCTCGGCTGCTTCACCAGCCAGCACAATGCGAGGCACCATTAATCAAGAAGTACTTTCAGGGTAATGCCAGCATTCCTTGGCAGGATATAGGAGTGGTAAGACAAGTGCAGGGCAGGGGTAGATTGGAGATATATTTAGGAATGAAAATTAGCAGTTTTCCCAATCTAATGAGGGACTACAGAAAAATATTCTCAAGCTTCAAGCCTTGGCTGCTAGATGAAGACAGTGTCCCCAACCAAGGGGGAAGCATGTTTGCTGGAAGAGTAATTTTGTTTTAAAGATTATGTGTTTGAGATTTCTAAGGAAAACGATAGCCAATGAATAACTACAGATGTATATGTGTCTAAAATTCTGAGATAAGCAGAATAATGCTTTTCATAGATGTCCATGATCAGGACCTGTGAATGCTGTATTACATGTCAAAAGGGACATTATAGATGTGATTAAAACTAAAGACCTTGAAATGGGAAGAGTATCCTGGTTTATCCCAGTGAACCCAATCTAATCATCAGTTCTTTAAAGCAAAGAGTTTTTCCCACTGCAGAGAATCATAGAGATGGCAGCATGAGAGGAAGTTGCTAGCTTGAAAATGGAGATAAGTTGCAATGAGCCTAAGAATGTGGGGAACTTCTATCTAGAAGCTGGAAAAAAACATTTAAAATGGATTCTCTTTTGAGAGAATACCTCTAGAAAGCAGGGCAGCTTTATGTATAACTTGATTTTAGCCTAGTGACACTGACCCACAGAATAGCAAAATAATAAATTTATGTAATTGTTTTCACTAAAATTGTGATAGTTCATTACAGTAGCAGTAGGAAACTAATACATGACGTATGAGTTGAACATAAATATTGTACCCATTCTTCAGATTTCTTTATAACAGATATATTTCCTTCATTAGTTAATGCCACTTCCTCTCAGTTTCTGCTATTTTTTTTTTTTTTTTTTTTTTTTTTTTTTTAGATGGAGTGTCACTCTGTCACACATGCTGGAGTGCAGTGGCGTGATTTCGGCTCACTGCAACCTGTGCTTACAGGTCTCAAGCTATTTTCATCCCTCAGTCTCCAGAGTAGCTGGGATTACAAGCACATGCCACCACACCTGGCTAATTTTTATAATTTTAGTAGAGATGGGGTTTCATCATGTTGGCCAGGCCAGGCTGATCTCGAACTCCTGACCTTAAGTGATCCACCCACCTTGGCCTCCCAAAGTGTTGGGATTACAGGCGTGAGCCATGGCCCCCGGCCACTTTCTGCAATCTTATATTAAATGGTTTAAATAGAGTGCTGGGCATTTGTCTGATAGCATTCAACTCTATTCTCACTCTTTCTACTTTACTCTGGGACTGCATGCCTATAAAATGTTGGCTTGAAGCCAGTAAAGTACCTATCCCAGATCCCCTTGCCAGCTGATTTCTGGTTGGGTCTTGCAAAGGAAAGGACTGGTGGGAGAGTGGAAGTTAGGAGAAGGAAAGAAGCCATGATTAATTTTCTTCTGCTTCTGTGTCCAACTGCCTTAGCATCTTAGCGCTCATGAGTTTTGGTGGTGGCAGAAGCAGCACCAGGCCAGTGGTTGCCTCTCTACAATATCAGCATCATTGTGGCAGAAGCCAGTGGTTGTAGGCACCAGTCGCTCACCTTGTCAGTGAGTCCAGTAGCACCAGCAGGACTGTGAGCTCATGGATGCCTGCAAAGCAGAGGTCAGGTGGTTTCAGTAGCAGCTGCAGCACGCCCAGGGTACATGCTTGTAAGGTCCACATAATACTGCTTACACCACTTTCCCCTTTTCCCTTCCAGCTCTAGGTGCAATAGTGACTTCCTGCAGTTACTAATCCTGGGTAATAACAACTAACTCCTTTCTCTCTCTCAGGCTTGTTAATACATCGGTAAAAAATTCCTTGGTATTGGATTCCCTCCGTTTGAAAAGTAAGACTGATTTCTGACATCCTGACTAGACACTGATACACATGTTTTTGCACCAATATTTCCTTATTTTAACTTAGGAAGTGAACAGGGTGGGGGTGGGGGTTTATAAGTACTAATTGGGATTCATCAGAATTTCCAAAGATGTAAGACATTTAAACAGTAATGAGGTTGGATGCTTACCAGCACAGGGATAGTAGTTTTAGATTAAATATCTAGCCTAATAGAAAAGTGGTAAAAAAAAAAAAAAAAAAAAAAAAAAAAATCCTTCCGCATGCCAGCAAATTCATGAAAACAACTGGTGTATTTAACTCAATTTGCTTTGACAAAAAAAAAAAAAACACAAGAAATAGAAAAGCCACTGCAAATGTATTATTATCTTGAATTAAAGCAGTACCAGGAAAGTACAGCACACTGAACATTTTTGTATTATGAAAGTTGTGAAAACACTGGGCTGCTATTTGCAACGGTTGTGCTCAACATAATGCTAACTGGCCCTCATGCCTGAACTTCTCTTCCCAAGAAAAACCAACTACAGTATAATGCAATCTGATAGGGCCATCCAGAAGAGCAACAATGTCAACAGTTTGATACAAAAATGTTAAGTTCCCCATCACTACTGAGAACATTTTAAGGGGTCATGGAAACCTGCTTTTGACAGAACAAGCCAACTGTGATCAAAGTAGTCATCAGCTCCTTTCACTGTACACTTACTACGTGCAAAACCCTGTGTTAAGCCTTTAACATTAACTAGCTCATTCACTGCCTACAAAGGCCCTATAAGACAAGTAACACCACAAGTGAACAGCCTGAGCCTCATAATGGTAAAGTAGTCACACAGCTGGTCAGAGCTAGAATGGAAGGTCAAACCAGCTCAGTCCAACTCTAAAATCAATACAGATAAGCACTTCTCTGTACTTAGTATGAAAAGGGAAAATTTCCATGTTCCCACCTTAAAATTGGAGGGACAACATGCAGAAATGCATGAATGAAGACAACTTACATACATAAACTATACCACAAAGCCCTACACATATCACAATTTTTATTTTCAAATTTTAAATAAATATAGAAAGATACAACCTTTGTTACTAAGCAACACTGGAAAGGACTCATCTTTTAGTGGCCATACATGCTTTTCAGGAATGAGGAGAGTTGCCTTGTCTGTTGACTCTTATAAGGAGAGAAGAACTGAAAATTAACTTTATAGAGCTATACACAGGAACAGATCCTGAATTTACTGCACATGTAACTAAATTAATGATGATTCAACTTTGGAAATCCTATTTTCTTATTTGTAAATTATTTCTGGTTTTCGTTTGAAACAATAACAACAACAACAAAAGTCATGGTTACCTATCTCATTTGGCACAACTGAGAAGAAGTAAGTAGAAAAGCTTCTGTCGGGACTATGGAATGGTCATGTTTAGTTCTATAGTTGGATTAAAGGCCATATGTCCATCTACTTGAGGTGATTTTCTTATTTCCTTGTTACATGGCCTACAGGGTCCTGCATGGTTGGTCCTCACCTATCAGCCTTTGCTTTCTTGTTGCCCCTCGGCCTCTGAGCCAACCTCCAAAAAGCCATTCCTTGGGTCTGACTCAGAAGTCTAGGCCCAGATAGCTCCTCCTCATTCTTCATGTCTCAGATTAGGTATCATTTACTCTGGGAAGTCTTACCCAACTCTAGGACTAGGTAGGGTCACCCTGTTATAATCCCTCTTTAGCATCAGTTACTTATCTTCACAAGAATTTTAAATTCTTATACATTTTTATATAAGGTATTAGGAAATAAAAATCTGTTTGTTGCCTATCTTCCTTAGTCTCCACTAACACAGAGAGTATGTCTGTTGTGTTGACTTCACTATCACCAGTACCTGTAACAGTACCTAGTATATAGTAAGGACCCCAAAATGTTTGTGAAAACTTACTATCTGAATTCCACCAGCTTCAAGGCATAGCCATAATCCCCCTGAGAGATTTTCACTTGGAACCTTGGTGACAGGGTTTTCCACACAGAGCAGCACAGAGCTCTTCCACCCAGTGTCCTTTCCTTTAAGTCCTCATTTCTCTATTAGGAGCTTCCTTTTTGTGGTTTCCACAATTTAGAGGGCCCTAAACCTACCCCATCAAAGCAGAACCTTACAGCAACACTCATCTTCAGCTCTCATTATTCTCTTCAGTGATCTCCTGCTTTTTCTTTCAGAGACCCAGCACCTGAGGTATTAAGTTAAGAGAATTGTTTCCAGATCCTTTATTCACATTGAAGAATAAATACTTAGTAGGATGAATAGATATCTCTAATGTATATTTGCATTTAGCAGCATCTAAATCGAAATGTCTGCCATCGACCACCAGGAACAGAGAATTCTCCATGGAGTAGAAACAGAACCTTCACTATGGACAGGGGCCAACTGTGCCTCTCTTACACACAGATACTCAAGGAAAAAGAGGTACTCAGGCCCTCAAACTAGACCAGGTCCAATCTAGTGCTCTAATGCTTTCTTTCCTCTCAGTCTTACCTCCAGAACATTCCCTCAGCCCCTCGCTGCTCACACTTTTGGTACTGGCCCATAGGCTGCACCCCACAACCAAACTAAGAGGATTAACAGGAGCCTTTCAATTGCTGTAATCCCCTTGGTCACTTGGAGGTAGCTGAAGTTTCAAAATTAGAAAAAAAAAAAAAAAAAAAAAAAAACCTTAAAAACAAAAGAGCAAAATTGAAAAGTCTCTAGATAAATATTTAGAATTGTATAGATCTAAATTAATTTTAAACTCTGACCTAAGTGCTTTGTGCATGAGTCAACTGACTCATGACAACAGAGGTAACTATCCATTTCAGATGCCCATTACCTCACTTTTTTCTTTTTTCTGTTTTACCCAAAGGAGTTTGGTCACTGATACAGTTTGGATATTTGTCTCCACCCAAATCTCATGCTGATTGTAATTTCTAATGTTGAAAGTGGCGCCGAGTGAGAGGTGATCGGATCACAGGGGCGGATCCATCATGGCTTTGTGCTGTCTTCATGATATGAGTTCTCAGGCGATCTGGTCATTTAAAAGAGAGTGGCATCTCCCTCACCCCCTTCTCTTGCTCCTGCTGTGGCCATGTGACATGCGGGCTCCCACTTTACCTTCCACCATGATTATAAGCTTCCTAAAACCTCCCCAGAAGCCAAGCAGATGCCAGCACCATGCTACCTGTAAAGCCTGCAGAACCATGAGCCAATTAAATCTGTTTTCTTTATACATAACCCAGTCTCAGGTATTTCTTTATAGCAATACAAGAACGACCTAATACAGTCATTTATCAAAGTGGTGTTATTTCCCAGGATTATTTGGTTTATGGGAAACATATCTTCTCTTCCCACAATGTGATTTATCATTCAGTTTTGCTACATGGCCAGCAAGTGTCTGACAGACAATATACTCTTAAAAAATACTTGTTGAATATATGATTGATTTACTGACTGACAGAATGAATGAATGAATGAATGAATGACTTTGACTCCACAGTTTAAACATTTTTGTTTTTAATTCTAGAAATATTTGGCTTATTCCAGATGACCCTTCTATATCCAGGTTTCTGCCATACATACTGCTAATTCCTGCTTTACTCTTTAAAGTGGTCCTCCCCTCCTCCTTGAGCACTTAGCTTAGGGGAAAATTTCTTGTGCTTTCTTGAATGTACCCACTCAGGAGTTCCTGAGGGCTGAGCTCCCAAAGTCACTTTAACATTTTTCATAAATGCTGCAAACAGAATGAAATTAATACATAATCAACGTTTAGAGATGGAATTAATTGTCAGTGTATCAGATAGCTAATTTAATTACTCCAGGTAAGACGTATGAATTTTAAACATGTTTTAGAAACAGCAGCTGCTTCCGCTTCATGGTCCATCTAAGTGTTATTCAAATCAAAGTGTTCCGGGCTTATGCCAAAAGCACCTTTCCTGCAGAGATACAGAGGAAAAGAAAGAAACTTTCACCATTCAAGACTTTTTTTCCCACCTTTAAATAAAGTAGTTCTGCTTATGTCTATTTTGCCTGGCTCCTAGAATTTCCTTTGAACAAAGGATATCATAGCTTTAAAAATAAAACAACCACTACCTGAAATATACTGGTCAAGTATTAGTGAGTTGTTTCCAAAAAGGGGAGTAAGAAATTTTGAGTTTGCAGTTCCTTCCTTGCCTCATCAAACACAGCACTCATCAAGATCAGAAATTAAATCCTAGGGCTAACCTAATATTTGTGACTTAATGAAGAATTTAGAACTTCATGTACCCAAAGTTGTCATACAATGAGATCACATGTTGTATTCCAGTTACTACGTATTTGGTTTACTTCTAAGACCTTCAGACTTAGGAATGCTTATGTACTATATAAATCCACCCAAGGCCACTCTTTATGAATATTTTAGGCCAATTATCATTTCTCTTTAACTGTGCTTTCTCACCTTCTGTATTCCCTGTGGAAGACTGGTTTGCTTTATCACTCCAGGGGTGGAATGCATCCTGATGATCACAGAGATTTAAACAGAGTGATATACAAAAACGAAAACAACAAATCCACAGTAAAGTGACCTGCTATTGGAAGAAACACAGAAAGAAGATTTATTGTTTTTTAGTACTTTTCCTTTAAAACACAATTTCACAAATCTTCTTTCAATGATGATAGGAAAGCAAATCATCAGTAGTGGTCACCAAGGATTCTTCCAGGGATATTATACACACTTCCTAAATGTATAGTATGTAGCACATGAAGATTGAAAGAAGAACATTAAATGTGGTTTAAAATACATGATCAATTCTTTAAATCTATTTAAATTCATTTAAGTCAGCATTGTTTGGGCTTTATCTACAATCTTCTTGGCAATAACCCCGTTTCCATAGTGACAAAAATTTGTATTTTATCTTCATGCATGCTTGTGGAAGTATAACAACTTTTGTAATAAAGTTTACATACTATTTGCACATAAATTTCATTTTTGTGAGAAGTCCAAGCTACAGGTTTCTTTCCTTTAATCATTTATTGCTGTCTTGCCATTACATATATGATTCACATGTCCTCTCAAATAATGACAACTCAACAAAGGGCCATTCCTAACCACTTGCAAAAGAGTTCTAAATATACATGATGATCAGATCTTTGAATATTGACATGTGATATTAAGGAAAAGATAATGAAATACTTTGCAGATGTCAACCTTCATATAATATATGTGTTTTATTAGCATAAATCCATTCATTTTTGCCTAATCAGTATTCTGTTACTTATTTGTTTCAAATGGTTAGTAAGTTTGCTTTGGCCAAAGTGAAACAGAAAAGTGAAGCAACAGAGACGTTGTCCAGTTACCTATCCACGCCAAGAAATGAGGGCTTTATTTCAATAGTTTGCTGTCAGTTGAGCTGCAAATATGTGTGTTATTTACTAAAATTCCTTTTAATATTAATTTTTAAAATAAAGCTTCCAGGGCCTGTACTGTTCTCTGTCTACATTCGTGGCATCAAAAAGCTATACACATATGATTAGTGATAATTTAGATATTATTTTATTCTTGAATACAAAAGTTAAAAATAACTTTCCATTGATATGCCACTATGTCCACAACAGAATTTTTTATTTTATGAAATTATACCTACTACTTCAATTCATACATCACATTTTATTTAAAACTAAAGCTTTTTTCCCCCAGGAATTCACAAATCTGTAAGTGGAAAAGTAAAAAACCAAAACAGAAAGCCTTAAAATATCCCTTTAAAATGATTCGATTTTTCTGTTTACTCTCTGGATATAGGATGTAGATGGTATGAAAGGGAAACATCTGGGTAAAGTAGGCAATATTTAAAAATGTGAACAGTGTTTTTCTTAATATATGATAGTGTTGTACTGAGTTTACCACCTTATTAAGAATATAAGAACCATCAGTATATTTCAAACCTGCCCTACATTAAAATGTGTAGTAAAGCATTTTGAGTTGCATACATTTCAATTTATAAGGAACTAATGCAAGTGATATACATTGCATAGGATGTTCTTTGTTCTCACAAATGTTTCAGTCCTTTTTATGTTTTAACAATGAAATTTACCAGCTGTCTCTGAATATTTAAAGGGATATTATGTTGAACAGAGAGCTTTTCTTGTTTCCCTACACTCTTGCTTCAAAAAGGCACACTGAAGTCCAGTGACTAAAAGAAAGAAGGAGGAAGGGACATTTGGGCAGAGATAGGAGACTGGCATTAATTCATTCATCTCACAGGAGAAGAAATCACCTTGATAAGCAGGGAGCTCCCACACCGTTGGAAATATTCACCCATGTGAAGGTTGAGTGTGGTTGAATTAACAGACTTACTGGCTTCATGCAACATCAATTTATCATCTTATTATAGTCCTCTATGTCAGAAGCTCCACTGGACACAAATCAACATGTTAATAAGGCTGTGATTTTTCTTGAGCCCCTATGGGAGAATCCATTTACTTGCCCTTTCCAGATTTAAGAAGTCGCTTGCACTCCCTGGCTTGTGGCTTCTTCCTCTAACTTCAGACCCAGAAGCATAGCATCCTCAAAGCTGTCTCTCTGACATTCACGCCTGCCTGTTATGACCCTTGTGATTACGCTGGACCCCACTGTGTGGTCCAGGATAATCATCTCATCCTCTTTAATTCAATCATAACTGGAAAGTCACTTTTGTCATGTAAGATCCTGGATTTGTAAGTGCTGGGGATTCTAATATAAACATATTTGGGGATATCATTAATCTGCTTACCATAGTGATATATTTAAAATATAGACCGGTAGGCGAACCTAGATTGCTAAGGGTCTTTCCAATGTTTATACTCTATAAACAAGGCAAATAAATTACCTATCTATTAATAACTGATAAAAAGTTTATTTGGATTAAGAAACTGACCATACCAAAAAAAAAACAGTTTTTCTTCACTCCTAAGAGTATCACTATCTTTCTGTATGTCCACCCTAGTTGACTAAATATTTTAGATAAAATTTATTGTTTAGAAGAAGACCAAGCTTCTCTTACAGACTGCGGTCCCATCCTAACTGGTCCAAGAAGGGACAAGTGCTAACAAAACCTTGCTGAAAAGTATGTGACTGATAAATTCAGGCAATTGGAGATTCTTAACAATTATTCAACAATCACCCTGTGGCTTTTCCAGGATGTTGCTATCTCAAAGGCTACAGTGGTCGTTGGTCAGGGAATTATTGTCTCTCTTTCAAAAAAAAAAAGAAAAAGATTAAAAGACACTATTTTTCCTTCTTCTCATGTACCTCCTATAAACTCCTAAATAGGAAAGAAGTGATCAAGTTCCTAACTTGTAATTCATTTCTCAGAAGCTATTAAATATGCCACCAATGACAAAATATGGCTTAACTAGCTCATGTATGAATTACATCAATTTATATATACCAGTCTTCAGTTTCTTGTGGCCTTCAGCAAAAGATGTTCTGAAATGCTACATAGAATAAAGCACTCTGCAAATTGAATTGATAGGAGACACTAAATTATACTTAAAGCAATTGACCAAATGATCTTGCTAGATCTTAAAGTGATAAACATTGCCATGAAAACAGTGGCCACTTAATCCATCAGTAGAACAGTTTGCATTCTAAAAATTTCTAACTGGGGGAAAAAATCTCTATGGAAAAATCTTCTTTGTGGACCTACCACCAGGACAAAAGGGAACATATTTATACTAATTAAATTTCCATTGAAATCTATTTATTTTCTATTGAAATCATTAAATTAACTAAGACAAGGAAAATTATCCCAATTGGAGTTTGATAAAACTTGTTGGAAGTTTTCCCCCACTACAACATCAGGTGTATATATGCATGCACACATATCAACACACACAATCTGAGTAATAATCATTGTTAATGTTTACTGAACACTCAATGAATGTCAAGCACTAGGCTCAAAACACCATACTAGGAACCATTGTTCCCCACTGTGAAGAAGTTAAAACTGAAGTTAAGAGAAGTTATAAAATTACTAGTCAATGGTAAAACTAGAATTTGAAAATAGGCAGTTTTACTCTAGGGCCTTCACTTTTGATCCTCATGTGATATTGTCCCCCTATCAGTGGCCGAAAGTAATAACCAAAGAGTGAAATACATTTAGGTATAATATATCATAGAAACTGAACACATAAAAGTCAGTATTTGTAAGTTTTGTTTGTTTGTTTTCTGAGACAGAGTCTCACTCTGTCGTCCAGGCTGGAGTGCACTGGCGTGATCTCGGCTCACTGCAACCTCTGCCTCCCAGGTTCAAGCGATTCTCTGGCCTCAGCCTACTGAGTAGCTAGAATTACAGGCTCATGCCACCATGCCCAGCTAACTTTTTGTATTTTTAGTAGAGATGGGTTTCACCATCTTGCCCAGGCTGATCTCATACTCCTGAGCTCAGGCAATCCACCCACCGGGGCCTCTCAAAGTGCTAGGATTAAAGGCGTGAGCCACTGAGCCCAGCCCAATATTTGTAAGTTAATGTTCTTAATCGCTAAATATATACTTAAGATTTCCTTAAATTTCACTAATTTCCAAATAAATATATAGCTAAACTGTAGAGCTAGCCCCAATTTTCTGGAGGCTTCTTGTGATGACATTGCATAAGAAGTAGTCACAGCAATTCATTAAGTTTAAGTGGCTTTTAAATCATAAGATAAACATTAAAGTAAATGACTAAATGGAAATTTCCAATACTCCTCATACCAGCTACACTGTTGTCAAATATATCAGTGGCAATGTCCTGAATGATGAAGAATCTAATAATACATTGTTCGTCATTCATTTTTATTCACACATCCGTTCATTCATTCAACAGATATTTATTGAGTAAAATAAAGCAGGAGCTTTGCAGACATAAGGATGACAGCACACTTACCCCAAGGATTTCAATGAAGGTGATGGAAATTGATAGATGTAATGGCAGGCTATAAGAGATGCACTTGACCTGTGAAAGGAAACTCAGGACTAAACTTCTTAGTTAAGACTATAAGAATATACAGGATATGGCCCCACAAATGAAGGATAAAAAAGAATTGGGGGGCAGAGGGAACAGCCTGTGCAATGGCAGAAAGGTCTGCAAACATGTCATAGTCAAGAACTCTTCAGTATAAGCGGACAATAGTAGAATCATGTGGAATAATAAACAGTGAAAGTTGAAAATGTAGGTGCAGGCTGAATCATGCACCTACACTTAAAATATTATTCAAGTTTTTAAATAATGTGAATGCAACTAATATGGCCACCTCCATGCCTCTTCGTTTCATATCAGATGAAGCAAATGAATAGGACAAGTCTAATTTAAGGCATGCCTCTATCCTCTCTGTCATTTAAAAAAGAGGACCCATGGCCATTTTTGTTTAGAATATGGCATTTATTTCATTCACAAAAAGAAAATGCATATAGCCTTTGCTTGCCAAGGAAGACGTTAGAGAGTATAATTATTCACAGCAAAATAAAGAACTGGAAGGGACATATGTGAGTGGAAAGAGGGGAAGCTGACTGTATTTGTCTGGTGCTGAGGAGTACACAGGACAAGTGAAGTGCTGAGTAATAGCTGTGGGAAGAAGGGCAGGGAAAGAACACTGGTAGGTGGGTTCTGAATGGAGATATGGGGAAAGCTGTAAATTCTGAACTACAGATGAAAGTTATGTGTGTATGGTGAACAGGGGAGAAACTTGTAAGGTTGGGTGAAAGAGCGTTCAGAATAGCGTAGTTCTTACCATTTGTGAGGGCTAGTATCTCTGGAGTTAGAAGTATATGCCAACATTTATGTGTGAACCAAAAAAAGATATTGAAAAACTTGATAATTATGTGAATGAAATGAATAAGGATTGATGGCAAGAAGAATAGAGAGGAAGAAGATTTTTTAAGAAAAGGAAAAACTGGCAATATCCGTTTCAAAATAAGCTATATTCTGCCTCTGACACCCACACAAAAGTGAAACAAAATTTGCCAAAAGGAAATTGCCAATTGTCAAAGAAAAAAAGAAAACTGGCAGTTCTAATTATACTTGCTAGAAATGAACAAACTGAATAATCTCTATGAATCATTCTCATTGCTGTCCAGTGCAAAATCCTGAGTAGCATCCTTACTTTGGATATTCAATATTTTATTATTGATTTACAACCCAACTTGTTTTCACAACAGATCTAAGCCATCTGAAAGAAACTTTATACATTAAAACAGCAAAATATAAATGTAAACATAATGAGAGCCATTGTAAATAAAATGAGAGCTGGACTAGGAACAGGAGATGAGCAGAGATGGGTATATCATGTTGCTTTTAAGGCCAACATCAATCCCTATCCCTTTGCTAAGTCACAGATTTGTCTCTTCCTCCCAGCCAAAGAAGAAAAGAAAATGACTCAACAGTATATTTATCCTTTTCTGTGAAAAGAAAAATATATTATCAGTTCTTCAGAAGTATTAGTTTAGAATTTAGATATCAAATTTGAATGAAATAAGAGATTAGTCAAATACATGTTATCTGAGTGCCATCGCAGGAAAATTAATATATTTAGAGAATATTTTAAAAAGCAAATCAAAACCCCCTTTTCTGTGTTATTAATTTATTTTTGAGACAAGGTTTCCCTTTGTTGCCTAGGGGCTGGAGTGAAGTGGCCTAATTATGGTTCATTGCAGCCTTCAGCTCCTAGGCTCAAGTGATCCTCCTTCTTCAGCCTTCCAAGTGGCTACAACCATAGGCATGAGCGGCCATGTCCAGCTAATTTTTGTTGTTGTTGTTGTTAGAAATGGGGTCTTGCTTTGTTGCCCAAGCTGGTGTAGAACACCTGGCTTCAAGCTCTGGCTTCAGGGGATCCTCACACCTCTGCCTCCCAAAGTGCTGGGATTACAGATCTTTCTCCAATTTAAATACCATATATTATTTTGTATTTTTTGTCTTCAATAAGTTTAAAGTGTCTTAGCTACAACTGAAAATGCTGTCTAAGGTAGGAAGCAATTTATTTTTCCAGAATTTCCTTCCAAGTTTAGTAAGTACTTCCAAATCAAGAGACTACGTAACTTGGGAATTGGTGTATCGCTGTTATCACTATAACTATACTTTTTCTTGAAAACATATCAAATATTTAATTTCTCTCTTCAGGTCTTATTCTCTAAGTAAACCTGATTTGTAAAATCAATCTACAAAAGGCTTTTTCAGCTGTCATTTTATAAGAGTTACTTGAATTTTTATGAAAAACTACATTTGTTACATTCCAAAGGCATTTTCAAGCAAAGCAGCATTTTTATTTCAATTTTCATTCAGATTATCTCTACAAAATATGTTCATATATACCAAAGAATTATGACAATGTATATTTTGAAAAAATCAACTTCACGCTGAAAGGCACTTGATAGTTATTTGAAATATGTATCATTCTTCTTGCTCTTTGCTTCCAACACAGCCTAAAACCCACTGGCATTTCAAGCTCTGTTATTACTAACACATAAAAATATGTATTTTAGTGCATATGTGTTATACAGAAAAATTTCACAGTTACAACTAACATAATGTTTTCTTTTAAGCCACAAATAGTTAAGTTCTATGTTAAATGCCGTGCACATTTAGCCTACCCATGATACCAACATATTTCATTTTTATTTTAGTTCCAAATTATGGAGCAGAAACTAAAATAGAGTTCATTTTAATCATATATCTAAAAGAAACTAATCAAGGTATATAAGCCCTCAAATTTTAATTATGAAATAAATGTAGTATAATCTAATATAAGCCACAAATTATAGCACTCAAATACCTATTTGAGTCTTCTTACTATGGAAACTTTCTGAAGTCAAATAAACACAAATTTGTTTAGGTTCTGGAAAGTATCAACTAGCATAAGTGCTAACTACAAAGTTTTTGAAATCAGTTAGGGGAAAGAAGAAATGGTTGTAAAGGCAATGAGAAGAAAGGAGGTTGCTTTATATGATACTTGACATATAAAGAGAACATGTATTATAAGAATTGTAACGAAGTCGTCCTTATTGAAAACATCTGAAAGTTTCAACATCAAAGGCAGTATTACATATTCATGAATTCAAGAAGAGGATGCAGGTGACTTCTCTACAGGAGGGCATGTCTTCATAATTATATTTGGCACTTGAAAAGTACATCACTTTGAGAACAATTTTGAATGTCTTTAATGTGTATTTATTAAGCATAATGAAAATATACACAATCAGATACTATAGGCATTTAAAAAAAAAGAACAAGGGCTTAACTGCACTCATTTCCTTATTTAAGAAGTTCTCTGGGTGGACACACCTTCAAGGTAGTTCATCTCTTCTAGAACTTCTTTCATTTATAGATATACATTTGTAATTTATCAAGGGAATTATGTAGAAGATTTTTGGTCCATTTAAAATGCTTGTTTATTTATATTCCACACCCTTCTAGTCTCTATGGTGCTCCCAGGAATAAGCACTTCTTAAGAAATGTAAACTTATCTAAACTTCAAAAGAGTAATAATAAGCTAAATATGTACCACAGATAAAATATATATCTACCATTATTATTAACATGTAATCAATAGGTATCCCAAATGATAGTCTCACTATTAACCACACTACATTCAAATATAAACTTAAGATGCTATTTTAGATTACATAACTAAAAATCAAGTCAAATATATTTTTCTTGTTATGTAGAAGGTATTTGTTTTATTGAATTCAAACATGGTGATAGAACTTAGAAGTTCATGAACATTGAATTCATCTATAGACTATGTTCTCCATTGAATAGCTTAATTATTGATTAAGTTATTAAATTTAATTATTAAATTGAGCAGCCACCTCTTCAGAGCAGACCATGTGGACTGGCTTGCTGGGTCCCCTAAGTACTCCCAATTATTAAAACAAAGTTTTACCATTAGTATCTTTGATGGTAGAAGACTGTATAATATATAAATAACTTATTTGACTTGAGCACAGATAGCAATGTGTATCTATCTATCTATAATGTGTGTATGTGTATCTTATAATGATTTTTAAAGTCATCATGCAGTCATATTATTTTAGAGGTTAGACAGAATAGGAGATAAGCATCATAAATTGTGGCAGAATTTAGAAAATGCACAATTTCTAAAAATAGAGACTTTTATCATTAAGCACCATAAAATCCTCTCATCTTTCTTTTCTTTTACTTTCTTTAATATATCCCTGGATTTAAAGTAGTATAAACTATCTCCACTCAATTATTTGCATTTTAATTAGGTTTAAAGAGCAATATGCTATTTTTTTCACACACAGTCTCTAAAAAGAGGAGAGATGTAATAGATAAAATACATTACCATGTTTTCACTTTGAAGATAGAAGCTGAATTTCACTCTGGGATTTTCAGTTTACTGATCTGTGAAAACTGTTTGAGGGTAAAATGCTTTATTTCTCAAACAACTCATTAAGAATTTATTATAATAATTCCATGTAATGATTCAACATGTTTTCTAAATGAAATCCTTTGAAACAAATATAATCATTCTTTTTTAGTTTCAGCTTAATATCATATATTCAGATTTTACAGACATGTGATTTGAACATAAATGTACACAACTACTTTACCTATTGAATTGAAGAATTATGTCTATAGGCAAGTGAAATGTTTTATCTATAATATCCAGGTATATTTCTATCAGAACTACAAAAGAAGAAATCCTTATTATGTCAAAAAGGGATTGTAGCTTTCTCCTTTCTGTAGCAGAGGTAGAAAGTAGTCTTAACCAATAAATTTTATTGAATATTAAAACCATGTTCTACATGTAAACAGTTCTAATAAAACAGAAAAATGTGGAACAAAATTAATAGGAGAGACACTTGGATTAAAAGGGCAAGGACCAAAGTTAAAGTACTGGAAAGCTTAGTGAAAGTGAGTTAAGTCAACTAAGAATATCTCTATACTAAATAAACTGAGTTCCAGTGAGTGGAAACTGGAAAGTCATTGATAAAGTCATTGATGTAGAGGTCAATTTTAGGTCATTCCTGATACAAATTTGAAAAAAAGAATAATGTCAGAGTAGCTATGTTTTTATTAAATAGATGAATATATTTTATGGATCTCTGAGTTTAACATCTATACTAAAGGAAAAAAATCAATAAAGTTATGTCAACCTGAAAATAACTGGGGAATGTGTATTGCTGAATAAAAAAAAAAAAAAAAAAAAGATGATCAGAGTTTACAGTTTCATACTTTGCAACTAATTAATAAAGAAGGCAAACACATATTTGTCTAGATTAGGAAAGTTTTCTAATGTGTAAAGGTCTAAGGTCCAGAAGGTAGTGATCCATGTCAACTTAGGGAGAAATGTTAAGTGTTATGTAATGGGAAGAGGACCTCAACTTGTTGGAAGACTCATCTCGACAACCTGCCAATGACAGAGAATGAATAAACACAAATCTTCACACAGTGCCCAGCTCACATGAAAAACTATTCAAATATTGAAAAAGCCATGCAAATCCCATAATAAAATGTAAAAGAAGACCAAGTAAATCAAATAGTGTTGAGAAAGTACATACATCATTTAATTTAGATATTTTTGATGATGCATATGTAATTTAAGTACATCCAAATGTGTAAATTAATATTGGAGAGAACCTTCCAGTGAGTCAAAGTGTAGATCCTAGATAGCAAAGTTAATTAATTTGTACTTTAGTAAAAACCAGCCCAGCAGTGAATAAAAATAGTGCCCTGTGGGTGGGGAGTACCTGATGAACCCTGGTCAACCAGCACAGCCATGTGGTCAGTGGGCTCTCTTCTCCCATCCACATTCACACATCTAGTCTCTACAGTGTCCGTCAGGCTCTTGGGAGATGACTGACCAAAGTGGGAGAGAAAGGACACTTTTTGACCATGCAACAGAAATTCCTCTGCAAACCCTACAGATTTGGGAAGATGAACACCATAGTCTAACCAACTTGAACTAAACTGTGTACGATTATGAAGCAATTCTCCCTTTATACTGAGAAGTCTTGAGGCACAGACAGTACAATGCACTATCCAATTTAGTTTTCCATAACCAAAAGGAAGGCAAGAAAGACAGGCACGGAGATTACCAAAGCGTTGAAAAATAATACCTGTGAGAAAGGCGGAACACTGTAGATTTTCTAGATAAAATGGACCTAAAGAAGAATTTAAAGGATTTAAGTTTGCTGTAAGAAAGATTCTCCTGGCACTGTGAGTTGTTAAACATTACAGTGGTTTGCTGAGACTGCACGAACTCCAATTCTGAGAATCTTTAGAAATGGGAAAGATTCAGACCTGCTATTTAGAGGGACTGAATGTGGGCTTTATTCAACTAGAACTCTGCAAAGTGCCTGCTAACCCTGTGAGTTTAATTGTTAAGTACTCATACAAACAGTATTTTCCATCTAACAGTTCTGACTCAGTACTGTATACAGTTGTTGGGGGGGAACAATTGCAACAATCCACTTTTTGTAGTACATAAAAGCATGTGAAGGAATAATTTGTCATGAGGAATCCTAGTGATATCTCTAGGCACTTGTACTTTCTGATTTTAGATTTCTCATGTAAATTACATATAGCATTTATTAATAATCAAAGGTTTTTATAATATGTTGCAGTTTTGAATAATTCATGCTAATGAAGCGTTAAACCATGACAGAAAATAACAAACATACAAAAATTAAAATTGGGCAATTTCAGTTTTCCCTCTTGATATACAGACTTAAATACTGTTTTTTATATTAAACCTCAAAAGTTGGTCTTTAAGTTTGGATACGTAGTAACTAGTAGTCCAAAATGTGTGTGTATATATATATATAAAACATATATATCTCTCTCACACACACATACACATTCACACACATTTTCTTGAAACACATTTGGAGCCTTAAAACGTTAGTTTATAGTATGTACCAAGAAATTAATTAATAATGGATTTAACTCATATAATCTGGATGAAATTATTTTATAAAAAGAATGTGAATAAACTGAATAGTAACTAAATTGAATAGTTTACTAAGTTAAAAAGCAATCACTCTAATTGCATGTTAATATATTTGTATATTATACAATAAACTATCCAACTCAGATTTCCATAAAGAATTCTTTTACTTCCCCTTAAAGAATGTGCATAGTTGAGCATTAGATATAATCAAGTTTTCACTACCTATACCTTTCCTTTTGCCATGATTTGAGGGAAAATCTTTGAGTTTTTCTCATAAAGTAATAGGAGCATTATTAAACTAATCTCAACCGATGACTTCACAAAGCACATTGTAACGTGCCACTCAAACTTTCTACACTGCCCAAATCAGCAGATGCATAAGTTGACATAGCACAGAGGAGCTACCTTCAGAGCCCTGCAGTTAACTGCATTCAGTAAATATTTACATCCGTAGCACTATAGATCCTACTGACTGGATTGAAAATACACATGTAAATACACACCCCTCTCTGAGTCACAGTCTGTCAATAAATTGTATAAACGGACACGATGTACCTCCACACCTATGGATAAGGTTTACGTTTTAGATATCCACCACCTACTCATTGTATCAGGATACTATCTCTCAATATCTTTTCGTTTGCGTTGAGTTGGAACGTTTGTGTATGTACGTGTGTGCGCGCGCACATTACCGGAGAGGGAGATCCGTTCTTGCAGAGGGGTCCCCTGAAGACTCCTTTAATGCCCCGGTAGTGCCCATTGCTGAGATGTCTCGAACTGATGACCAGGTAACAAGCCATGTGGGTCCGGGCGGAGGCGCAGAGTCTCAACTCCTCACCAGGCGACCAGCCGTGGAAAGCGAGCGGGTTTCTTAGCGGCAACAGCGACTGCCACCTCCCGAGAAGAAGCGGCCAGCAGGACGCAGGGGGAGGCGGCGGCAGCGCGTCCCTGCTCTGCGCCCCGTGTGGGGCTCCTGCTGCCGACAGCTGCAGCTCTGACACAGGCGGTGGCGGCGACAGCACAGAGCACGGAGGGGACTCAGCAAGCCAGTCCACATGCTGCTCTGACGAGGTGGCTGCTCAACCGCGGGCCAGCGATGTATTTATTTAAGGACAACTTCCAGGGTCCGCCAGGGAATCAGGAATTCCCCCGCCCCTTTCCTCCCGCCCCCTGCCTTCGCGCCTGGCGCCTGCCCCGGGGATGCTCAGGAGCGGGTCCCCACCGTCCGGCCGAGGGTGTCCTGGACTGCGGGCTGCAGTGCCGGGATCCAGCAGCGGCCGCCCCACCGCCGCCGCTGCCCGTGCTGGGAGAGTGGCTGGGAGTCCTTGGGAGCGCCAAAGCGCTGCCCCCGCTGCAGTCGGGAGAGGGCGGAGGAGGCGACGGGCGGGCCGGGGTGAGGACAGGGAGTTGGGGACGCGGCGACCTGTGCTTGAGGAGGGCAGTTAGCACTGCGGCTGGGAACTGTGGGCTTGGGGTTGCCCGGGAGGCTCAGGTGTGCTCTGGGGCGAGGTCAGGAGGTGACAGCTGCCGTGGTGGCCGCGGGGGACTCTCGGGGCTGCGGGACCCGCCTCTCCCACCTCCCGGCCTCAGCCGCCCAGCCCCCCCGGTTCGTCTGCCCTATCTCTGAGCCAACTTTCTGCTGTGTTTGGGAGTCACCTGGGAGGACTGGGGAGGCGGTGGTGGAGGAGATGGGCAGGAGGAGAGCGTTTTCTTTACTCTTTCGTTGCCTGCTGGCCTTCAGCATTTCTTCAGCGCTCTGGCTGACGACGGCGTTGGCAGAAGCAACAGCTCCCCAGCCGGCTGCAAGAATGATCTGTGCAGCCACAAATAGGGCAGACGATTAGATGTGCCATGGTAGGGTACGCACGGACGAGGAAAGTTTTGGGCAGAAAACTCATATAAGGTATAGAAAAGAGACATGCATGCGTATATGTGCATATGCATGCACGTACCCAGAGTTCTGAAGATTCACTTACAAGTTTTTCTGTACCTTTAACGAGGTACATATTTTTGGTCTGTATAAGACCTCTGTGCTTTCAAAACCCCCAACAATCATCCCCCTCAGAAGTGGTTTTTAACGGATGTTATTTCGTTTACGGTAATTTAAGCCACCAGGGAGCGAGCTGCACTGAGAATTAAAAGACCTGTGCAGAAATGTGCTCTGAAAGGAGAAGATAGCCCTCCCAGAGCTTGGAGACACCCTGCACTCTCCTCCACCCCGCGGTTGTTTAATGGGGTTCTGCAATCCATCTCTGCCTCACCTCGCCTTGTCTGTGCCTGGGAGAGGGAAAAGGTTCACCTCCTCTCAGTCTGTTGCTTCAGTGCTAGAATTGAAAGATTACCGCCAATGCTCTGAGTATTCTCCCCAGTATTCTCCTCTCCTGTCTCCCACAATGCCCCATTCGCATCCCGGTTGAGATTGAGGACCTCTCACAAAAGCAGAAACAGGTTAAAAGAAAAAAAAAAAAAAAAACTGTTAATTTAATTTTTCCTATTCAGGCAACTCATAAAATTCTTAAGCAAAAAAGGAACAAAAAAGAATCTAATTATAACTTTTGTAGCTCCCCAATAAAAGCTTGACTTTTTGTTTACTACATCATTACAATGACTTAATATCCTTAATATTTTATTTAAAAAATACATAGAAGTACATCTACTTTTAGATAGATTTTAAAGGTTTTAGATAGTCTTTTAAAATGTTTGCAAAGCTTCTGAATATATAAGGTAAAAATGCCAGTTCCTTGCAAACCTTCAGAATAAAAATTACTGAAACTGGGATAGTGCAATGTAAATATTGTAGGAATTGTTTATTTAAAATAAATTGCTGGTAAGAACTTTTGAAATAAAAATAAATTTATAGAGCAGTGGCAGTAGATGCAACAGATCCATCTTCTCCTTTCTATTGATGTATTTAACATCACATCAATGGCGTATTTAACAACATAGTGTTTATTCAACTTACAGCTGTAAGGTGTTTCCTGAAGCTGAGAAAAAGTAATATTACTCATGTATAGACATTAGATATATTTTATAGCAAGAAAATAATGTATTTGCAAATAGTAAACTTCAAAAATTGGTGAAATCTTGACCAAAAAATGAAGAAAGTGGAATTTTTAAAGAAGATAGTGTGGCTCAGTTGATAGCTACTATTTTACTCTGGATAAATAAATGTCGGTAGCAAATGGCATTGAGGGCCAAGGCATAAGCAACTTAGAATGGATTAGAAAGATGAATGATGTCACTTCTGTAAATAATAGCCCAAGGGTGCTATGTCTTCTTCATTGAGCAAACATACTTCCTAATACTGCTTAATTATTTTTATGAATCAGCCATAACTTTATAAAATGAAGGGATGGATAAGAGTAATCAAAATATAAAATTCAAACACACTATTCTGTTTTATATCTTATTCAAACTATTTGTTAGCCATCCTGATATTCTTGTTCATTAGACTATTATCCTGCATCTATTTGAGATTTTTCCAGAGGAAACAAAATGATCTACTTTTTATAGTAATGTTTCAGAGACTACTGCAATTTTGCTGAATTTCTTAAAAATTTTTAAAGTTTGAAGAATTTTTCCTTTAGAAATGGATAATACAGAATTTGTTCATTTGCCATCTTTTAAACATTAGGTTGTCCTTTTCTTTCTAATTTTTTGTCATTCATCTTAAAATATTGAGGCAAAAAATTGGCACATTTGTCGCATTTATCTAGTTTTAAGAATAATTCTAAAAACAAACAGAAAATGAAAGCAACTCCCTTCTTTTCCTCGCCAGATTGTGACTGATATCTATCAGTGTGCTGTCATCGTATTTCACAGCTCCGCATTTTGCTAGCATATATTTTAGATGTGGCTCACCAAATGTAAATAAAAGAAAGATGTGTATATTTATTTACATAGTTGCTAAAGATATCAAGTTGTTCAGTTGTATTAACTTTTCTCTCTACTAAAAGAGATACTTTCTTTCCAACTCCAGTAATTAAAAATTTTCAGTGAAAAGTGAAAGAAAATTGGAAATATGTCTATACTAAATTGGTTTTAGATATAAGTAAAATTCTACTACAGCAAACATTACGAAAAGCAACTATCATGTGCGATTTTACAACATCCATTTATTTAAAACAATATTTTATCTGATGAGTCCTCATTCCATGGAAGAGGATGTGAATGGTGAAGGGCATGGACTTCAGCCTGTAACTAAGTTGATATTTCCATGTGTTTCCAGATTTGTAGCTGTGTCATAGATGATTGACACAGTGAAAAGTCCTCTTTTCCATTACCTTTATCAACATATCTTAAGTATACCCACACCTCTATATCCCCTGATTCCACCTTAGTCCAAACCAGTATTATCTCCTACTTGGGCCATTGTAATGTCTTCCTAACCAATCTTCCTGCCTCCAGTGTTGCCTCCAAACACAATTTATTCTTTATATCCAAATATCACTATAGCCATAGTGATATTTATTTTAATATATTATATCCTAGTACATCCTTATTTAGCCATCTAATGATTTCATATCACACTAAAATCCAAACTATACTCTGTTTTTAAAGTCCTGTTTGATCAGGTCCCTGCCTGCCTCCTTCTTCTGCCTTGCCCTGGGAACTCCCTCTGCTCCTCACAGTGTTCCTCAGGCACATGCAGCTTTTCACTACAGAGTCTCTTTCCCAGCCCTTCTTTTTACTAGAAATCCTCCTATCTGCATGTCACAAGGGAAACATCTTCTTGTCCTTCAGGTCAGATGTAAAGGTTGTCTCTTCAGAGAGGCCCTTCCTTCTGACCATCGAAGCTAATGAAGCTACTTAGAACCTGGAACTTTTTGTTGTTCTTGTGAAATAAATTAATAGACTTTATTTTTTAGAGTAGTTTTAGGTTTGCAGAAAATTTGAACAGAAAGTACAGAGAGATCCTATATATCCCCTTACTGCTCCAGCACACAGGTTTTTTCTATTATTAACATCTTGCATTTATGTAGTACATTGCTACAATTGAAGACCCAATGTTGATATAATATTATGAACTAAACTTCATGGTTTACATTAGGGTTCACTCTTTGTATTGTAGAGTCTACAGGTTTTGACAAGTGTATAACAACATGTATTAACCATTACAATATCATACAGAATGGTTTCACAGCACTAATATTCCCTGTGCTCTATCTTGTCTCCCTCTGAATACTTAGCAATCACTGATCTTTTTACTCTTTCCTTAATTTTACCTGTTCAAGAATGTTGTGTAGGTGGAATCATACAATAGGTAGCTCTGTCAGACTGGCCTCTTTCATTCAGCAACAGACATTGAAGTTTCTTCCATATCTTTTTAGTGGATTGATATCGCCTTAATTTTTGTTAACGAATAATATTCCACTATGTTAGGGGTTGAATTGTGCACCTCCCACCTAAAATGGCAAAGTCTTAATCATCTGTGAATGTTACTTTATTTGGAAATATAGATTTTACAGATGATCAAGTTGAAGTGATGTCATTGGGGTGGACCCTAATCCAGTATGACTCTTGTCTTTATATCAAAAAAAAAAAAAAAAAAAAAAGGTTTGGGAAGGATTTGAACGCAGAGGCAGAGGCACAAGGAGAATGAGAATGTCATGTGAAGATTGTAGTCATGAAGATTGTAGTTATTATGCCATGAGCCAATGCTATGAGCCAAAGAATGCCAGAAGATTGCTAGCAAACCATTAGATGTTAGGAAAGAGACAAGGAACAAATTATCCTTCAGAAGAACCAACCCTGCCAATACCTTGATTTCAGACTTCTAGCCTCCAGAATTGTGTTACAATTAATTTCTGTTGTTTAAGGCACCCAATTTGTGATACTTTGTTACAGCATCCCTAAGAAATGCAAGCACCACAGTTTATCTATTTACCTACTGATTAATAGTTGGTCACTTTGAAGTTATGTCAATTATGAATAAAGCTGCTATAAACATTCATATGCTAGTTTTTGTGTGGACATACGTTTTCAACTTATTTGGCTAAATACTAAGAAATACAGTATCTTAGTTATGCTGAATCTTAGGCTTAGTTTTGTAAAATATTGACAAATTGTCTCCCAATGTGGCTGTGCCATATTTCAATCCCACCAATAGTGGATGAGAGTTCCTTTTGCTCCGTGTGCTCATCAACATTTATTGTTGTCAATGTTTTGGATTTTGACAATTTAAATGGATATGTAATAGCATAGCACTGTTGTTTTAATTCACAATTTCCTAATGACTTATGATGTTGAACATCTCTTAATATGCTTATTTGTCATCTATATATCTTTTTTGCTGAGTTATCTGTTAACGTCATTTGCCCATTTTTAATTAAGTTGTTTATTTCACTGTTGTTAACTTAAGAGTTCTTATATTTTAGATGGCAATCCTTTACCAGATATGTTTTGCAATTATTTTCTCCAAGTCCATGGTTGATCTTTTCATTCTTTCAACTGTGTCTTTTGCAGAGCAGATATTTTTAATTTGAGTTCAACTTACCAATTTTTTCTTTCCTGAATCATGTTTCCAGTGCTCTATTTAAAAAGTCATTACCAAACCCAAGGACAACTATATTTTTCTCTATATTTTCTTCTAGGGTCTTATGATTCTGCCCTTAAAAGTAAAGGGCAAAGTCTATTACCCTTTTGAGTTAAATGTTATAAATGAGAAAAGCCTGTGTCTAGATTGTTTTTCTTTTCTTTTTTTTCATGTTGATCCAGTACCATTTGTTGAAAAGACTATACTTTCTCCATTAAACTGCCTTTCCTCTTTTGTCCAAGATCAATTGACTGCATTTGTGTGAGCTATTTCTGGGCTCTATTCAATTCAATTGATCTATTTGTCTATTCTTTTACAAATATCATACTGTCTTGATTACTATAAAAATTTGCTTAGCAGTTTAAACTATTGTATATTTTAATATTTTGCTTGTATATTTACGTATTGATTTATTATTTTTGAATTACAAGTCTATGAAAGCAGATAACTTCTCTAATATGTCCACTTCTATGGTTCTAACACCTAAAGCAATATGAGGATATGTATGTGTGTATGAACACACATATATATGACAAATGCTGAAATTTGGGTTATGATAGTTTTGCCTTTTTCCATCTGCATCCTATGAAACATCTAATCAAATTCCACTAATTCTACTATTTAAATTCTATTAAAGCTAATTCCACTATTATTAAATTCTCATTTTCTCTATTTAAAGTCTCAGCTTCTCCCAGATATGATGCTTTATATCTTGCCACTTGAAAAATGAAGTATTGTAGAAACTATGCATTCAATTACATTAAAGTTTTTATTACCTGGTAGTCAGAGATTTGGCATTCTTAAGTATGTATCATCCAAAAGGGACCTTCATTGTCCCTTAAACTATTGAACCTGTCAGGCAAAAAACTCTGGTAGGTAGAGCTCATAAATTTAAAAAAGGGAGACCTTAGAGCAGGTTCTCACACTAGGCACCAATAGAACTGGACTGGTATCATGAACCTGTGAAGTAGGTTGGTGTAGGAAGCAACATAGTAGATGCCATAGTAGGCATAGTAGGCATCTCATGTGAGTAGCTACCATGCAGCCTAAAGTATATGAGATCTCAAGCAAAATGTTGCAGGATCTTCCTACTACTTTAAGAGAAATTAGAAATCTAGATTTTTCTATAAATCCTCCTAATATTTAAATACTGGTAACTAACAGAGTATTTTTTATTAATACTGTGGTTTTTCTTTTGATCACAAACGAAAAAGCAAACTGCACTGGGAAAACATACAGACAATATAGAGATACAGTGAAAAATTTATGTCTTGAATATAAAGAACTTATATTTTGAATATAAATGTAAAAAACTCCTACAAATCAATAATAAAGAAAAACATTAAAAAGAAGAGAAGAACTTCAAAGCCACTTCACAAAAGAGGATATTGAAACACTAAATATGGAGCATAAGAAAAGATGCTCAATATATTTTTTCAACAGAGAAATGCAAATTTAAAAAGCAATGACAAATCTCTACCGACCCTTCGGAATGATTAAAATTAAAAAGACTAAAGTACAAAATGATGACCAGGATCTGGAATTATCTCACATTGCTGGTGGGAGTTTAAATTGGAAAAAAATGCTACATGATAGATCTCTTGAAGTTAGTCCTCCTATCTAAAACCCTGTATCCTTTGACCAACATCTCACCAACTGCCCACAACCACCACCACTCCAGCCTCTGGTCACTACTATTCTACTCTGTACTTTTATGAGATCAACATTTTTAGATTCCACATGCAAGTGACATCATGTAGTATTTGTCCTTCTGTGTCTGGCTTATTTCCCTTAATATAATGTCTTCCAGATTTATCCATGTTGTCATAAATGACAGAATTTCCTTCTTTATTATGGCTGAATAATATTCCACTGTGTATGTATACCACATTTTCTTTATCCATTCATCCATAGACAGACATTTAAGTTGACTCAATTTCTTGGCTATTGTGAATAATGCAATAAAATTTTAGTGCAGTTATCTCTTTAACATACTGATTGTATTGCCTTTGGATATATATACCCAAGACTGGGATTGCTGCATCATATGGTAGCTCTATTTTTAATTCTTTGAGGATTAAGATTCTGTTTTCTATAGTGGCTGTACTAATTTCCATTCCTGCCAATAGTGTACATTTTGTTCACATCCTCCCCAACACTTGTGATCTTATGCTTTTTTTATTAATAGTCATTCTAATAGATGTAGGTGATATCTCATGGTGGTTTTAATTTGCATTTCCCTGATGATTAGTAATATAAAGCCTTTTTTTCATCTACCTGTTGTTTATTTGTATGTCTTCTTTTGAGAAATGTCTATTCAAATACTTAGCTAATTTTTAATCAATTTATTCGGGATTTTTTTTTTGTTTTGTTTTTTTGCTGTTAAGTTGAATTTCTTATATATTTTGGATATTAAGTTCTTATCAGACATATGGTTTGCAAATATTTTATCTCATTCCATAGGTTGTCTCTTTACTTTCTAATTGTTTCCTTTGCTGTTCAGAAGCATTTTAGTTTAATGTAATCCCATTTGCCCATTTACTTGCTGCCTGTGCTTTGGGGGTTAGAGCCACAAAAATCATTGCCCAGATCAGTGCCATAGAGCTTTTCCCTTATGTTTTCTCCCAGCAGTTTTATGTTATAGTTTTGGGTCTTACATTTACTAATCTGATTTTTTTTGTATATAATATGACACAGGATCAAATTTCAAATTTTAGTATTGACAAATGCTGAGAATGGGTTTTAAAAACTCTTACCACTAAAATGATAACTGAGGTAATGCATATATTAATAATTAGGTCATTTTAGCATACCATAATGCATTTCTATTTCAAAATATTACATTGTATACAATAAATATATACAATTTTGTCAATTTAAATAAAATAAAATTAAGAATAAAATGTTAAAAATAAACTGAAATCTTCCTAGTCCCCTTTCCTCAATAAATTAATTGTTGTCGTAGAAAAAAACACACAAGTTGGAAAAACTCATTTGAGAAACTGCTTGGCAATATCTAGTAAAGCTAAACTTACATTATCTATTTCATGACCAGTAATCTTTTTCCTAGATAAACAGTAAACATAAATGAGTGTTTACACCCACCAAAGGCACACATAAGAATATTTGCAGCTGCTTTATTCCTAATAGCCAAAATTTGGAACAACATAAGTGTCCATGATCAAGAGAGGGGAAAAATAAAATGTAATACATCCATCAAGGGAATATTACACAACAATATAAAATAAAACTTGCTTGCGATGTTCTTCTCTTAACACATATTAATATCATGGATGTAAACTACAAACTGTTATTTCATTTATATACAATTCAAGAACAGACAAAAATAATTTATGGTGTTGCAAGTTGTGATAGCTGTTATTTCTTGGGTGGGGAATATTGACTAGAAAGAGATAGGGGTATACTGACTAGGAAGATATATAAGAGAGTGTTCTTGAGTGTTGTCAATGCCCTACATGTTTATCTTGGGGGTGTGTGTGCGTAAAAACTCTTTGAGTGGTACACTGAAGAGTCAATGAGATACCAAGATACATCCAACAGAATGGCTACAATCAAAGAGACTAACAGTACCAAGTGTTGGCAAGGATGAAAAATAATTTAAATTTTCATATAGCATGTACTGAGATTAGTGCAAGTATTCCAGAAAACTGTTGACGACATCTCCTAGAGCTGAGTACTCACATACACTATGACCCAGCAATTCTATACCACGTGTGCATGCAGGTGATCACCAAAATATACATACCAGAATGTTTACTGAAGAAGTATTCATAGAAACCTCAAAATGGAAACAATCCAAATGTTCCTCAATCATAGCATGAATAGAAACTGTGGTATATTCATATGGTAAAATATTAGATAACAATAAAAGCAAGTAACTGCTACACAAAAGAAAATTAATGTAAAGTTCAACAAAACAAACCAGGCACAAAGAACTGTATGATGTATGAGGCCATTAATATAAATTTCAAAAATGTAAAAACTAATCTATGGTGTTAGTAGTCAGGTTAGTGATTTCCTTTAGTGACAAGTAAAGGAAGGGGAATAAAAGTGGAGCCTGAGGACAAATATTATTCATGATATGATTTACTATTTCTTTAACATATGTTATAAAAAAAGTTTTTAAAGTATATTTTAAAAATTAACCCAATTTTAAAGATAAAATAACTAGGGCCTAGGGAACCTTAACAATATGCTTCGAGTCATTCAAGTTGAGAATAGAGTTCATCTCCCACTATCTGATTCTCTGGTGTTTGTTTGGTTTTATTTCCTCATGACCAATCTAAGTTTATGTATTTATTTATGCCATCTCTTGCCACAAGCAAAAGGATGGAAGATCAGTATAGATACTCTTTAACTTATAATGGGGTCATGGCCTGAGAAACCCATCCTAAATTGAAAATATTGTAAGTCAAAAATTCATGTAATACACCCAACTTACCAGACATTATAGCCTAGTCTGGCCTACCTTAAATGTGCTCGGAACACTTGCATTAGCCTAGAGTTGGGCAAAATCATCTAACATGATGCCTATTTTATAATTAAGTGTTGGCTATATCATGTAATTTATTGAATACTGTTCTGAAAACAAATAAACAAAAAAAGCAGAATAAGTGTACAAACACTCAAAGCGCAGTTTCTACTTCATGGTATCACTTTAAAAGACTTTAAGTCAAACCATCCTAAGTGGGGGACCACCTGTATACTGGTCATCACTTGATACAAGTAAAGAAAATGGGCACAAGGTCCCATACACTTTTCTAGCCAATATAGAAAGCAGTGGTCCCAATCAATGCTATCCCCTTTACAGCCAATCAGAAGCAGATTCATATAAGGATTATGGAAGAGAATTTGGTTACAGTCTCACCAGGGAAAGAGCCTAGATCTGATGTAGAGATAGGGTAGGTGATGTTCCTGGATCTCATTCAGGAACTGCTTCAGGAAAGCATTCAGCATGCTCACTTTCCCCCAGGAAAGTGCAATAAATAGGTGAGGCTCTTCCACATGAGCTGAGCCCTCTTCCCTGGGGTACCACTGGACATAGATCTCCCCAGCTGTAGCTGAGACAAAGAAAGCAAGCCAGAAACCCAGGACCCAGCCACTGCCATTCTTTGCCTGGACTACAGAGCACTGGAAACCAAAACAGTTCAGTGTTTTAAAAGTTTTGTCAGATGTATCTACAAAAGAGACTACAATACATTGTGTTTCTGTCCTTCATTAAAATAATCATGACAGTGTAACTATGAAAAGCTATGAAATTTTAAAAATAAATTCATTGAACAAAATACTTTTTGAGAAAGTCTTCAGAAACTACATATTTTAATCTAGATTTTGTTTTTCCCTAACAGTTCTAAATTCTTTCACTCTAGGCTGCCTTATTGGCTTACTGATTGCAGTCTTTCTTCATGTTGACCATTTTTCATTTTTTATGGATCTGTTCTGTTTTACCCTAATATTTAACTGAACAGAGGTTTAAAACTTTGAAATAAGAAAAAGCAATGTCTTGTAATTGCCTAATGTCTAACTCAGTTTAGGTTGCAAATAGAAGGAAGGAAGGAAGGAAGGAAGGAAGGAAGGAAGGAAGGAAGGAAGGAAGGAAGGAAGGAAGGAAGGGAGGGGAGAAAGAAAGAAAGGATAGAGGGAGGGATCGAGAAAAAGAGAAGGCATTTTTTAGCAGCAATTTAAAAATCCTTAAGGTAGTGATGTGTACTCCTGAAATGAACCCAACAGGTTTAAAAAGTGGAGTGAGAGTGACTGTAGAGTCCTGAGGTCCCTGAGCAAAAGGTGCAATGTTTTTAGTACCACCTCCTAGCAAATCAAGTACTAAAGATGGGGATGATGATTTAATCAAACTCAAGAAAATAATTTAGGATGAGGTTTTCTCAGACTTAGTTTCAATTAATTATTTTGCAAAAGTGTATCAGTTAAGTCAGACAGTAAAGTTGTACAGTGATAGCTGAGAATGCACGGCAAATGATAAGAAGCAAAACTGATTTCATGAGTTTATATGCCTTGAAATTTAAAAAGAAAAGTTTCAGTTCAATGATTTGGATTCATTAAGCCTACATCATCGAGAAGCCATTGATCCTGACTGATGTTGCTCTGAGTCATCAAGAGAAAGACACTGCCTTTCCACAATAATTCATGGATTCACAACCAACCAAATAAGACCTATCTATACTTCGCCAATAGTAGAGTACCCAATCCGATTCCACATGCCTCCCTCTCCTCAAAGAAGAGTTCCATAAGCACAGGAGGTAGAGAAAGACTTCAAATGACAGAATGATAAAGAAAGAAAAACAGGAGTCCCTGCTGTTTACACAGCACTTATGTGTTCTTATTTCACCGTCTGCAAAGTGACGATGCCAGCTTGACAAAACCATGGAGAGAGAAGAGGGCCCAGCTCCTAGAAAATGTCAAGCAACGTGGTCACCACCATGGCTGCTGGCTCAGAGAATCCCAGTGAAGTCTGGAAGGATGGCGTTGCCATTCACTGCGGCTTGGACCCTCTTCTGTTTTTCCTGGACCCTTCCCATGTCATATTCAAAGGAAGGAACCATTCAATTAAAGATGAAGTGTATTTTCCAAATTTGCCATTTCTGATTTCCAGATGCCACACTTATTTTAAAATACAACCTAATTGAATATATTTTTCACATTTAAAATAAATCTCAGTACACTGGGGCTATTATACAATCTGTTCTTATTACCTTGGAGATAATACAAGACATATAGGTTTTTAAGACGAGCAGACAGAAAATTTTCTTTTTTGTCTTTCTCTCAATTTCACACACTACTTTGGAGAAAAAGAAAATATACCTACCTTCATCAATTTCAACATCCTCTTGAGGAAAAATCACAAGTATAGATGTGTTTTATTAAATTAGAGACATGTGAACCAAAGGTAATGCATAATTCTGGGTTGGATCCTAGATTTTTTTAAATCAACAAAAAATATTTGGGGACAATTGGAGAAATTTGAATCGAAATAATATAGATAGATATATTTTATCAATTTTAAATATTTTGGATGGCACTGAGGTCATGCAGGAAATTTTTCTTAGGAGATGCAAGCTGAAATATTTTGGAGTGAAATGTCAAAATACTTGTAATTTCTTTTCAAATGTATCAGAAGAAAAATGTGTATGTGTGTGAGAGAGAGAGAGAGAAAGAGAATATATACAGAGACAAAGCAAATGGTATAAATGTTAATAATCACTGAATCCAGGTGAAGAGGATAAAAGTACTTACTATGTTATATATTTTTTTGTCAGTGGAAGGAACTATGAGGCCACATAATGCAGCTTGCAGTTGCAACAGCATTTACAACATTATCTTATTAATACATTTTCTAAGAGGAAGAAAAGTGCAAGAGTTATAGCCTAAAACCAAAAGTCATGTGATCAGAAAAATAAAACAATTCACACATGCCAGTATTCCCCAAAATGATTTCTCTTCTTGAACTTTAAGGACAAGAAAGTATACATAAAATAAAGAAGAAAACCCTCCAAATATCAGAGGACTAAAGTCTTTTGGTTAAAGGGAATTATAACACAAGGGGGTCTTGGAAATAGTATTTGGTTACAGAAAGGACAAGCTATGTAATTTTAGGAGCCCAGTGCAAAATGAAAAGGAGGGTTTTTTGGTTCAAATATTATTAAGAATTTCAAGAAAGCAATAGTAGAACATTAAAGTGTGGGTCCCCTCAGAGTGTGGATTCCTGTGCAACCACATTGGAGGCATGCCCATAAAGCCCACCCTTATTACAAGTAAAAATACTGAATATGCCACAGTTCTTTTCTTAGAATTATAAAAAATCCATAGCCACTCAACCAAAATAAAGGCTGTATTAAACCACTGTACCTGTGTCAAGAACCAAAGTTGAATAAATGAGCTTTATAATACATTCATTCCATATATAAGTTCTATAATTTTAGCAATATTATTTTGAGTTAATAGCATTTGTTATACTATCTTTTGTATTCTAAATATAAACTCATATATTAACTATTCATAACATGTGACCATGACCCAAGGCTTTTATATTTTATATTATATGGGACACTTATAAAAATATTTATGCTGTCAGCCACATAAAACATTATGTGTGAGTTGTAAAATGGATTTCATTTTCTCAAAAGGATTCACCCTTTCAAAGTAAAGAAACTGAGATTGTAATCTAGCAATTTAATACAACACAACATGAATTTTCACTATGTTTAGTTTCATATCCTCAATTACTTATAGATGAACTGGTTTGTAATGTTTGCATTTGTCTTGTCAAATTGTCCTGAACTGGTAATTTGCCTCGTGACCTTGTGCAGTTTCTAGAAAGAAGTGGAACTTTAAGCTTTTGCCCTAGAAAACTCAAGCCTGGGGTAAACAAATCAAACTAATAAACACTGGCTAATAAGTTTATCTTATTACTAGTTCACATAGTTGTTTTATGTCACAAAATCACAATGAATCATTTTTTAATGTTGAAATGCTTACCCTGTGAAGTGTTATTTTATGAGGATAATTTTTCATCTCCTTCTACCTGGTAAAACTATTTCCTTAGTTATCATTAATCATGCTTCATGCAAATCAACTGCACAGGCAAATCGCCAACACAAAAACATCCTAGAATTCTTTCATTATGAATTAGATCACATTGGTTATAAGTCACAATATCTAATTAACTTCCAGATATAAATGTAGTTCCATTCCTCCAAAACAAAGCTGCATTTCCTGACTTCTTGCAATATAGAACATTTCCCTTTAACTCCTGAGCTTTCTAAGGTATTTCATCTAGTGTTCTAGGTTGCTAGTGTTCTAGGTTGTTAAAAGAATGGCAGAATATAAAACTCATACAATTTTCAGGGATGGTATGCTGACATCTGGTGATATTTCAAGTAAGTCAAAATTCCTACAAAATACCTGTATATTTGAATTTAAAAACAAAAAATAGCCCCTAATACAGTACAGTAATATTAATTTTCATTTTATCTTAACAAATAAATAATCACATATTTCTTAGTTCCCATTTAAAAATACCTGTTTTAGTATGAAAATACTCCTTGAATATTTTCTGATTCTTCTATAATGCAAATATTGACTATTGACTAATATTTTTTAAAGGTACCCTGACATAAGTTGCTCTGTGGGGTTGGCACACTACCCATTAAAATAGTCGTTAATTATTTTCTTGCCAATTCACAAAACTTTTTTAAAATGCAAAAAAAGATTATTTTTTAAATGTTTAATAGCGTAACTGTGAGGTGGGGCTGCCAACTCTGCCAGATATCAAGTCACATTTTAAAACAGTGATAATCAAAACAGCATGCTATTAGGACAAAAATAAGTGTGATGATAAATAGAACATAGTGAAAATGCCTGAACAAAACTACATAACAAAATTTTTTAGACACAGGCAACATAAAGTAGCAGAGAAGGACTACTAATAAACAAAGATTATTAATTAGCAATCTGTGGAAATTGACCTTATGTCAATCTAAATTCCTTATAGACTACTAAATTCAGTAAAAACAAATCATAGGAAATTTAAGTAGATATAGATCACTAGAAGGATGATCCATCTGCAATAAAAACACAATTTATTAAAATTAAGCCCCCCAAAAATAAGTAGACATAAATAAATTACATTAAATGAATGTAAAACTATTTAGGAACTTACCTTAACTTCAATTTTGAGATGGAAGCAATGCAATTAAACTAATCTTATGGTAGAATTCTATTACTTTCATATTGAAAATACTGATGGTAATATCAAAATACAACAATGATAATGAACTTGGGGTAAAACTGGTTTACTCTTACACTCTGATGAAACTGTCTTCATATAACCCTTATAAAAGGCAAACTGCAATCTGTATGAAGACTAGATTTATTTCCACAATTTCTCTGAATACCCACATTTCTGGGAAATTTATGTAAGAAAATAACTAAGCTGCAGAGAAATCAAAATGTATAAACATAACAATAAAAAATTAGAAATATATGTAAGGTTTAATGATGGAAGAATGCTTAAATTAATAATTTTGCATTCATTATAGCGTTAACATTATTTGCATCCATTATAGCCTTAACAATCTCATTTAACACTTTTAAGGAAAATTGGCAACATGATAAAATAAGAGAATCTCTAGAAAGTGTTGTCAGACTTTCTCTAATAAATATTAAAATTGGTAACATTTGATTCTAGGATTGTCATTATAGTCAGTAGGGATTATATGTATATATAAAGCAATAGAGATTATCACCAGTGCTTAGGCTTCGAGAAATGTCATTTAACAATATGTTTCAAAACCTATAAAAACAAGTGTATTCATTCATAGAACAAGTTGCAGTACTTTTTAAAAGACCACAAAATATGCAATAATTCAAAAACAATAGAAATTTATTTTTTAGTCAACTAGTTTCTGAGATGGGGTTATAACCAAAACTATAAATAAATGTAGATACAACTACAGATATAGATTCATACAAACATGAAGATATAATTAAATTAAAAAATACAGACGCTGGGTGAAGTGGATCACGTCTGTAATGCCAGCACTTTGGGAGGCCGAGGCAGGCAGATCACAAGGTCAGGAGATTGAGACCATCCTGGCCAACATGGTGAAATCCTGTCTGTGCTAAAAATACAAAAATTAGCTGGGTATGGTGGCATGCACCTGTAATACCAGCTACTCCAGAGGCTGAGGCAGGAGAATCACTTGAACCAGGGAGGTGGAGCTTGCAGTGAACTGAGATGGCACCACTGTACTCCAGGCTGGCCACAGAGCGATACTCCGTCTCTAAAGAACAAACAAACAAAACAGATGTATCTGTCTCCAGATTGGTTTTCTTTTTTAAAAGAATTTCAGGTGATTCATTTTTCTTTTAGTTTATTTGTATTTTCTACAATGACTAATACTTTCTTAAATCATTAAGATTAAAAAATTAAAAAGTGATAAATTAAAACATCCATGAAAATGTTGAAAAAACTTACTTAATATGCTAAGATTAAACACAATCTGCAGTTGTAAGTACACCATGATTAGAAGCATGTATTTATACATTCACATGTATATACACACACATATACACAAAGATTATAAAGGCATTTGTACAAATATGTAGTTGTGTTAAGTTTTTGATATTACAATTATTTTTCCATATTTTAAAATGTTAGGTCATTTTAACAATTTTTAAAGAGAAATCTTTTAATGAGAAGAAAAGCATTCTTTTGAATCTAATTTGCTCTAAGAACTGGGCTACAAAATTATTCTGAGGGACAGAAATACTGTTTTTATGTTTAAATTAAATAATAAAAATTATTTGATTGTCTCTGTTAAAGCTGAGAAAACTGGAGTCTGTTTAGATAGACTATGTACTGCGTTGAATGATTGCTCCCCAAAAGATGTGCCTAAATCCTAATTCCCAAAACCCATGAATGTGACCTTACTTGGATAAGGGGTCTTTGTAAATATAATTAAATTAGGGGTCTTGGCATGAGATCATCCTGAATTACCTGAGTGGGCCCTGAATGCAATGAAGTGTCCTTGTAAGAGAAAGAAGATATGTGGAAGAAGAGCCACATAAACACGGAAGCAGAAATCAGTGATGAAGCCACAAGCCAAGGAGAATCAAAGAACACCTGGAGCCACAAGAAACTGGAGGGAGGCAGAAAAATGAATCTGCTTTAGAGCCTCTGAAAAGAGCATCGTCTTGCTGACACCTTGATTTCAGATTTCTGGTCTCCAAAACTGAGAAAAACAAATTTCTGTTGCTTTAAGTCACCCAGTTTGTTGTGAGTTGTTAGGGCAGCCATGGGAAACTAACACAGAATGGTTATACAAAATGAAATAAACTATTCTCCATAATGAAGTATTAAGAATATAAAATATTTTCCTGGTGATTCAAGAGCGTGCTTTGGGGTCCCTGAATGGGGAGGAGAGGTGTGGGAAACAGTCACTAGGAAAAAAATAATCTAGCACAAATTGGCAAGCAGGACTAAGGAGGGTCTGACCAAGAAGCTCTAAACTAAATAACTTAGTTTTACTTGTACATTTTCTCTGCTGTGCTGTTCTGAGCTTACTCTCCATCTTTTATCCCCCATTCTTCAGTAAAAGTTTATTCGTAAAAGAACAGTGCTTTAGAGATTGAATAACCAGCATCTGTGTTTCATGCCAGGGATGAGAGGAGAAAGCAATGTCAAGAAGGGTAGAAACAGAGAAGGAGAGCAGAACTCAGCGGCACCATGAAAATAGCAGTGAGCAGTGAGGGGAAGCAAACCTATTAAGGGATTTGGAGGAGGCAGGGGATGGGGCTTCAACAAATGCATTTGGATAATGAGGGAAAGTGAGACTCCAAAGACTACTGAACTCGGCCACACATAAGCAATAGAGGTTTGGATTGAATTACAGGAGAGGTCAATTTTAGCCAAAGTAAAATTTTAAGTTCCTTCTAAAATCAGCTATGTAGGGTCACATCTCTGACCTTTTGTTTTCTCTTCTTCCTCCATCTCTTCCGTGTCAAGATATGGATTTTTCTTACCAGGCTGTAAGATAGGAATAGCCAAGTTAAATTAAGTAGAGTCAACACCAAGAACTTGCTACCCCACCCCAGGGTTGTTAATGTGAACAAACTATTAAAACAGAGATCATGAGGCCTCAAAGTGAGAAGAAATAATTAACACAACAATCTTTAAAACATCAAAGAGGTTTGTCTTTTTCTGTCTGGCTAATTTCATTTAACATAATGACCTCCAGTTTCATCCACGTTTTTGCGAATGACTGAAGGATAGTTATCAGAGGCAGATAGTTATCAAAGGATAGTTATCAGAAGGATAGTTAAAGGGCAGTGGAGGGCTGAGGGGGAAGTGGGGAAGGTTAATGGGTACAAAAAAATAGAATGAATGAATAAGGCCTAGTATTTGATAGCACAACAGGATGACTATAGTCAATAATAATTTAATTGTGCATTTAAAAATACATAAAAGTATAATTATATTGTTTGTGCATTTAAAAATATATAAAAGAGTATAATTATATTGTTTGTGCATTTTAAAATATATAAAAGAGTATAATTATATTGTTTGTAACACAAAGGATAAATGCTTTAGGAGATGAATGCTCCCATTTACCCTGATGTGATTGCATGCCTGTATCAAAACATCTCATGTATCCTGTAATATGTACAAGTACTATGTACCCACAAAAATTAAGACTAAAATATTATAAAATTTTAAAATATCAACAAGGGTGAACAAAAGGAGAGTGGTGCAAGCGGGAAACGAAGACAAGACGGGGTAAAATGGTCAGGGGGTGAAAAGATAGGAAGATAAAAGAATAAAATAGTAATGCATATGTTTCAATCAAATAAATAATGAGGTAAGAAAAAGATGAAAGAATTGGGGAAAGAATTTAGCAGGAAAGGGAAGTAGAAAAAGCTTTGAATGCAGAACACAGTATCACCATAACAAATCAGATTATATTAAACCTGAGTGCTTTTAGAGCATATTTAAATCATTTCAACTTTCTGGCTTTAATGAGAGGTGTAATCAATTTAAATTTTAATTTAAATGACACTTTCCAAAGATCATAAAAGTTTAGAGTCAACAAAGATTTATGACACTCTGGGAGAAGTTAGAAATTTGGAAATGCATTAATTCTGTTATGACATTTGGAGTTGTTACAAAATCAGTTGTTTGGTAAATAACTCCATGACCTAAAAGAGCTCATTTATTTTTCAAAGTGAATATTCACTCTAAGGGAGCATCTTTCATAAAAGGAGGCTCCAGTTCAGGTTTTGGGAAGAAAGGTTAATGATGAAACAACACTTTAGTGCTTCTATTTTGAATAAATTATTAGCCTTTTCCAGTTCCAGCATTAATTTTGTTATTTATGTGAATTAATACAATCTCTGAAGAAAAACTATCTAATGTTATTAATTTGAAAAATGTGGCTTTGGAAAACTTATAGTCATCCATTTTAGTTTTATAGGACAGAATTCTTAAAAAGATGAAATGTGAAGGTGATGAATATGTAATAATGTTTTCATACACTTGCCAATTTAATGTGTTTGCATAAATATTTAATACATCAATCTTTTCAAGAAGAACATATTCTGCATTTCAATGTGTCTTTTCTTTTTCATTAGATTGGCCTATTTCCAAAGTCCCCAGAGAAAATTGTATTATTTGGTGGACATTTCCAAAACAGTGATCGAACCTCCTTATTTTGTGAGTGCATAAGAAAATGTAATTTTTATTTGGACTCCATGCAGTCTCATTATTATACATATGTGTACATGATTTGTAAGAGTAAAATCTGCTTTAGTTGATTTGGTATTATATAAAATTACAAAAAAACATAATTTGAATCAAATATTAAGAGTGAAGCAAGTGTGTTGAAAGTATTTTAAATTTCAAAGTAGAAATGTTTATGGCTAATTCCTGACATCACAACTTTGTCCAGATTTGAGGTACTTGCATAAAATATGTAAACTTTTATCTTGAAATTTAGTTTAACTCTATTAAATTGTTCTCATTTTAAGGTTCTGTTCAGCTAAACACAATTCTTTATTAAACTGCTCTCCCTAAATCTCATTCAAATTTAATTACTTTTCCAATATGTCTTCTCAAGTCATAAATATGCCTGACTACTCCATACATAGTTCCTCTCAATAACACCTTGAATCTGTTAGTTTATTTCTTTTTCTTTCTTTTTTTAGAGGGGGCAGTGGGGACAGAGTCTTGTTTTGTCTCCCACACTGGCACACGGTGGTGTGATCTTAGCTTACTGCAGTCTCAAACTCCTGGGCTCAAGCAATCCTCCCACCCCAGCTTTCTGAGTTATCTGGGACTACAGGTGTGCGCCAACAGACTCAGCTAATTTTTAAAATTTTTGTAAAGAAAAGGTCTTGCTATGTTTCTCAGACTGGTCTTAAACTTGTGGCCTCAAGGGATCCTCCTGCCTGGGCTTTCCAAAGTGTCTTTCTTTACACATGCTCTTTGAAGTGATATTTTACGTATATGTGCTTGCTGCATTAGAAAAACCATCTAATTTATCTCTAATGTTACTATTCTTGTCTCATTTTTCTTCCATTCATCTTTTACTGGTGCATGTATTTTGAAACAATATTCAAAATTTTTATAAAACAAAACTGCTGGCCAGGAATCAACTACAGAGGATCTGCCTAGGACTTACCAAGCTTATGAAGCAATACTTTCAACTTTCAACTTTCCTGCAAGTCCTCAAAGTCTAGCAAGACATAGTCGACCTTCCCAGGACTCTGCACAAGCAGGTTAGCATGACTTTTCTCCAGCAGGGAAATCACAAGTACACAAGGGCTAATTCCCTCTAAGAGTGGCAGAGAATACGTGCTCTCTCTTTAGACAGACAAATGATTGGGAGTTGAAGACCTGATAAACACTCAGGCTGTCATTTTCTTCAGAATCCCCTAGCAAAAGTTTTAAGATAGTAGTTGTAAAATTTGAAGACATGAGCACTATAGGTGTAGAACATAAGGTCCGCTGGGGAGGAAGATTTTTGTCTCGTTTACTGTTCCTTTGTGGTTAGATAAAGAGTCCTGCTGCATGCTAAGTGTTCAATAGTTAATTGTAAAATAAATGAATCAGAGGAGGACAATATTTTAAAAGGAAAAGAAAAATGACCAGTTTGCTAATGTTCCATTTACATGATCGAATAATGAAATGAATTGTTCAACGGGTGAAGCACATCAGGATTGGACAGGCCTAACCCCAGAGCACATTTGGCAAAATTATGGGGACTCGCTCTTCTCTGAGAATATGCTACTAAACGTCAATCTCCTATTAACTTATACTCTGACAGCCTTGGTTTTCTATCACAGTAGTCAACAAACATTTCAATGTGAAATTAGAAGAAAACATAAAATATGGAGTTTTCTCAAAAAAATTAGTAGAATTACCACTACCATATGATCTAGCAATCCCACTTCTGAATATCCATCCAAAAGAATTGAAATCATGATCTTAAAGAGACATCTGCAGCCCCATCAATATTCATAACAGCCAAGATGTAGAAACCACCCAAATGTCCATAAACAGATGAATGGATAATCGTATTCTCAACTTTTGTTTTAGATTCAGGGATACATGTGCAGGCTTGTTACATAGGTATATTGTATGATGCTGAGGGTTGGGGTACAAATGATCCATCACTCAGGTAGTGAGCATAGTACTCAACCCCTCCCTCCCTCCCAATTCTAGAAGCCCCCAGTGTCTATTGTTGCCATATTTATATATGTAAGTACTCAATGTTTAGCTCCCACTTATAAGTGAAAAGACACAGTATTTGTTTTTCTATTCCTGTGTTAATTTGCTTAGGATAATGACCTCCAGCTACATCTATGTTGCTGCAAAGGACATAATTTTGTTCTTTTTTATGGCTACTTAGTAATTCATGGTGTATATGTACCACCTTTTCTTCATTCAGTCCACCAATGATGGGCACCTAGGTTGATTCCATGTCTTTACTATTGTGAAAGATGCATGATGAACATATGAGGGCACATGTCATTTTAGTAGAATAATTTATTTTCTTTTGGATATATATCCAGTAACGGAATTGCTGGGTCAGAGAGTAATTCTGTTGTAAGTTCTTCGAGAAGTCTCCGAATTGCTTTCTACAGTGGTAGAACTAATTTACATTCCCACCAACGGTGTATAAGCATTCCCTTTTCTCCTCAGCCTGGACAGCACCTGTCGTTTTTTTGACTTTTTGATACTAGTCATTCTGACTGGTGTGAGAGGTTATCTCACTGTGATTTTGAAATACATTTCTCTAATGATTAGTGACGTTGGGCTGTTTAATAGTTTATTGACTACTTGCCAGTCTTCTTTTGAGAAGTGTTTGTTCATGTCTATTGCCCAATTTTTAATGGGATTATTTGTTTTTTGCTTGTTCAATTGCTTAAGTTCTTTACAGACTCTGGATATTGGTCCTTTGTTGGATATATAGTTTGTGAATATTTTCTCTCAGTCTGTAGGGTATATTTTTACCCTGTTAATAGTTTCTTTTGCTGTGTTGAAGCTCTTGAGTTTAATTAGGTGTCATTTGTCAGTTTTAATTTTTATTACAATTGCTTTTGAGGACTTAGTCATAAATTATTTCCCAAGACCGATGCCTAGAATGATGTTTACTAGGTGTTCTTCTAGGATTCTTGTAGTTTGAGGTCTTACATTTACATCTTTAATCCTTCTTAAGTTAATGTTTGCATGTGGTGAAAGGCAAGGATCCAGTTTTGTTCTTTTGCATAAGGTCTTTATTACAACTACTGAATTCTGTTGCAGGGTGAAAGCAGCCCTAGACAATGCATAAAAGAATGAGTGCAGCTGCATTTTAATAAAAAAACAGGGAGCTGTCCAGAATGGGGCCATGGGTTACTATTTGCCAAATCCTGTATCATAACACATAAAAATTCAAACTATAACAATATTTTCTATTATAATTTCACGTTTGAAACACATGGGGCCATCCCTAATTTCCTACTTGTTCACATTCTCTCTCCCTCCTCCTTTTCCCTCCTCTCCCAATCTCTCTCTCCCACCCTCCGTTCCAATCTCATCTCTCCCTCTCCCCTAGCCGCCCACTCTATTCTCAAGTGCTATGGGAACAACCTACCCCAGTGAGGAGAAGTATTTTGTGACCGACATTGTTTAAATTGCCAGCTTACCATCATAATAAAAAGCAGACTGACCTTTAGTTGATTTTATTATGCGTTGAAATTCTGTATCACTTTTCTTGCCCATATCGCCTGAATCCAAGGCAGAGACTGCTCCCACCATTGACCCTCTGTTCTTTACCACTGTTCTTTTGTTTCTTAAACAGAAAATATAACTGCATATGCTGTATTATTTTTAAAAATAATAAATATTTTAAAACTATTATGTAGAGGTTGTTGGACACATGCTAATTTATTTAATGAATCCTATTAATGAACATTTGTTCTATTTCCAATGTCCGTCGCTAAATACACATGAACACTCATCTTTGCACATTTGTGAAAGTGTTTTGTTTGTATAAATTCCTAGAACTGAATCAATGACACACTTAAAATTTTAATAAATATTGCCACAATACTTTCAAAAATTCTATCAAGTTAAACTCTACCTGGGACTGAATGATAGTCTTTTCTCTATACTCTCTTCTACAAAGAATACAATGATGTTCTTAATTTTTGCCAAACCATTAACCCCAGAATGATAACATTTTATTCAAATAACACTTCTTTTCATAAATTATCAGCCATTTCTATTTTTTTCCTTTGAAAATTCTCTTCATTATATAATGGCACGTGATTTGGGTTCAGGTGGAGTGAATATCCACAAAGGCAGACTTCCAAACACATAACATTTACTATATTCAGGTAGAGTCTTCGAAAATTGCACATCTTGTTAAGTTGGATGAGTCTTGTGTGAGATTATTTAGTTTTTTTAATGGAATACGCTCAGGTATTTCTCTCCACACAAAAATCTCTCACATGATCATCAGTAATTTATTTGTTCTTTCATCAATAAGAAATAATTATAAATATTTATGTTTGATGTGTAGTGCCAATCGTTTCATTTTGAGTATGATATTTTCTGAAGACATACTTAGCCCCCAGGAAACTATATTTCTCTTATCTAGGAGTAAAAATGGGGTAGATTCATCCACAATAACCCATAGTATTTAATAATAAAATTAACAATTTCTAATCTAACTTCATATTTACATCATTTAGCCTACATATTTCACTTCTCTGTTTTTCTCACATACCTTTATTCCATCCATCACAATGGATTTTGAATTCATCATAGAATATTGCATATTATTACTGATTTCTATGAAAAACTTGAAATACATGAGATATTTTTTCATAAAAAATGTGTTTTGTTTGAGATGACAATGTTAGACAATATAATAATGTTGAAACCACTTTGGATATTAACTTTTATAGGTAAAATATTTAAGATGTTTAAGTTTTAAAGTATCATCTAAACAAGATTTGCACACCCAGCCTTCCTATTTTTTGACAGGGGTACAGGCAGCCCTTACCTTCCTTTCTTTCCATGGACCCTCCCCCTTAGTCTGTAACCACCACTGAGCCCTCTCCCCTCAAAGTGCAAAACTTTATTTCTCTCTGTATTTCCTTCCAATTCCAGATTAAGGAATCAGAGTCTAATAGCAATTATTCTCCTAATTACTATACCTAAAAGGACAACATTTTACTCTAGAATGTTTTCTCTGGCTGTATTATACCACAGGGCAAAATTTCTATGCACAAATACTGTACTCTGTATTCTCCCATGCTGGAATGAATGAACTGTTAATTCTCCTATCTAAACTCAGGTGTTCCTGAGTTTACTGGATATCATGCACTATTCACTGGATACCATCCACTTACTGTCTACTCAGAGACATAACTCCTGCATTTGTCCCCTTTCTTTCTCTCTTCCTTCATTATCTGCAACACTGATATTCCTTAGGACTCTTTTCCTGTCCTGGTCTCCTCTTTATCTGTGTTCACTCCCTAAGAGATCTCATGTAAACTCATAACTACAAATACTGTCAATCTCCTGAAAAATTGCTAACTTTCATCTCCAAGCCAAACCTGACTTCTGAACTCTAAATTAATATGTTCAAATTGTTTTCTTAACATCTGAAGCCAGGCAACTTAGTTGCCTCTTTAACATGTTTAAAACTGACTCTCGATCTCTTCCATATCTTTCCCTCTCATAGTCCTATATATCAGTAAATAGCAATTCCATTTTTTCCTAATTTCTGAGATCAAAGCATTTATAAGCATAACTTAATTCTTGCTTTTCCTCATAACTATATACAACTAACTATAAATACTCTCAACTTTTTCTTCAAATATCCAGAATCTAATAGTTCAAGATAATCTAATTCTAACTACCCCTATATCTATTACTCTAGTCTAAGCCACTGTCATGATCCACTTCAACTATCTGGGCTGCTTCTCTTACCTTTGTTTCAATGTAGTGTGATACAGTAATGATAGTTTTCTTTTTAAACCAAAATACAGATTATGTCATGTTTGCTTTAAAACTATCAATGGCTTTCTAGCTTCCTCTGAGTGAAAACCAAAGTACCAGACCCTACATGATCTAGACAAAGAAGATCTCTCTCTGATCCTATCTCTTACCACTCCCTCCTTGTTCACTTCCAGCCACACTGACAATTTGCTGTTGCTCAGGACGCATCTAGCCATCTCTCCTCTCAGGAGTCTGTATTCCCTTTGCCTCTCCTTTCTGTATAGATAATTTTCCTGGTACCTCCACTTTCTTCAATTTTTCTGTCATACAACCACGATATAAAATAGAATATCAGCATTAATATTAATTCTATTAATAAAAATGTTAATATGAATGCAATAGAATATTAATAAAGAGTAGGACATCCATAATAGCAAATGCATGTATGGGTAGCTAGATAAACATAGCTTCAATGTATAACTGAAATCTAGTAGATTACAAAACAGAATTAATATCTTCCAAGTAACTGTGAAAGATAAATACTAATAGCCATCATTTAATAACTGTTATTCTTTTGGACTGTACTGTGTGTGTCTTGTGCACATTAATTCACTTAACCATCAAAACAGCCGTAGGGAGCAGGTAATACTATTCTCATTTTACAGATGAGTCACTGAGGCAAGAGAGGTTAAACAACTTGCCCCATTTCACATTAGTAAGAGCTATGATTCAAATCTAAATAATGTCTCTAAAATTATGCCCTTGATCATCATACACTTGACCACTGTTCAAACTATCTTTATAATATAAAGGTTTTTAGTAAAGTAAAATTTCTTTAGAAACAAATTAAGAGGCCCAAATACCTTGTAAAGCAAGATTACAAAAGTAAAGACAACTGTGATAGGCATAATTCTAAGATGTCCCCATTATTCTCGCCTTTCACTGTATAAATCCTTCCATGGAGGGTGGGCAGTCTTTGTGAATGCGATGGAATAGTCTCTCCCATGAGTAGGTTATGATAACTGGCACAGCTGACCTTAATAAGGGCAGATTATCTTCAGTGGGCTTAACCTAGGTAGGTGAGCTCTGTTCGTAAAGAAGAGCTTCAAATTTGAGAATGGGTATTTGATATGCAGGAAGTTCCCCATTGCTGTCTTTGAAGAGGAAGAGGGCCATGTGGCAAGGGACCTAGAGGGCCCTTGAAGAGATGAGAGTGACACCTTGGTAGATACCCATTGAAGAACTGAACTCTGCCAACAACGTGAATGAGTTTGGAGGAGCACTCTGATCTTCAAATGAAAACACAGCCAGCTCGACAGTGAACAGAGAATTCAGTCACTCCATTCCTGACCTTATAACTGCATAATATTGAGATCATAAATTGGTATTATTTTAAGCCATTATGTGTGCAGTAATTTGTTACGCAGTGATTGAAAACTAGTATAACAGGAATCTATTATATCAATGTATATGATTCATTTGAATTTATTTAAAAATTGATTTGTCTGATTTGGTTTAAAGATTAAAGGAACAGGAGGAGGAGGTGGAGCAAGATGTCTAGATTGAAGATTCCACCAATCATTCTCCCCACAGGAACACCAAATTGAAGAACTACCTACAGAAAAAAATCACCTTTATGAGAATCAAAAATCAGGTGATTAATCACAGTACCTGGTTTTAACTTTGTTATCACCAGAAGAAGCACTGAAGAAGACAGGAAAGACAGTCTTGAATTGCTGATGCTACCCCTCCCCCATCCCCCGGCAGCTGCCTTGTGGTGTAGGGAGAGAATCTGTGCACTTAGGGGAGGAAGAGGGTAGTGATTACGGGATTTTGCCTTGGAACTTAGTGCCGCCCTATCAGGGTGGAAAGCAACACCAGACAGAACTCAGCTGGTGCCCACAGAGGGAGCATTTAGAACAGCCTAGCCTGATCCCCTCTCATCAATAGGAACCTCACTTCTAGCAAGCCTAGCCACCACAGGGAAAGTGCTTTTGAGTCCCAAATAAACTTGAGAGGCAGTCTAGGCCACAAAGACCGCAATTCCTGGGAAAGTCCTGGTACTGTGCTGGACTTGGAGCCCGTGGACTTGGGGGACCCTGTGAAACACCAACTGGGGTGGCCAAAGAAGTGCTTGCATCACCCTTCCCCTAACCCCAGGGAAGTAGCTCACAGCTCTGAGAGAGACTCCTTCCCTCTGCTTGAGGAAAGGAGAGGGGACGGTAAAGGGGACTTTGTCTTGCAACTTGGATACGAGCTCAGCCACAGTAGAAGACGGTGCCAGGCAGAATTTTGAGGCTCCCATTCCAGGCCCTTGCTCCTGGACAACATTTCTAGAAACACCCTGGATCAGAAGGGAACCCTCTGCGTTGAAGGGAAGGATCCAGTCTTGGCAGGATTAATCACCTGATGACTGAAGAGCCCTTCGACTCTAAATAATCAGCAGTTGTAGTCAGGCAATACTCACCACGGGCCTTGGGTGAGACTTGGAGATGTGCTAGCTTCAGATATGACTCCACAATCCCAGCTGTGGTGAATATGTGGAGAGACTCCTTCTGCTTGAGAAAAAACAGAGGGAAGAGTAAAGGACACTTTGCACCCAGTGCAGCCACAGTGGTATAAGGCATCAAACAGGTTCTTGGGGTCCCCATTTCCAGGTCTTGGCTCTTACACTGCATTTTTGGACCTGCCCTGGGTCAGAGGGGAGCCCACTTCCCTGAAGGGAGAGTCCCAGGCTGAGAAGGCTTCAGTAAAAGCTGACCGAAGAGTGAACATCAGTGATAGCTGGGCAGTTCTAGTCACAGGCCTTGGGTGATGGCAGCCATGGGGAGAGACTCCTATGTTTGTGGAAATGGGAGGGAAGAGTCAGAAGAATTTTATCTTGTGGTTTTTATGCCAGCTGAACCACAGTAGATTAGAGCAGCAGGTAGATCCCTAAGGTTTCCAACCCCAGGCACTAGCTCCAAGATGGCATCTCTAGACCTGTGCAGGGCTGGTGGAACTCTCTGCCCTGAAAGGAAGGACACAAAACTGGCTGGGCTTCACCACCTGTTGATTGTAGAGACCCAGTACCTTGAGTGAACAAAAGTGGTCACCAGGCAGTGATTACTGCAGGCCTTGGATAAGACCCAGTGCTGTATTGGCTTCAGGCCTGATCCAGCACACTCTCAGTGGTGGTGGCAACAGGTGTGCTTGTGTCACCTCTCCCACAGCGCCAGGCAGCTCAGCACAGAGAGAGACTCCATTTGTTTGTGAGAAGGTAAGAAAATAAAGCAATACTCTCTGTCTGGTAATCCAGAGAATTCTTACACATCTTATCCGAAACAACCAAGGTGGTACCTCTATAAGAACCACTGCGTTACTGGGCTTAGGGTGCTCCCTCATGCAAATATGGATGCAATGACAAAAAACTTAGGTCACAATACCCTGGTTTCTTGAAATACCTGGAAAGTCTTGACATGAAGGATGGTTACAAACAAACCCAGACTGCAAAGGCTGCAATAAATACTTAACTCTTCGATGCCGCCCAGACACTAATGAATATCCAAAAGAAAAATATGGCCTCACCAAAGGAACTAAATAAGGCACCAGGAACTTCCTGGAGAAACAGAGAGTTGTGACTTTTCAGACAGAGAATTCAAAATAGCTGTTTTAAGGAAACTCAAAGAAGTTCAAGATAACACACAGAAGGCATTCAGACAGGTATTGGATAAATTGAACAAGATTGAATAATTTAGAAGAATCAAGCAGAAATTCTGAAGTTGAAAAGTGCAATTGACATATTGAAGAATGCATCAGAATATCTTAACAGCAGAATTAAGAAAACAGAATAAAGAATCAGTGAGCTTGAAGACGGGTTATTTGAAAATATACAGTCAGAAGACACAAAAGAAAAAAAAAGGATAAAAAGAGTGAAGCATAAATGCGAGAGTTATTAAAGAGCAGACAGAGAGAGAGAGAGAGAAAGAGAAATTTTATTCAAAGGGACAACAAGAAAACTTCCGAAACCCAGAGAAAGATATAACATTCAAGTACAAGAAGGTTATAGAACAACAAGCAGATTTAAAGTAAAGAAGGCTATGTCAAGACATTTAATAATCAAACTCCCAAGGATAAATAAAGGATCCTAAAAGCAGCAAGAAAAAAGAAACAAATAACATACAATGACGCTCTAATATGGCTGGCAGCAGGCTTTTCAGTAGAAACCTTACAGACCAGAAGAGAGAGAGGCGTGACATATTTAAAGCACTGAAGAATAAAAATTGTTATCCTAGAATAGTACATCCAGCAAAAATATCCTTGAAATGTGAAAGAAAAATAATGTATTTTCCAAACAAAAGCTGAGGGCCATTATCAACACCATACCTGTCCTACAAGAAATGCAAAAGGGAGTTGTTCAATCTGAAATAAAAGGATGTAAATGAACAATAAGGAACCATCTGAATGTACAAAACTCACTAGTAATAGTAAGTACACAAAAAACACAGAATATTATAACACAGTAATTATAGTGTGTAAACTATACCTTGAGTAAAAATGCTGAAATATGAACCTATCAAAAAATAATTACAGCAATTCTTCAATACATAGTATAATAAAATATAAACATAAACAATAAACAGGTTTTTAAAAAACAAGCGGGACCAAGTTAAAGTGTAAAGTTTTTATTAGTTGTATCATTGCTTGTTTTTTAGTTTGTTTATTTGTTCATGCAATCATTTGTTGTCATCAGTATGAAATAATGGCTTATATTATTTGCAAACCTCGTGGTAACTTCAAATAAAAAATCAGACAACCAGATGTAAAAACAAAAGTAAAAAGCAAAAAATTAAAACATACAACCAGAGAAGATCACTTTTACTAAAAGAAAGACAGGAAGGAATCAAAGAAGGAAAAGCAGACCACAAAGCAACCAAAAAACAAATAACAAAATGGGAAGAATAAGTCCTTACTTATCAATAACAATATTGAATGAAAGTGGACTAAACTCTCCAATCAAATGTCATAGAATGAATGAAGGGATACAAACACAAGACCCAACAATTTGTTGCCTAAAAGAAATACACTTAACCTATAAAGACATATGAAGACTGAAAACAATGGAATGGAAAAAGATATTCCATGTCAAAGGAAACCAAAAAAAAGAGCAGTAGTAGCTATACTTATATCAGACAAAACAGATTTAAAACACTGTAAGAAGAGACAAGGAAAGACATTATATAATGATAAAGGAATCAGCAAGAGGATATAGCAACTGTAAATATACAAATGCACCCAACACTAGAACACTCAGATATATAAAGCAAATATTGTTAGAGCTAAAGAGGGATACAGATCCCAATACAATAATAGCTGGAAACTTCAACACCAGATTTTCAGCATTAGACAGACTATTCAGACAGAGAATAAACAAGGAAACATCAGACTTAGTCTGCACTATAGACCAAATGGACCTAATAGATACTTACAGAACATTTCATCAAGGCCTGCAGAGCACACATGCTTTCCTCAGTACATGGATCATTCTCAAGGATAGACCATATGTTAGGCCACAAAGTAAGTCTTAAAAATTCAAAAAAGAAAATGAAATTACATCCAATATCTTCTCTGACTGCAATGGAATAAAACCTGAAAACAATAACAAAAGGATTTTGGAAATTATAAAAACAAATGGAAGTTAAACAATATGCTCCTGAATGACCAGTAGGTCAACGAAGAAATTAAGAAGGAAATTGAAAATTTTCTTAAAACCAATGATATTGGAAACACAACATACCAAAACCTATGAGATACGGCAAAAGCAGTAGTAAGAGGAAAGTTTATAGCTACAAATGTCTACATGAGAAAAGAAAAATAACTTCGAATAAACAACCTAACCATGCACCTTAAAGAACTACGAAAGCAAAAGCAATCCAAACCAAAAATTAGTAAAATAAATAATAAAAATCAGAATAGAAATAAATGAATTTGAAATGAAGAAAACAATACAAAAGATCGATGAAAAAAATTGTTTTGAAAAAATAAAACTGACAAACTTTTAGGCAGACTACAAAAAAAGAAGATTACAATAAATACAATCAGAGACGAAAAAGGATATATTATAATACAACTGATACTGCAGAAATTCGAAGTATCATTAGAGGCTTCTATGAGCAACTATATTGCGATCAATTTGAAAACCTAGAAGAAATGGATAATTTCCTAGACATAAACAATGTACAAAGATTGAACCACGAAGAAATCCAAAACCTGAACGAACCAATAACAGGATCAAATCTATACTAAAAAATCTCACAGGAAAGAAAAGCCCAGGGCCTGATGGCTTCACTGACAAATTTTACCAAGCATTTATAAAAGACAGGGGGAGGGAATACTTCAAAACTCACTTAATGAGTCCAGTATTACCCTGATAGCAAAATGAAAGGAAGAACATTGAACAAAAAAACTACTTCTAGATGAATATTGGCACAAAAATCCTCAACAAAATATTTCCAAACCAATTTAAAAAATGAATTAAAAAGATCATTCACCATGACTAAGTGGGATTTATACTAGGATGCAAAGATGGTTTAACATATGTAAATCAATCAATGTGATACATCATATCAACAGAATGAAGGACAAAAACCATATGATCATTTCAATTGATGCTGAAAAATCACTGGATAAAATCCAATATCCCTCTAGGATAAAAACCCTAAAATTTGGCTATAGAAGAAACATACCCTAACACAATAAAATCCTTATACAACAGACCCATGGCTAGTATCATTCTGAATAGGGAAAAACTGAAAGCCTCTCCTCTAAGATCTGGAATATGACAATAATGCCCACTTTCACCACTGTTACTCAACAGAGTTCTTGAAGTCCTAGCTAGAACAATCAGACAAGAGAAAGAAATAGAGTATCCAAATTGAAAAGGAAGACATAAAATTATCCTTGTTTGCAGATGATATAGTCTTATATTTGGAAAAACCTAAAGTCTCCACCAAAAAACTATGAGAACTAATAAACTAATTCAGTAAAATTGCAGGATACACAATCAACGTACACAAATATCAGCATGTCTGTAGCCAACAACAATCTGAAAAAGAAATCAAGAAAGTAATCCCATTTACAATTGCTACAAATAAAATAAAATAGCTGGAAATTCACTAAAGAAGTGAAAAATATCTACAATGAAAACTATAAAACATTGATAAAAGAAATTGAACAGGACACCATGTTCATGGATTAAAATAATCAATATTGTCAAAATGCCCATACGATCCAAAGCAATCTATGAATTCAATGCAACCCCTACTAAAATATCAATTACCTTGTTCACAGAATACAAAAAAACATTCCTAAAATTTATGTGGAAACACAAAAGACTCAGAATAGTCAAAGCTACCTCGAGCAAAAGCAAAGCAAAACAAAAAACAGAACTGGAGGAATCACAATACCTGACTTCAAATTATTCTATATAGCTATAGTAACCAAAACAGCATGGTTTTAACATGAAAACAGTGTGGTATTATCTAACAGAATGGTTAATGTTCACTGTAGGTGTATGGATTTGTTTTGGGGTTCTCTTTTCTGTTCCAATTATCTTTTATTTTATTTTTGAATTTGCTTTGCAAATACTTTGTTGAGGATTTTTGTGCCAATATTCATCTAGCAGTTTTCTGTTCCAATGGAACAGGAAAGAGAACCCAGAAACAAATCCATCATCTACAGTTAACTCATTTTTGACAAAAGTGCCAAGAACATACACTGGGGAAATTACAGTTTCTTCAATAAATGGTGCTGGGAAAACTGGATATCCATACGCAGAAGAATGAAACCAGACCCCTGTCTCTCAACATACACAAAAATCAAATCAAAATGGATTAAAGACCTAAATATAAGACCTCAAGCTATGAAACTATTAAAAGAAAACATTAAGAAACCTCTCCATTATATGGGACTGGGCAAAGATTTGTTGAGTAATACATCATGGGTACAGGCAATCGAAGCAAAAATTGACAAATAGGATCACATCAATTTAAAAAGCTTCTGCATTGCAAAGGAAACAGTCAGCAAAGTGATGTGACAACCCACAGAGTGGGAGAAAATATTTGCAAACTTTCCATCTGACAACAGATTAATAACCAGAATATAAGAGCTCAAACAACCTTACAGGAAAAAGATCTAAAAATCCGATTAACAAGGGACAAAATATTTGAATAGATATTTCTTTAAAAATGATATAAAAATGCCAAACAGCCATAGGAAAATGTGCTCTGCATCATTGATCACTAGAAAAATGCAAATTAACACTACAATAAGATACCATCTCACCCCAATTAAAATGCTTTATATCGAAAAAGCAAGCAATAAAAAACGCTGGAGAGCATGTGTAGAAAAGTGAACCCTTGTACACTGTTGGTTCAGACGTTGGAATGTAAATTAGTACAACCACTATGGAGAACAGTTTGGAGGATGCTCAAAAAAATTAAAATAGAGCTACCATATAATCCAGACATCTCACTGCTAGGTATATCCCCAAAGAAAGGAAATCAGTATATTGAAGAGATAGCTCCACTCTCATGTTTACTGCAACATTATTCATAATAGTGAAGATTTCAAAGTAACCTAAGTGTCCATCAATAGTTGAATGAATAAAGAAAACGTGGTACATATTTACAATGAAGCCAACAAAAAGAATGAGTTTCTATCATTTGCAAAAACATGGATGGGATTGGAGGTCATTATATTAAGTATAATAAGCCAGGCACAGAAGGACAAACATAGAATGTTATCACTTATTTGTGGAAGCTAAAAATTAAAACAACTGAATTCATGGTAACAGAGAACAAAATGATAGTTACCTAAGACTGGGAAGGGTAATGGTGGAGAGGGAAATGGGGATGGTCAATGGGCGCAAAAATATGGCTAGATAGAATGAATAATATTTGGTATTTGATAACACAACAGAGTGGCTACAGTCAACAATAATTTATTGTACATTTTCAAATAACTAAAAGAGTATGATTAGATTGTTTGTAGCACAAAGAAAGATTAAATGCCTGAGGCGATGGATACCCCATATACCCTGATATGATTGTTACATGTTGAATGCCTGTATCAAAATATATCATGTATTCCATAAATATATACACTCACAAATATATATCTCTACTATATACCAACAAAAGTTAAAAATTTAAAAAAATTAAAAATATATTCTGCCTAGAAGAGATGTATGTAAAACAAAATTCTGCATGAATGTTAAAAATATAAGAACATATAAAAGTTTGCCAAATAAAAACCAGCATAAATGGTAGAAGTATCAACTTTAACTGAGTGGACAGAAAAATTGCAGAGGCAACAAGGCAACAAAGATTGTTTCTATTGGTCAAAATGTTATAACCAAAGGTTATTTCTATTGACCATATAACTTCGTGATGGTTAATTTCATGGGTCGACTTGACTGGGGTAAGGAATTCTCATATAGCTCTGGGTAAACATTATATCTGGGTGTGTCTGTGAGGGTGTTCCCATAGGGGATTAGTATTTGAACTAGTAGATCACACTAGTCCACGTGAGCAGGCATCATTCAATTTATTAAGGGCCTGTATATAACAAAAAGGCAGAAAGACTGAAAATTTGATCACTCTGCCTGATCTGAGACATCTCTTTTCTCTTGCCCTTGGACTTCAGTTCTCCTGGTTCTCAGAGTTTTGGACTCAGATCGGCTCTAACACTATCACCAACCTCAACCGCATTCTCCTCAGACCAAATTACTCCCTCTGCTTTCTCTGCTTTCCTGGTTCTCCAGCCTACAGACAGCAGATTGTGGGACTTCTAAAACAATATGAGGCAACACCGGTAATAAATCTGCTCTTATATATCTCTCTGTATATCCCGTTGGTGCTGTTTTTCTGGAGAACCCCAGCTGACACAAATTTTAACAGCCATTCATTTCTATGACATAAATAATATGTGTATATACTTTCTAAAAAATAAATGATGAAAAGCATCAAATCATTGTGATATTTAGATTCAATTGTATGTTTTTAAGTGAGTGATTTGGAGATAAATTTTTAAATGCCAATATTTGCAATATGTCAAAAGCACATTATCTTTAATAACTTATTTGTGATGAAAAAAATTTGGGTTTCAACTTAAACATGCGTGAGGGGGAGCATAGTTTTCATAATTCATTCAGAGTATACATATGATCAAAGAAGTATGAAGAAGTCACCATAAACCAGAGGGCTTTGCATTTTGGCATTGCTGGCATCTAATAATTTGTCTACTATTTCTTAACCATCAGCTTATATCATCAGCTATAAAATGGAACTAATACCCCCTTCAACGTCATTGGGAATAAATAAAATAATATCTATAACTTACTGTCCCAGTACTTGGTTCCAGCATCTTCATATTTTCTACTACAGCCAGCATAGTACCTAACCTATGGTACTAGTCAGTAAATTTGTTCATTTGATTTCAAATAATCTGATTTATCCATGATAATGCCTGTTGAAAAAAAAAATGTCTTAGGTTGACAAAGACAGTTCTGGTCTCTGACCAACATCTGAAGACATGAATGCTATTAAAATAGACTCATTTTCTTTTGTAAACTAGTTTATATCCCACCTAGATTAATTCATTAATTACACAGAGAATCTCTGAACTTCACATATATTATCCATATGTCATAAAACATGTTTGTCATTAAAAATAATAAGAAGTTGTTTTATAAGAAAGAACATAGGGGTGTTTTCTTCAGGAATATTAGGCTGACCTTATAAAATGGCACATGAATACACTTATTTCTTGGAATTAGCATATTCTATCATGGTTAGTGAATATTTCAATCCAGAATGTTTTTGAACCTAATGCGGAAGTCAAAAATGATTATGTCTTTCTGTTTGGCAGTGAGGTTAGCCTTTGCCTGAGACTGATGAATGTCATGTGTCAGTAATCTTTAAATAAATATGAGTAAAGAAAGAGATTGCAAATTTATCAGAAATATGAACAAACTTTAGGTTACAGAGGATCAGCAGGTCCTTAAAACTGATGAACCATCAGTGAGAGGCGAACCATGCTTCTCTGAATTTTATCTCTCCAATTAGAAATGAGAATAAAGAAATAAATAATCCTCAGAAGTGAATAGGGGCCAAATCTATGGTCCAAAGGATTAAGATGTATACATAAACAATGGCATACCTATCTAATAACGGTTTTGATCATAACTATCAACTATAATTTATTAGCCTCTGTAAATTAGGGTGCTCTGTAAATTAATCCATCTAAAATAATCTCCAGGAAATGCTTCATAGAGTAGTTTTCTGATTCATCATGACAGCTGAATGTCCTATGCCTGTTCTTGACTTTCATAGAGAGAATTTTTAAATCTTTCTGGTTGGATGGTCTCTTGGCAAATAGGAAGAAGGAATTCAATATGTACAATTTTGGCTTAAACAGACAAAAGAAAAACTGCTCCTAAATCTGCCTTATGCAAATAAACCTTTTTAAAAACTATTTCACTACCCTTTTAAAGTTTTCTTTTAAATGTAGACAAGGAAAATTGGGCTAGAACTGCGAGGTTAAATATTTGAAATTATATATATATATATATATATATATAATAAATCTATATATAATAAACCTATCTAATTATGACTCAGTCTTAGGAAAATTAAAACATGGTTATGTATATTTTATTTAATCATCTTTATTCACATCTCTTTAATATTCCTTATCTTTAGAATCATTTTTAGAAATGATTTTGCAAAAGCAATCATTTAAGACAAAGCACTGGCAATGGCGAGAGTCAAGTGAGCCATCCAGTACTAGTAAAACGTTTTATTCCCAAAGATTCTACAACATTCATTTTTCATGAAAAGATATAAAATATATGTTAGCATATAAATTCAGCCTTCTTTTATGCACATTGTGTGTTCTAATTATAACAATCTAATTGATAAACAACACATGCTGTGGTTCCGACAGTGGGATTGTGATGAAACACAGAGTACAAATTTTAATTACATACAGTTCTAATACAGTGAGCACTGCAGCATTTCTGTCATCTTTGAAATGGTAACAGAAAGAAAAAAATTTTTTTGAAATATGAGCATGAAGGTAATGAGATCAATAAATGTCAGCTAGAAAAAGTAATCACAACTCCTGAGACTCACTGACCTTTCTACAAATTCCAGAAGTAATAGAGTAGCTGGGGATGAGGAATTCTTTAACAATGAGAATCTGATACAATTATAAGAAGAAAGGGAAGCCAAGATTGCTCTATGACATCAAAAACACTGCCTATACAGGTAATTCTGACACAATAATTTATTCCCTTGATTCTTCTTCTATGATCACCACCAACATAGATCACAAACCTTTGGTCTTCACAGAAACAAAATTCCCATTGGAGCTTCTGAATACTAAAAAAGTTGCTTTATAAACTTTAATTTGCTTCATAACGTTTAGCATCCTAATGGAGTGTGATAATACAGTTGGTTAATTTAAATGTCCAAAATGAAAAAATATTCTATTTTGCTACTTGTGAAATCACTCTCTCAGTATTTGAGTATAATTTACAAAAATTCAATTTTGGAAAGTGTCTAAAGGAATCTTTGGAAAGATTTAACTGTCACGAAATAGTTTGTATTTGAATACAAAATGAAACTATGATATTCTGAAACTCTAAGTTATGATATTAAAATATTTGTAAAGCCCACAACAGTTTAGACAATAATGCAAAATAAGGCTTCCAGTAAGGCTAAGATTCTACAGGGCCAAAAGCGACTAGAATGGGGTGCATTTTCAGTTTTTATGGCTTTTCCCTATGGGCAAACTGAAGTTGGAACCATAAAATTTGCTAACATTTCGACGGAAAAATCCAGTCTTTCTATCCTAGAAAATCAGAGAAAAGTTCAAGTAAATTATAAATATTCACAAATAAGAGAGGAATCAGGGAAGTGAAAAGTCACAGATTTGAGCCCCAAATTCTCTTCAGAAACCCTTTCCATGTATTTGACCCCTGAAACTACAAATGCACTAGGCAAACTCAGAGCAGTACAGGCTAAAGATGAAGAAACCGAACCAAGATCTGAGCTGCCAGTTAAGAGTCAGAGTTTACAATTTGACTCCAACCAATTAATAACATAGTAAAACAAACAATTAATATACTTCAGATAAATACAGCAAAATTCAGTCTCTATAACATTCAAAATGCCCCAGACACCATTCTAAATTACTTGACACATGAAGAACCAGAAATGTCTAGCCCAAATCTAGAGAAAATACAATCAACTGACATATCAAAAGAAAAACCAAGTAGTAAAATTATCACAAATGGATTTTAAAAGAATTATCATAATTATTCTCAATAAAAATAGCAAACAATGAGAAATTGTTTCAAAAAGAAAATCTTGGAGACAAATTAAAAAGCAATTTTCAAACCCCAAATGCAAATTTTAGAACTGAAAAGGACAATATCTGAGATTTCCTAAATTGAATTTACTTAAAAAGAGAATGGAGATGACAGAAAAATTAACAAGCCTTAAAATGGATCAATACAAGTTACCTACTACCAAGACAGAACAAAAAAAGATAGATAAAAGGTGAATAGTAACTCAGGGAACTTTTGGACAAAAGCAAAAGTGCTAATGTACGTAATTGCAGTTCCAGAAGAAGTAATTTTTTTAAGGCACAAAAATATTTGAACAAATGGTGACTAAAACTTTCCCATATTTGGCAAAAATAAATGTGCATATTCAAGAAGCTCAGTGAACCCCAAGTAGAATAAATATGAAGAGAACAATTGCTAAACACATCATAGTCAAATTTCTGAGTGATAAAATCATGAAAGCAGTCAGAGAAAAATGAAAAGGGAACAACTTGAATGGTCAATAACTCTTCATCAGAAATGGCTAAGTCCAAAAAAATAGTGGAAAAGTATTATTTGAAGTACTGACACTAAAAAAAAAAAAAAAAAAAATCAAAAAAAATTTATACTCAGTGAAAATATTCTCTAAGAATAAAAGTAAAAATATTTTATTCTAAAAGTAAAACTAAGAGAATTCATTGTCAACAGAAATTCACTACTGTAACAAATGATGTGGAAAGTAGTTTGGAAATTTCTCAAAGAACTTAAAACAGAACTACCAATTGACCCAGCAATCCCATTACTGGGTATTTAAAAAGTAAATCATTCTACCCAAAGAGAATAGATACTCATATGTTTATCACAGCATCATTCACAATAGCAAAGACATGGAAGCAACCTAGGTGCCCATCAACAGGCCATTGGATTTTAAATATGTGGTACATAGAACACTAAGAAATACTATACACCCATAACAAGGAATAAAATCATGCCCTTTGCAGCAACATGGATGCAGCTGGAGGTTATTACCCTAGGTAAATTATTGGAGAAACAAACAAACAAATAAAAAAAACAAATATTGCATGTTCTCACTTATAAGTGGTAGCTAACCATTGGGTACACATGAATATAAACATGAGAACAATAGACACTGAGGACTACTAGAGGAGGGGAAGGGCCAGAAAACTACCTATTGGATATTATGCTCACTACCTGGGTGAAGGGATCATTCATTTCCCAAATGTCAGAATCACATACTAAACCCACGAAACAAACCTGTAAGTGTACCACCTGAATCTAAAATAAAAGTTGAAATTATTTTTTAAAATCTTGAATTAGATTACAAAGTAAATGCAGATATATGTTGTGTATAGAAAAACTATACACTTAAAACCAATGCCCCAGAAACAATAAAAATAAGAAATATGAATGGGGAAAAATAAAAATAAATGATAAAGGGGGTTCCACAGGCTGAAGATATACCATATAAAAACCTAGATCTTTAGGAAGAAATAAAAAGCCTTAAAAATGTTTTTATAAAAGTGAGGAGCCAAATATAAAAAGCTACATTTCCTTTTAATTTCATTAAAATCCATAGGACCTTTTAAAGAAAATATTGTAGCATCATCCTGTGGGGTTGTAAAATATATGTAAATGTAATAAATATGACAGCCTAGCACAGAGAATTTCAGGAAGAAGAATGAGATGTATATAGTTGCAATTTTATTGCCCATTACATTAAGTGACAAATACTTATGGTATTTTGTAGGTGCTTATGGTAATTTGTAGAAAAAGCACAAAAAAAGAGTGCAAGAGATATAGCTAAAAAGTCAATAGTTACATTAAAATCATATGCAAAAATTACTAAAGTAATCCAAGAGATGGCAGGAAAAAAACAAAGGAACAGAAACAGATGGGACAAACAGAACCAAATAAAAAACTGGTACAGAAGCCCAAAGTCAATCTTTTCAGTGATAATTAATTGTTAATAAACTAAATATACCAATATTAAGAAAGATGTTATCAAAAATTAGTTTAAAAAAGAGCAAAACCCAAGTATATATTAGCTAGAAGAGACATATTTGAATATAAAAATACAACTAGGCTGAAGGTAAATAAATTGTAAAAGATAATGCAAACAGTAAGGGTAAGAAAGCTTGTGTGGTTATACAGATATCAGAAAAAAAGTAGACTACAAGCTAGAGTATTACTAGCAATAAAGTGGCACATTTCATAACAATGGTCAGGACAATTCATCTGATTATTATATCTGAAGATATAATAATCATAAACATGTATGTGCCTAGTAACAGAGCTTCAAAATACATGAAGTCAAAAGACCAGACAAAACTCAAGGGAGAAATATATAATTCCACAATCATAATAATTTTACCACCCCTCTCTCAGCAACTGATATTATAATAAAACTAAATTCATAGTCTGAAAAACACTATCAACTACTTTAGCATAATTTTTATGTATAGGTTACAACACCTAACTTACCCTGCAAAGTTTACATTCTTTTTAAGTGCACATAGAATATTCATTGAGATGAGCCCTATTCTGTGCCACTTTAAAAGGTCTCAAATTTTGCAAAATGATTGTATTAGTCTGTTCTCACACTGCTAATAAAGGCATACCCAAGACTAGGTAATTTGTAAAGGAAAGAGGTTTCACTGACTCACATTTTCACATTGCTGGGGAGGCCTCACATTCGTGGTAGAAGGCGAAAGAGGAGCAGAGTCACATCTTACATGGCAGCAGACAAGAGACCATGTGCAAGGAATCTTCCCTTTATAAAATCATCAGATCTCGTGAGACTTATTCACCATCACAAGAACAGCATGGGAAAGACCCACCCCCATGACTCAATTACCTCCCACTTGGTCCCTCCCATGGCATTTAAGAATTATGGGAGCTACAGTTCAAGATGAGATTTCGATGGGGACACAGCCAAACTATATCAATGATGAATCGTTGAAGTGGCAGTCAGAACACATGAATGCAGCCATTTACCAGCTGAGTGACCTTGGGAAGTTCACATTATCTCTCAGGGAAGTAGTTTATTAATCTTAACAGATAACATTACTATCTATCAGCCATGTTTGTTCTGAGGACTGGAAGATAATAAAAGTTGGAAGACCCAGAATAGTGTTTAGTACCCAAATGGAATTTAAGAAATGTTTTTTACATTTTTTGGGCCAGAATTTTTACTATTCTTATGACTGCCTAAACCCAGGTGAGAAATGAACACTTGATAAACAGTAAGTAGTATGATAAGCAGAAAATAATGGTCATCTCTAATATTATTATTTAGGAAGCAATATGGCCCTTTGCATCTATTCCTCAGCTAAAATTCCAACTCAAAAGGGATTCTTCCCAAGAAAAGGTCTCCTTGTCACATCTGTGTATCAAAAGCCAACACAAGAGCATGCATTCAAGATCAAATGAAGGCTGCAGAGCCTGACAGACAGAAGTCGGTGCTGGGATTAATAGACAAACCAGGGAGCCAGCATTTTGCAGAGCATATTAGCAAGAAGCAAAATCACTGCAGAACTTACCTAAGCTACAGTATTAGACTCAACTTTGAGTACTTGCTGATGTAAAGATTGAAAATTTGGAGCAACTAATAATATAAATAATGACTATCCCAGTATCAAAATGTAGTACAAAAAAAAATTACATGGGATATATATAAGTGGAAATGAAGAGAACAGAATAATGCAAGATGTGCCATCTAAATACAAAATGAGTTTACTGCCCTGGGAGTACCATATTTGAAAGATAAGAAGATAACTAGGTAGTGATGTCAGAAATCATGCCATTATATTCATAGATTTTATATATGTTTACATATGTATCAATGAATACTAAAATATTTATAGTTTTATTCCTAAATACATGCTTATTCCCAATTACTATTTTTATTCTGCTATTAAATCCCCAAGACAGAAAATCCAGTCTACTATAGATATAGCTGGATATTTGGCTCTGGCAAAAATCTAAATCCTTAAAACAGTAGAGAGCGGTCTGATACTCAGAGTGGTCAGGAACAGAATAGAGCATCTTCACAATGTTTCTTTCTTTCTGGGGGTGCTACGTATGCCAACTGCATTTTCTAAAAAGGATGTTGCTAACACAAGGCTGTATGTTCCTATTCCAGAGTCATGTCTGATATTTCCTACTTGAGTTGAATTATGAAAATTTAGCATTAAGGACAAGACACTAAGGCTTACAAATAAACCAAAATTTCCTCATGTTTCCAGAAACTTAAAACCTTTATAAAGCAATCTTTATTTTGCTATATAAAAGATAATTACCGGACATACATGCAACCTCTGAAAGACCTCAAGAAAGAAACATACGCATCAAACTGTCATACTTCGATTTCTTGATAGGTCAAATTTCATTCCCAATGTTTTGCAAAATGGTGAGCATATTACAACCTGCTATATAAGTATAAAATAATATTAGCTTCAGTAATAATTCAGGCTCTAACCTATGACTTTGCAGGAAATCAAGCCATGACAACTTTTTCATGAATTAGAGTGACTCATTCATTTAGAAAATTATGATTCTATCATAAATAATTTTACTATACATATATTATTATTTAATTCTTGATATACATATAGGCCACCATGATTGTACATATATACCATAGAATATATTACACAGCCATAAAAAGGATATCATATTCTTTGCAGCAAAATGGATGAAGCTGGAGGCTATTGTCCTAAGTGAATGAATTCAGAAACAGAAACTCAAATATCTCATGTTCTCACTTATAAGTATGAGCTAAACATTGAGCACTCATGGACATAACATAGGAACAATAGACACTGCAGACTATGAGAAGGGGCTTTGTTGGGGGGGAAGGCATTGAAAAGCTCCCTATTGGGTACTATGCTTACTACCTGGGTGACAGAATCCATACAGCAAACTCAGCATCACACAATATACCCATGTAACAAACCTACACATGTATCCCACTATATCTAAAATAAAATATGGAATTAAAATAATACAAAAAAGTCTTAGAAATATTAATGGAAGGCAAAAGGACCATAATGTGTTGCCACTTACCTGCTGACTGGTACATCAAAGAGGATTGTCCTAAATGTGAGAAATGTGAGAAAACTTATATTTCTGCTTGAGATTAAAAGTCCACAAAAGAATCACTTGATCTGATTGACATAGCTGCTAAAAGTGTCCTATATGTGGCACCTATAGACCACACTGACAAGGGGAAAGCATAGACAGGGAAGTTGTGTTTGAGTGTAAATATCAGGCAGCTTGAAGGGCAGAGTCAGCACGTTGTTAATAAGGGACTCCACAGGTAAAAGTAACATTCACTGAGTGGAGAGCTGGATTATAGGTCACTCACTGAGCATTTTAGACCTGCAGGAAGTACCATTAGTAGGGATATTTCTGTACACAAGAGCAAAGTGTATGCATAGATAAAATACCATGAAGTTTTATAATTGCCATTTACGATTTGGTGGAAGAAAATGAAGAAGGGTTAAATGACTTGTCCAATTTCACACAGCAAGGCAGTTATAAAGCTAAAACCATAACCCATGGTAGAGAAAATTTCCAGCTTTCAAATACCTGAAATATATCAGATGTTGTATATAATAGTTGTCTCATGCTGAGCTGCCATTTTATTCTTATTGTGTCACAGGAAAAAAAAAATACACCAAATGCATTACAGTCTTAGGATTTCCTTAAGAGTATAACCACTGAAAATATATATTTCAGCAATAAAGAAGGCATTTTTCTCCCATGTTCCCACTGCCTTTGTTTTGAAAAAAGTCATACATTTTTATCATCGATGAGTCCTTAAATGAAGAAAAACGCACACATTTTTCCACATGCTTTAGTTCAAGTGGCATTAGGTATATAATTACTCAAAAATACAGTTTTTATACATTCTCTGGTAAGTGCTCTCTTAATAGTTGCTTGACAAAAGGCTTAATATAGCATTTTATATTTCACAAATGAAAGAAATGGTTTTGTTTTTAGAAAGTTAACCAATAGTCTTTTGCCTATAAAAAAAAAAAAGGTCAAACCACTTAGATTTATAACTGGATTATACTATTCTAACCCTCTAAATTCACTTTTTTTTATGTTGCTTTAATTCACTACATTTTTAAAACAAGGTAGGCAAAAGAGATCTGATTAGAAAACATAAGGAAAAGGCCAGGCGCAGTGGCTCATGCCTGTAATCCCAGCACTTTGAGAGGCCAAGGCAAGCAGAGGTCAGGAGTTCGAGACCAGCCCGGCCAACATGGTGAAATCCCATCGCTCCTAAAAATACAAAAACAAAAACAAACAAACAAACAAAAAAGTAGCTGGGCATGGTGGCATGCACCTGTAGTAGCAGCTACTTGTGGGGCTGAGAGGAGAATCGCTTGAACCCAGGAGGCAGAGGTTGCAGTGAGCCAACTGCACCATTGCACTCTAGCTTGGGCAACAGAGCAAGACTATGTTTCAGGAAAAAAAATAAAAAAGGAAAAATAACTTTATTATATTATAGTAGTGGCATTGACTTAAATTACCATATTATTTTAGGCATAAAATCAGGAGTATATCCCCATTACCTCCATCTACCAACCACAAATATTTATGATTGCTATCCTTTAATGCAGTATTTGGTACAGCATCCCATTATGGCATTTTCTCTTTTAATTAGTATCTTGATGAAAATTATTTGCAATTTTTTATTCTCTCTGTTGTAGTGAATGACAATATCTTATTGACAGGCAAAAATGGAAATGCACTGACTCTTTTCAGAGAAAAATCATTTTCATCAAAGTATATAATAAAACCATGCATTGTTGTTGTATTTATGAGTATCCACTTAAAACATTTTAAATTACTATCAATTATTCATTATATACAGATATTTATGATTTCCATCTTGAATATGTAACATAGATCCTCAAAAATTTGGTCATTGACTTGATCTCTCTAAAATCATGCTATGCTTAGATCATAAGAAATAATTGGCCAGGTATAATGTCTCAGGCCGGTAATCCCAGCATTTTAGGAGGCCAAGGCGAGATAATCACTGGAGGCCAGCAGTTCTAGACCAACCTGGACGAGATAGTGAGATCCAGTCTCTAAAAAAAATTTTACATTAATTGGGTGTGGTAGTGCAAGCTCATAGTTCTAGCCACTCAGGAAGCTGAGGTGGGGACATCCCTTGAGCCCAGGATTTTCAAGATCTATGATTATGCCACTGTACTTCAGCCTGGGCAACAGAGTGAGACCCTGTCTTTAAAAATAATAATAATAATTGATGAGTAATTACTTATGCAAATATTATCAATAGCTGATAGAAATATGCTCAACATTTACAAACCATTAGTAGTAAACTTTAATGTACTAAGAAGTCAAAGTATGACAGGTTGATGCACATTGCTGTTTCTTGGATCTTTGGGCAGACATTTATTTATTATAGCTAAGTAAATGCTATTTATGACCGATCCATGTAGTATATTATATATACTTTTCTTTCCTACACAAAATATTATTCTATTGGCTTAATTTTTATGTAATTATTATTCTACATCCCTAAAAAATATCCCAGTTGTATAAATATTTATTTAATATATTCCAACACATCAGGAATCCTAACAATTCCATCTTCACAGAGACATCTCTTCCAGACACCTCTTACTTGCTTAGCCTGGTCAAGCTGCACTCTATATCTTCCTCATACTCTCCTTTGCCATCATCCTAGGAATTCTCTTTATCTTTCTGTTGTGCTAGATCTTCCAGTTCCTGGATCCCATATATTCTCTTTTATTCATTTACTCTGTTTTGGAGGAGCATATGCTTCAGTAGTTTCCTAGAAAAGGATGCATGTGAGGTTTTCTCCACATCTTGTGTGTCTGAAAATGTTTACTTTTATGTTTACATTTGATTGATAGCATAGAATTCTAGATTGGAAATCATTTTCACTGCACATTTTCAGAACAGCCTTCTAGCTTTCAGTACTACTAAAATGTCTATTCTAATTCTTGATCTTTTAAAGCAAATTTTTTCTCTTTCTCTCTCTCTGGAAACTTGTACAATCTCCTCGGGGCTCAGGTATTCCTGCTTTGGCCTTATCTTTTATCAATGGTCTCTAGCTCATGATCTGCCCATATTGCCCTGCTCAAATTGTGTACTTAAGGGAGAAGTCAAAGGAGTTCATTCATACCTTAAATATCACATTTTAAGAAAAGCAGTGATCTCAGAAGCAGTATTTCCTGATCAGAGATCTAATAAGTTTGTACCAGTTCTCCTCACTATTAAAACCAGGTCATATTCTTTCTTGGTCTACCTCTTACTAGGCTGTTACCTCGGGAGCAGGGACTTCATTTTCATTGGCTCATTTAAGATCCAATCACGGAGTAGAGGTCTATTTGTTTGTGGCTGAACATTTCATTAAGCCTGAAGATATTAAGCTTAATAATATGGGAAACTAATATTTTATTTAGATGGCCAGGTCATGGTGAAAAATAAAAACTTATCTTCTAGTCATTATAATCACCATATGCTGATGATGACTTTCAGTGCCACTTTTCCCAAAGAGAAATTTTTTTAAAATAGTTTTTAAAGAAAACTCAGAGTAAAATTATAAAAGAAGACCACATAGATCTTTTATGCTAGATATTTGTTTAGACCATCCTCTTCACAATTTTATCTCCAAAATTATGGATTTTATACAGCTTTCAGAAGCTATGACAATTCAATCAATGCTCAGGATAATGCATTAGAAGATAAGTTAGAGATCTCTTTGAGATTCAGTATATTTTATTAGCTTGATTACAATTTTCCTTTAAAAAATTTCAGATGAAGTTTGCAATGCATCTTAGAGCTTTTAATCCGTTGTTGTCTCTATTATCTATCACAATTTGAAGATATTAAACCATTTTATCTTCTGTATATATTATCATGATGCCTCTTGGGGCAAAACAGTAAACTTCACTCTTCATGTTTTTAGCAGATTTTTCTTGGTACTTGATTTTCCTATGCTTCATGGACATCTTTATGTTCATGAAGCAACATTAAGGAAGTCGCTTTTAGAAACCATTTTAGTTATCCAAAGGAGAGCATCTAAAAAATAAGAACAAGTTCTGTATAGTAGGCACTATAGTAGTCATCTTCATTTGTCTACCTCATAATATTTAATTCTTACTTGACTATTGCATAGTAAATATTCATACCCACATTTAAAAATGCTTTAAAAACTGAAGCTCAGAGGGAGTAATTTGCTTCACCTTCCAAAGTTATAAGTGGCAACATCAAAATTTGCATACAAGTTTTCTTCTAACTAAAAAAATCTTACATTTTTCCAATTTTGATGTGTAGGTTTAAATAGAAAATGATGATGTTTGCTTGTCTGCCAGGAATAAAACATTCAAGAGTTTAAAATATTTTTCCTCTAAGGAGAAAAAAGGTATAAGCTTTAAAAAGATTGCTTTTAAAAACTTCACAATTACTAACATTTAGAAAAGTCTTTAACATATTAAATGGCCAAATATATCAATTTTATGACAGACAGCATTTCTTCTTCAGCTTCTGCTTCTGAAACTGGCAGACCAGGTAATTCAAGTAAGACCCGGGCTGAAGGTCTAGACTGGAAAAAAGCATCTGTCTTCATACATTCTAACGAAATGAAAGAATAGACATAACCATCAGGAATACACTTGTGGAGTGTCACTAGTTCCCTACCTGCTCATTCTGTCTGTCTGATGTCAGTACTGAAATAAAAACAACTCTGGGTTTTTTTTTTAAAGCAACTCAAGATTAAATAAAGGGAATTAGGTGATTATAACATCAATGGAAGTGATGAAGCAGCAGGATCTACAACTGGCTTTCAGAAATGATTTCCAGAGCAGTACAAAACTGATCCACAAGAGCAATTGCTACTTCTGTGACAAGCAGAACTATGGAAACTATTGAGCTCATGAACTCACAGATCAAAAAACAGGACTCAGTAAAGAGTGCCTGCCTACACTGACAAACAGAAAGCTGGAGATTGGAGATTGGAACATTCCTGCAGAGATACATCTCTAACACCTTTAATGCCAGCAGAAAAGAGCCATAAGAGAGTAGGAAGATGGTTTTTTCTCTCTCCTACTTTACAAATCTGATACAATTGTATGTAATGCACAGAACCTACTTTACTCCCAAAATCATGTCTGCTGTGGAGTCTAGGGAATACGTAGTTGCTAGATTTTCAGCCAGTATATAAATAAATAAGTAAATAAATAAATAAGACTTACTAGAAAGAAGTGAATCCTGATGCCGAGAGCAATTAGACTACATCCACCAAACTCTCCCACTAAGGAATAAAAAATCATGCGTTGGCACTCCCAGGCCTCATTCCATAGAGAGCTCCTAGTCAGAATACCAATTAAGGCAGGGACCTGAAAGAAAAACACACTTATTTACCCAATAGCAAAGAACACCCCAAAGCACCTACTCACCCCTTCACCTAATCATCTTTAAGGACAACCAAGGATCATTAGGTACAAGAGAAGAATCAAATCATGAAAGAAAATAATGACCAAAACAAGAAAATAGAAAATTTAACATCAGAGAAAAACAGTTCACTCAGGAAGCAGAAGAGAAACCTCTGATACGATCAGAGAGATCAAATAAAGCTAGGATTCTTGACAAAAGTATCAACTAGGGAATGTCAAAGCATTCTTAGGGATTTACAATATTATTGCTAGAATGAAAAAGCAATAATATATTTTACAGTGTAGGAAAGAAAGTGTGGGCAGAAAATGTGAATGAAAAGAGGCAGATAAAAGAACATTCCAGGAGATATATAGCCTCAGAATAGCAGGAGTTCCAGAAGAAAAGGATCATCCTCAAATGCAGCAGACCTGGAGAGTATCTAATCCAGATAAGAGCAGGAAATAGAAGACCTCCAGGGGGAGAAAATTCTGGGACAAGGGGAACTTTACATGCCAGCATTATGATGCAAAGGGTACAAAGATGCTAGAAACGTTCCTCCTAGGAGCAACCCAAGTATGGTGACATTGTTCCTATAGAAAAAAAATCTAATTCTAGCACATTCTTTGACAATGAAAAAACAGGATAAATACTGTTCACTTGCTCTTTACTTTAAGAGTCAACCTAAAATCATCTAGTTTTTAAATACTGGTTCAAATGTATAAAACATTACCTATGCCAAATAAAACAAAACTACAGGGTAAGTCCAGGCCACGGTCCTCAGCTGACAACTCAGCAGATACTACTTAGCTGTAAGAACCTCTGAGATGGTAGTCTTAAACCAGTGGTTTCCAAAGTTTCATTTATTTGCACCATTTGTAGCCATTATCACTTTTGATCCTGAGACGCAAGGAAGGAAAAGCATAGTTGTGGTTTCAGAAATAGAATATACCTGATATAAATGATGAATTGATGGGTGCTGACGAGTTGATGGGTGCAGCACACCAACATGGCACAAGTATACATATGTAACAAACCTGCATGCTATGCACATGTACCCTAGAACTTAAAGTATAATAAAAAAAAAGAAATAGAATATAAATGTCAACAAATTTAATAATATAAAAGTAAAGCTATAGAAGATAGATGCTGGGAAGCAGAAAACAGGAAAAAGTAAAGGAAAGTCATGGGAGTCTTTATTATATGAGTCAGGAGGTGAGTGATGGATGCTGTTAGCAGTTGAGGGCACATACAATTTTTAAAAAATGGTGTAAACATAGCATTTGAATTAGAGAAGAGATCAATAGACAAATTAAAAATAATAATTAAGCTATAAATATTTGAAAGCAGGGGTAAGAAAAGTAAGCCAAATTCTCGTCTTTCACTGAAGAAGTCAATAAATGTTTATTAAATACCTTCTCTGTGCCTGGCAGTATTCAAGCCCTGAGGATGCAATGATGCAGATAAAAGTAGGGGAGAACTGATGCTTAAAATGCATCTCATTGTTGTTCCCGTATTAGCCAATTTTCACACTGCTGATAATGACATACCTGAGACTGGGCAATTTACAAAGGAAAGAGGTTTAATGGAGAACTCACAGAATTCCACATGGCTGGGGAAGCCTCACAATCATGGCAGAAGGTAAGCAGGAGCAAGTCACATCTTACGTGGATGATGGCAGGCAAAGAGAGAGCTTGTGCAGGGAAACTCTGCTTTATAAAGCCATCAGATCTCATGAGACCCGTTCACAATCACAAGACCAACATGAGAAAGACCCGCCCTCATGATTCAATCATCTCCCACGGGGTCCCTACCACAACACATTGGAATTATGGGAGCTATGAGATGAGATTTGGATGGGGACACAGAACCAAACCATATCATTCACCCTCTCTTTCCTAGAATGTTTTATGATTTTGATTTTCTGGTAAACATTCATTCCTCCAACAAAAACCCATGCTTATAAGCATGGAACATGATCATGACTGAAGAAATACTGAAGAAATAGAGGTAAAGATATGTAATCTAGTACTTAAGGACTGACCACTAGAAAATATCAAAACAGAAACCATAGAATAAGATTAGTTATGGGTAGCAGCACTGGTAATACGAAGGATGGAGAAGGAGACTATTACTTTTTCTGAAATGTTCTTTCTGTTATCTGATAGGCGAGTATGGTAGGAATGGATGTGTGGCCCCTTCACTGACAAACTTGTTGCCCTGGCTGCTGGAAGTGCTGTTGTCAGACTGCCTTTGACTGTCAGTCCCTTCGGGAATTGTTTCAGATGCAGAAAGCCATTTCTCCCAAAGTAAAGCAGTTTTCCAGGCAGCTCACATTTAATGAACAACCGATGCTGAAGATGGGCTTGGCCATCTCAACTCAACTTGGAACAGATGACTCTTAACGGCCATTCTAGCTCCTGAGCACTCCTTGGGGTCAGCAAACACTGTCATTGAACCTGTGTCATAGCCTGACTTCTTCTCCATTTCTGCTTTCTTCCATTCCTTTTCAAAGGGTTGATCCCACAAATTCTCCCTCATTAATTGTTAATTCCACAATTTCTCAGTAATCCCACAATTTTCTCACTAACAATAAATACTGCTTACAAGCATTACATTGATTAATATAAGTTTAAATGCTAGAACAGTGTCAGTGATGATTTATTCCATGTTATGCAGAAAACAGGAATAATTAGTAAAACAAAGAATTCATGTGGCAATAAAATTCACTTTCACTTTTTATTAATATAAGTTCCTCTTTATTTAATTCCACTTTGTTGTTTTCTTAAATTTGTATTTTTGCCAAGGATGAATAGCTTTCTACTCAATATCTAGCCTTTAACACAAAATTTTATGTTGCTTTTGCATATACACAACATATTGCTACTTGTTTATTGCTGTGTTTCCTTTCTAATGTATATACACTTCAATCTAATCATTGCTCATATCATGGCAAGACAGTGTCACTGACAAGCCAAAAAACCACTTTTCTATTGATTTCTATGCATGTATGTTACTTTCTCACCAAATGATACTGAATTCTATTTACCTATCTTATTAAAAAGATAATGATTTCTGGCGTGCAAATATCATAATAAATAATGGCGATTTTATTGGTGTAAAAAATGCTAAAATTCCCTTAATTTTTAATGCTAATGTATGTCAACAGAGATAATTGCTTTATTTTATTATCTAGGTAACAGTTTAATAACTTTTATTTTTATAAATGTTCTCAGTAAATGCAATAATTTCTGTGACTTTATTCTTCAAAGGTCTTGCTTAAAATATTTAAGGTCTACACCTCTAAAGCAGAGTCTAGCTCCATTATTTATATATCTGTGATTCTTAAATATTTTGTATAAGGCAAATGGTCAATAAATTGTTAAATAATGTATGAATAATTAAATGAATGAATGAGCTTGCTTTATATAATATTTTATCCAGAAATCTTTATTCATTTAATATTGTATACTGACTTCTTTATATTTTTCCAGTCATGTTCTAAGTTCTGTATATATCAGTTTCCTTATGGCCTCCTGAGCACTCCAAGTCTCCACTTTCCATTTATTAAGTTCATAAGCATTTATTAAATACCTACTTTGTGCCAAGCAGCATGCCAGACGCTGTGGGTATAGTAATGTACATGAAGTGAGAGAACAGATGCTTTAAATGCATTCTATTGTTTTTCACATTCTCCTCTCTGCTTGGGATGCTTTATTATGTTTATTTTCTGGCAAACTTCTATTTCTCCAAAATAAAGCCATATGTGAGAAGGGCACAGAGTCAGACTGCCAGTGTTCAAATCCTGGCTCCACAGTTACTAGTTATATAACTTTGGGCAAGTTTCTTAGCCTGTGAATTTTCCATTTTCTCATATTTAGAATGGTATCTACCTCATACAGTTGATGTCAGAATTAAGCAATTAAAATGTATGTAAAAGTCTCAGCTTAATGTCCGGTACATACTTGTTCAATAATTGTTAGCTATTACTCCAGCATCACTACGCCCTGCTGTTAGAAAAACAGTTAAATCCTGACAACAAATTCCAAGATATAACAGCTACCACCAAAATAGAATGACTTTAGTATATTTAAAAAGCCCTTTTATTCACTATTTTTAATAGAAAACTTAAAGGTTCTATTAAAAATAAAATATTGTCCATGTTGATGCATGTTGCAGAATTTCCCTCTTTTGTAAAGGTTAAATAATATTCTATAGTATGTATAAATTATGTTTTCTTTATACATTTTCCTGTCAATAAACATTTAGTTTATTTCCTTAAGGACATTATGCTAAGTGAAGTAAGCCAGTCGCAGGAAGACAAATACTGCATGATCCCACTTATATGAGATATCTAAAATGCTTAAGTTGTTAGAATTTAAGTATTCCACTCTTTAGAATTAGAAAGACTAATTCCACTCTTTAGAATTAGAGTGAAATGTTGGTTACTGGGGGCTGGAAGGAGGGGAAAATGAGAAGTTACTCATTAATGGGCATAAAGTTTCAGTCAAGAAAGATAAATAAGAAGTGAAGCAAGATGGGAGAATAGAAGATGCTACCAATCATCCCCCCAGCAAGGACACCAAGTTAACAAATATCTACATAGAAAACAACACCTTCATAAGAACCAAAAACCAGGTGAGCACTCATAGTACCTGGTTTTAACTTTATATTCACTGAAAGAGGCACTGGGAGAGATAGAAAAAACAATCCTGAATAGCCATTGCCACCCCACCCCTACCCTGGCACTAGTGGCTTGGTGCAGAAGGCATTTCTGGGTGCTCAGGGAAGGAGAGCACAGCAATTGTAAGGCATTGAACTCACTGCTGTCCTGTTAAAGCAGAAAGAAAAACCAAACCAAATTAGCTAATGTCCACTCACAGAGGGAGCAAAAGACAGCCCTAGCCAGAGGGGAATCAAGGATCCCAGTGGTCAAAACTTGAGTGTTTGCAAACCTCACCACCATGGGCTACAGTACTCTGAATCTCCAAGTAAATTGGAGAGGTAGTCTAGGCCATAAGGACTGCAACTCTTAAGCCAGTCTTGGTCTTGAACTAGTCCCATTGACATTAGACTGAGTGGGCAGACAACATACTGAGACACAAGCTTTGGCAGCCAAGGAAGTGCTGGGATCACCCCTCTTCTAACCTCAGGCAGCACATCCCACAGCTCCAAAAGAGATCCCTTCCTTCTGCATGAAGAGAGGAGAGGGGAGAGTTGGGAGGACTTTGTCTTGCATGTTGGATATCAGCTCAGTCACAGCAGGACAGGGTCAGAGTCCTGAGGCCCCCATTCCAGGACCTAGCTCCAGACATTTCTAGACATACCCTGGCCAGAAGGGAACCCACTGCCTTGAAGGAAAGGACCCAGTTCTGAGAGCATCCATCACCTGCTAACTAAAGAGCCACTGTTCCCTGAATAACCAGCTTTGATACCCAGGTGCTATATCAAGGGCCTGGGGTGAGCCTCTGGGACTTGCTGGCTTCAGGTGAGACTCAGCACATTACCAGCTCTTGTGGTTATGGGGCAAAAGTCCTTGTGCTTGAGATAAGGAGAGGAAAAAGTAAAGGAGACTTTGTCTTGTTCCATAGGTAACAGCATGACCACAGTGGGGCAGAGCACGAAGCAGTCTCTTGGGGTCCTCAACTCTAGGACTTGATTTTTGGATGGCATTTCTGTACTGGCCCTGGGCCAGAGGGGAGCCCACTGCCCTAAAAGGTGAGTCCCAGGCCAGAAAGAATTCACCACAAGCTAACTTAAGAGCCCACGGGCCTTAAGGAAACATTGACTGGTGATCTGGCAGTATTCGTCATGGTCTAGGGTGGTGGTAGCTACAGGATGAGGCTCTCTGCCTTTGGAAATGGAAGACAAGAGTGGGAAGGACTGCATCTTGTGGTTTAAGTGCCAGCTCAGCCCAATACAATAGAACACCAGGTAGACTTCTAACATTCTTGATTCTAGTCCTTGACTCCTGGATGGCACCTCTGGACCCAACTGGAGCCTGGGGCACCATACCATCCTGAAAGGAAAGACACAGACAGGACTGGCTTTGCTACCTGCTGGTTGTAGAGCCCCAGGGCCTTGAGTGAACATAAGCAGTAGCCAGGAGTGGTTACAGCAGGCCTTGTGTGAGACCCAGTGCTATGCTGGCTTCAGGTCTGACCCAGTGCAGTCATAGTGGTAGTGGCCACAAGGGTGCTTGTGTCACTCCATCCCCAACTTTAGGTGGCTCAGAACCAAGAGAGAGACTCTGTTTGGGAAAAAGTAAGGGAAGAGAACAAGAACCTCTGCTTGATAATCCAGAGAATTATCCAAGATCTTGTCAAAAATTATCAAGGCAGTACCTCTACAAGCCTGCAAGAACCACAGTGTGTTACTGGGCTTTTTGTGCCCCCTAAAGTAGAGACTGCTTAGATCACAACACCCAAGTTCTTTCAAATATCTGGAAAATCTTCTCAAGAAGGACAGCTACAAATAAGCCCAGACAGTGAAGACTATAATAAATATCTAGCACTTCATTGCCCAGACAATGAAGAACATCTGCTAGCATAAATACCATACAGGAAAGCATGACCTCACCAGATGAACTAAATAAGGCACTAGGAACCAACTTTGAAGAAACAGAAATATGAAACCTTTCAGACAGAGAATTCAAAATGGCTATTTAAAGGAAACACAAAGAAATTCAAGATAACACAGAGAATTTAGAATCCTATCAGATAAATTTAATGAAGGGATTAAAATAATTTTTTTAAAAAATTAAACTGAAATTCTGGAGCTGAAAAAATGCAATTGACATACTAAACAGTTCATCGGAGTCCTTTAATAGTGGAATTTGTCAAGTAGAAGAAAGAATTAGTGAGGTTGAAGACAGGCTATTTGAAAATACACAGAGGAAACAAAAGAACAAAGAATAAAATAAAATGAAGCACAGCTATAGAATATAGAAAATAGGCACCAAAGGGCATATCTGAGTTGCTGGCCTTAAAGAGGAGAAAAAGAAAGAGATAAAGGTAGAAAGTTTATTCAAAAAGATATAATAGATAACTTCCCAAATCTAGAGAAAGATACCAATATCCAAGCACATGAAGGTTATAGAACACCAAGCAGATTTAACCCAAAGGCTACCTCAAGGCATTTAATAATCAACCTCCCAAAGATCAAGGATAAAGACAGGATCCTAAAAGCAACAAAATTAAAAAAGCAAATAACATACAATGGAGCTCCAATACATCTGGCAGCAAGCTTTTCCGTGGAAACCTTAAAAGCTAAAAGAGAGTGGCATGGCATATTTAAAGGGCTTAAGGAAAAACAAATCCATGCTAGAATGGTATATCTGATGAAAATATCCTTCAAACATGAAGGAGAAATAGACTTTCCAAGACAAACAAAAACTGAGGGTTTTCATCAGACCATCCTACCAGATGGTAGTATACCAGACCTATCCTACAAGAAATATTAAAGATAAAACTTCAATTAGAAAGAAAAGGACCAGCACTTTGGGAGGCCAAGACGGGTGGATCACGAGGTCAGGAGATTGAGACCATCCTGGCTAACACGTTGAAACCCCGTCTCTAATAAAAAATACAAAAAACTAGCCCGGCGAGGTGGCGGGAGCCTGTAGTCCCAGCTACTGGGGAGGCTGAGGCAGGAGAATGGCATAAACCCGGGAGGTGGAGCTTGCAGTGAGCTGAGATCCGGCCACTGCACTCCAGCCTTGGCGACAGAGCGAGACTCTGTCTGAAAAGAAAAGAAAAGAAAAGAAAAGAAAAGAAAAGAAAAGAAAAGAAAAGAAAAGAA
>NC_045441.1:83548363-83589878 GCF_002776525.5 Piliocolobus tephrosceles
AAAAGAAAAGAAAAGAAAAGAAAAGAAAAGAAAAGAAAAGAAAAGAACATTAATGAGCAATACAAAATCATCTGAAGGTACAAAACAGGCAATAAATAATCACCTAAAAGTAGAAAAATCACTGGTAATAGTACACAGAGAAACATGCAACATTATAACACGTAACTGTGGTGTGTAAACTACTCTTATCCTAAGTAGAAAGACTAAACAATGAACCAACCAAAAATAATAACTACAACAGCTTTTTAAGACAGTCAGTACAATAAGAAATAAATAGAAACAACAGAAAGTTAAAAAGTGGGGAGATGAAGTTAAGACATAGTGCTTTTATTAGTTTTCTTTTTGCTTCTTTGTTTATGCAAATAGTGTTAAGTTCTTATCAGTTTAAATAATGAGTTACAAAATGGGATTTGCAAGCTTTGTAGTACCATCAAACCAGAAAACATACAATGGCTACACGAAAAAATATAAAGCAAGAAACTAAATTATATCACCTGAGAAAATCACCTTCACTAGAGGAAAACAGGAAGGAAAGAAAGAAGAGAAGGCCACAAAACAACCAGAAAACAAATCACAAAATGGCAGAAGTCCTTACTTATCAATAATAACATTGAATGTAAATGAACTGAATTCTCCAATCAAAAGACATTGAGTGGCCAAATGGACAAAAAAACAAGACTCAATGATCTCTTGCCTACAATAAGCACACTTCACTTATAAAGGCATACAGACTGAAAATAAAGAGAAGGAAAAAGTTATCCTATGCCAATGGAAGCCACAAAAGAGCAGGAGTAGCTGTACTTAGACAAAATAAATTTCAAGACAAAAATTATAAGAAGAGACAAGGAAGGTCACTATATAGTGATAAAACGGTGAATTCAGGAAGAGGTTATAATAATTTTGAACATATATGCACCCAACTCTGGAGCACCCAGATATATAAAGGAATTATTATTAGAGCTAAAGAGAGAGACAGACCATAACACAATAATAACTGGTGACTTCAACAGACCCCACTTTCAGCATTGGCCAGAAAATCAAAAAAAAAATAATAAGAATAGTTGAAATAAATCTGCACTATAGATTAAATGGATCTGATAGATATTTACAGAACATTTCATCCAAGAGCTGCAGAATTCACGTTCCTTTCCTACATACATGAATGATTCTTAAGTATAGACCATATGTTAGATCACAAAACAAGTCTTAAAAAATTCATAAAAGTTGAAATAATATCAAGAATCTTCTCTGACCATAGTGCAATAAAACTAGATAACAAGAGGAATTTTGGAAACTACCCAAATACATGGAAATTAAATGATATGTTACTGAAAGACCAGTGGGTCAATGAAGAAATTAAGAAGAAACTTTAAAAATTTCTTGAAACAAATGGTAATGGAGACACAACATACCAAAACCTATGGAATATAGCAAAGGCAGTACTAAGAGGAAAGTTTATAGCTATAAGTGCCTACATCACAAAAGAGAAACTTCAAATAGACAACCTAATGATGCATCTTAAAGAACTAAAAAAGCAAGAATGAATGAAACCAAAAATTAGTAGAAGAAAATAAATAATAAAGAACAGAGCAGAAATACAAAAATAAAAATGTAAAAATACAAAAGATCAGTGAAATAAAAAGTTGTTTTTGAAAAGTTAAACAAAATTGACAAACCTTCAGCTAGACTAAGAAAAAAGAGAGAAAATTCACATAAATAAAATCAGAAATTATAAAGGAGATATTATAACTGATACCACAGAAAGTCACAGCATCATTAGTGGCTACTGTAAGCAACTATATGACAATAAATTGGAAAATCTAGATGAAATGGACAAATTCCTAGATACAGACAACCTACTAAGATTGAAACAGGAAGAATTCCAAAATCTGAACAGACCAATAACAAGTAATGAGAGCAAACCCATAATAAAAACTCTCCTAGTAAAGAAAACTCTGGAACCCAATGGTTTCACTATTGAATTCTACCAGCCATTTAAAGAATTAATACCAATCCTACTAAAACTATCCCAAAGATTGGAGGAGGAGGGAATATATCTAAACTAAATTTATAAGGCCAGTATTATCCTAAAGACCCACCAAGAAAAAGAAAACTACAGGCCAATATCCTCGATAAGCATTGATATAAAAATCCTCAACAGAATACTAGTAAACCAAATTTAACAATACATTAGAAAGATCATTCATCATGACCAAGTGGGATTTATCCCAGGGATTCAGGGATGGTTTAGCATATCCAAATCAATCAGAGTGACGATATCAACAGAATGAAGGATAAAAAACATATGATTATTTCAATTGATGCTGAAAAATAATTTGACAAAATTCAACATCCCTTCAGAATAAAAATCCTAAAGAAAGCTGGTGATGGAAGGAACATATATGACATATATGGTAGAAGCCACATATGACAGATCCACATGGGCATCCTTGTCTTGTTCCAGATCTTAGTATCCTAGCTGTAAAGGGAAACACTGAAAGCCATTCCTCTACGATATAGAACAAGATGAAAATGCCCATTGTCACCACTGTTATTAAATATAGTAACTGAGGCTCTAGCTAGAGCAACCAGAAAAGAGAAAGATATAAAGGGCATCAAAATTAGAAAGGAAGATGTCAAATTATTCTTGTTTGCAGATGATATGATTTTGTATTTGGAAAAAATTAAAGACTCCACCAAAAAGCTATTAGAACTGATAAATTCTGTAAAGTTGCAGGATACAAAATCAACATACAAAAATCAATAGCATTTCTATATACCAACAGTGAACAATGTGAAAAACAAATTTAAAAAGTAATCCCATTAAGATACTCACACATAAAATTAAATACCTAGAAATTAAACAAAGAAGTAAAAGTTCTCTACAATGAAAACTATAAAATATTTATGCAGGAAATTGAAAATGACACCAAAAAATGGATACTCCATGTTTATATATTAGAAGAATCAATATTGTTAAAACGTCCATACTACAAAAAGAAATCTACAGATTGAATGCAATTCCCATCAAAATACCAATGACATGCTTCAAATAAATAGAAAAAAAAAATCTAAAATTTACATGTATCCACAAAAGTCCCAGAATAAACAAAGCTATCCTAAGCAAAAAGAACAAAACTGGAGGAATCAGATTAACTGATTTTGAATTATTCTACAGCATGGTACCGGGATAAAAAGAGACACATAAACCAAGGGAACAGAATGGAGAACCCAGAAACAAATCCACACACATACACTGAATTAATTTTTGACAAAAATGCCAAGAACAAGATTGAAAAGACAATCTCTTCAATAAATGGAGCTGGGAAAATTGGATATTCATATGCAGAAGAATAAAGCTAGACCCCTATCTCTTGCCATACGCAAAAATCAAATCAAAATGAATTAAATCTGGATGAAGACACTAGCATCAGCTACCTTATTCCTCACCTCTCTCTTCTCCCAGGCTCACAAATCCTGTTCCATCACCCCTGGCCTGCTGATAGACCTTCTTCAAGTGATTATCTCGCCCCTTTCCTCAATCTTTAACCTCTCCCTTGTCTTCCATCTCTTATCAACATAACCAAACAGCTTGACTCTTCCAGTGTAAACCTCCCTTAGTCCTACAGTTGACCTTGAACAACACAGGTTCAAACTGCATGGGTGCACTTATAAGTGGATTTTTTCAACCAAACCCATTTTAAAAACACAATATTCTTGGGATGTGAAACCCACGTATATACCAAAGGCCAGCTTTTCCTAAGCGTGGTTCCTCAGGCCACCTGTGATAATTGAATATGCATGGATTTTGGTATATACAGAGGTCCTGGAAGATTGCCGGGGCTTAGGGGAAGAAGGAAATGGGGATTGCTGTTCAATGGGTAAAAAGTTTCAATTATGCAAGATGAATAAGTTATAGAAATCTGCTGTATAACATAATGTCTGTAGTTAACAGTATAGAAATCTGCTGTATAACATGATGTCTGTGGTTAACAGTACTGCATTGTGCACTTAAAATTTAAGAATGTAGATCTCCTGTTAAGTGTTCTTACTATAATGAAATAAAAGTCATGTATAAAAAATTCTAAAAAAAAAAAAAAAAAAAAAAAGAAGTAAATCTAAGGACTCAAGCTACATAACTACTAAAAGAAAACATTGGGGAAAATCTCCAGGACATTGATCTGAGCAAAAATTTCTTGAGCAATATTCTACAAGCATAGACAACCAAAGCAAAAATGGACAAATGCGGCCCAGTGGGGTGGCTCATGCCTGTAATCTCAGCACTTTGGGAGGCCGAGGTGGGGTTATTACCTGAGGTCAAAAGTTCAAGACCAGCCTGGCCAACATGGCAAAATCCAGTCTCTACTAAAAATACAAAAAAAAAAAAAAAAAAGCTGGACTGGATGTGGTGGCATGTGCCTGTAATCCCAGCTACTTGGGAGGCTGAAACAGGAGAATCACTTGAACCTGGGAGGCAGAAGTTGCAGTGAGCCCAGATGGTGTCATTGCATTCCAGCCTGGCCCACAGAGTGAGGCTCTGTCTCAAAAAAAAAAAAAAAAAAGAAAAGAAAAGAAAAGGACAAATGGGAAAATGGGATGACATCAATTTGAAAAGCAAAGGAAACAACAAAGTGAAGATACAACCTACAGAATAGGAGAAAATATTTGCAAACCACCAATCTGACAAGGGATTAATAACCAGAATATATAAAGAGCTTGAACAACTCTACAGGAAAAAAACTAATAATCAAATTTTAAAATGGATAATAGACATTTCTCAAAAGAAGACATAAAATGGCAAACAGGGATAAGAAAACATGCTCAAGATCAATGATCATCGGCAAAATGCAAATCAAAACTACAATGAGATACCTCTCACCCCAGTTAAAATGTCTTAAATCTAAAAGACAGGCAATAACAAATGCTGGCGAGGATTTGGAGAAAAGATAACCCTCATACACTGTTGGTGGGAATGTAAATTAGTATATCCACTATGGAGAACAGTTTGGAGGTTCCTCAAAAAAAAAAAAAAACTAAAAATTAAGCTACCTTATGATCCAGCAATCCCACTGCAAGGGACATACCCGAAAGAAAGGAAATAACTATATCGAAACAATAACTGCACTTTTATGTTTGTTGCAGCACTGTTTACAATAGCCAAGATTTGGAAGCAACATAAGTGTCCATCAACAGATTAATGGATAAGGAAAAAGTGGTACATATGCACAAGGGAGCACCTGTGTATACAAAATGACATCCAGTCATTTGCAACAACTTTGATGGAACTGTAAGCCAGGCACAGAAAGACAAACATGTTCTTACTTATTTGTAGAATCTAAAAATCAAAACAATTGAACTCGTGGATGTTGAGAGTAGAAGGATAGTTATCAGAGGCTGTGAAAGGTAGTGGGAGAGTTGGGGGGAGGTAGAGAAGGTTAATGAGTACAAAAATAAAAAGAATAAGTAAGACCTACTATTTGATAGCACAGCAGGTAACTATAGTCAATAATAACTTAATTGTATATTTAAAAGTGACTTAAAGAGTGTAATTAGATTGTTCATAATTCAAAGAACAAATATTTGAGGGGATAGATTCCCCCTACCTCAAAGTGATATCTTGGATAATTTTCTGTTTATTCTATATGTAGTAGATGCAGAATATGTTTTTTTCTTGGTCTTCCTTTATTCCTAGGAAGGAATTATTTTCAGGTCTCAATCGACTGCTTCTAACAGTTTACTGGAAATTTATTTCCATGCTGATTATACAATGCTATGGTTTGCATGTTTGTCCCCTCCAAAACTCATGTTGAAATTTAATTTCCTTTGTAAAAGTATTAAGAGGTAGGACTGTAGGAGGTGATTAGGCCATAAGAACTCCACCCTTATGAGTGGGATTTGTGCATTATAAAAGGGCAGGTTCAGTCCCCTCTTGCTATCTCTATTGTGCTGTTGTTTGCTGCCCTGGAATGATGCAGAAGAAGGCCTTTGCCAGATGCTGGTACTTTTGTATTGGGACTTCCCAGCCTTCAGAACTGTGAGCCAATCAATTTCATTCATTATAATTTTTTTAAAAGATTAATAAGCTCTATAGAACTCCTGTACAACATTGTACCTAGAGTCAACAGTAATGTATTGTACACTTAAAAATTTGTTAAGATTGTTTATCTCATGTTTTGTTCTTGCCATAATTAAAAAGTAAAATATTATCTAGTATATGCAATAAAATAGAGAAGTGTCAATCGGTCTAGTCTGCCACCTAATCCAGCAATCACTCCAAGGTTTTGGAAGGAATGGTAAAAATAGTAAAATTTGGAAAGGAGCAAAGGAAGAAAGCCTAAATTTTTCTAGGTTTCAGGAAGCAAATGTTTCAAAGCAGCCCCCTATTGCTTTTCTGGTTCTTTCAGCAGTCCTATGAAGCAAGTAAAGCTTCCATGATTGCCCTTATTATGACTCTGAATATTCAAATTGAAAACACTACATTGCTCCTTTTTTACAGAATAGGACCAGTACTATAAACCAGATTATATGGCCTCTTGCCAAATGTTCTTTCTACTACCCAAACTTCTCACATATGGGTATGGAATTTTAGATCAAAACTTCAAAAAGTTTTTTTCCTATGAATGCAGTTATGTTTTTAATGTAATGATTTATTTTCCTTTGGGTAAATACCCAGTAGTAGAATTGCTGGACCAAATTGTGGTTCCATTTTCAGTTATTTGAGAAATCTCTATACTGATTTTCATAGAGATTATACTAAAATTATTGCAACACTATTCACAATAGCAAACAAATGGAATCAATCTAAATGTCCATCAATAGATGATCAGGTGTGTATATATGTGTGTGTGTATATATATATATATACACACACACATATATATATATATATATCAGGCATATATATATCAGGTGTGTGTGTATACACACACACACACACACACACAATGGAATACCATTTAGCCATGGAAAAGAATGAAATGAAATCGTATATTTTGCAGAAACATGGATGGAATTAGAGGCCATTATCTTAAGTGAAAACTCAGAAACAGAAAGGCAAATACTACGTTCTCACTTATAAGCGATAATTTATAAGTAGGAGCTAAATGATGTGTATCCATGGACATAGGGTGTAGAATAATAGACTTTGAAGACTTGGAATGGTGAGAGGTTGGGAGGTGGGTGAAGGATGAGAAATGACTTAATGGGTACAATATACATTATTGGGTGATGGTTATACTAAAAGTCTAAAACTTCATCACTATGCAATATATCAGCATAACAAAACTACACTTGTGCCCCTTAAATTTATACAAGTGGAGGAAAAAACTTATCTCCTGAGTCAAGTTTAAATGAGCTAAATGATTATTCTGATATCATATATTTGAATGCATGGATGGTGCAACCTCTCTATCAAGATAGCACAGAGTCCACAGGAAGTATGATGTGGGCAGATGCATTGTCAAGAAGATAGTGGATTTCTACCTGTTCTAGCTTCCTCTCCCAATTCAATCAAGTAATCACTCAGCAGTATGTATGAAGGACTAATCACGTTCTCAGGTTGTGGGTAAATTAAGATACTAAGCCTGACCTTATGTAATCTGAAATGGAATTGAATGACAATGTTCTACCTATGAAACAACAATGAATAATGGTTCTTATGCTTTTGTGTCTTGACTGCAAGTATGATGTGTCATAATATCTAACTTCCAGAGTTGTTGTGAGGATTAGTTGAGATATGACATGAAAATCACTAGCTCATCATTTAGCACATAACAGGGGTTCAAAAAATAGTAAACTAGTGGCATGGATAATAGCCAGTAAGAGCAATATCTGTGGTGGTGGAGGACAGCTAAAATTTGAATAATTTGAACTTTATGGGTTCAAAGCAGAATGACATGTTCATGGGAATATTAGTTTGCATTAGTTTCACGTCTGTTTTCAGAGGTAGAATCAGAATCAGATTATTATTATTATTATTCTGCGTAAACCAATGAGCCTCATGTATTAGTTTTCTAGGGTTGCCAAAACAAAATGCCACAGACTGGGTGGTTCAAACAACATACGTTTATTTTCTCATAGTTCTGGAGGTTAAAAATTTGAGATCGAGGGATTAGCAGGTTTGATTTCTTCTCAGGACCCTCTCACTGGCTTGCAGATGACTCTGTTCTCACTAAGTATTCACCTGGTCATCTCTCTGTGAGTGCATGTCTGCTATTTCTCTTTATGCACAAATTTTCTCTTCTGATAAGGGCACCTCTATCATATTAAATGACGGTCCACCCTAGACCTCATCTTAATCTTAAACACCTCCTAAAAGACTATATCCAAATATGACTATATTCTATATTTCTAGGGGTAAGGACTTCAATATAAATTTGGTGGGGATATAAGTCAGCCAATAACACCTCTTCTGGAGACACAGATGCGCAGAGATTGGTTGAGTGCAATAAGCTTTAGTGATGCTTAGTTCAAGGACTTCAGTGGAAAACAAGGGAAAGGATCCTTATTCAAATGAGAGAGATAAGGGAACAATCTCTGATCATTGCAGAATAACCTGGCACATGTCAAAAATACAGAGGGGTGGACTGATCTGCGGACTTAGTTTGATTTCATGTGGGAAAGAAGGATGGAATCTCCTTCAGCGGGTCTCAGAAGGTGTGACTGCAGGACACAGAATGAGCACATGCTTTAATAGCTCAAAGTCTGGAGAGTGGTCATTGGAACAAGCCAGTCTGCAGCTTACAGGCCAGCTTTGTGGAACACTGATTTCTTCCCAGAGCAGTCGGGAAACAGAGAAGAGGGGGCCTAATAAATTTTCTGGTGTCCATGCACTCAGGGTCTATGAATACCTGGGCAAAATGAATATGTCAATACCTTTAAAATGTGCTTACATTCCTAAGAGTTCATATTTATGGCAGTGCCATATGAAATGTGACTATCAAGTACTGTTTTCTAGAGCAATTTCAGGCATCTGTAAAAGGTGTGTTGCTCCGCAGAAGCTATCATATGTAATGGTTAAAACACTGGATACGAAGTCATTGGCTTGTACCCAGTACTGACAGTTACTAGCTTGGTGAATGGGCAAGTTCCTTGATATCTGCATCTCAACACACTCATGTTTAAAGTGAGATAATACTATTCTTACACCATTGGATATATTTGAGGATTACTTGAGTTAAAATATATAAAGTGCTAAGAATATTGTATTATTACCAAGAAATTCTGAGTGAATCACACAACTTCATAGAAAGAAGCAAAGTTCCAAAATGTTCCTTGCCAGATTTAAAAATGAAAATACAGACTTTCCAGTTAAATGTTATTAACAAACAATTTTAGTATAAATATATCCCAAACATTTTATAAACACTCTTATACTAAAAATTTGTTTGTTGTTTATCTTGAAATTCAAACTAAGTGGGCATTCTGTATTTTATTTGGCAATTGTAAAAAAAAAATTTTTGAATGATATTGAAAGAGAATATCAGAGAGCAGTACCTTAAATGTCATCAGTGTTTAATAAATATATATCTAATACTATAATAACTGAATGAGTTGGTAGACTCAAGGGCTATAATGTGGAGAGCCTTTATTGAAATGTAAGCAGTCAAATTGACTTGAAGCATTATGGTAAATGGGAGCTACTTAAGATTTGAGTAGAAAAATGAATTACTAAGTCTCATGAAAATGGCAACTGAGTTTCAGTTCTGTACCAGAATTTATGGCATATAGAAAATATTTGACAAAAGTTTGATGTATGAAAAAATAGTGAATGATTAAACAAATGAATAAACAATGAACAAATAAGTATGTAAATGGATCAACTATTTAAGAATGGTAAATTATAAAGGATGGGATAAATGAAAAGAATCATAGGTTCAGATAAATAAATTAAGAATGGCTTGTGGTAATCCTGTTAGAGGGAATGAGAAACAACCTAGAATAAATGAAGTTGAAATGGAGAAGACAGAGAAAATCCTAAAAGCATGTCAAGACAAAAGTCATATGATAGGAAGACTGTGCACAAACTAATATTACCATCTTTCAGCTGTGAATACTCCTCCTTAGAAATAGCTAGGTTTGGTCTCCTCACACTTTCTACAAAATACAATCTGGAGGGAAACACTTCAAGGCAATCCATCAAGGCTTTCCATGTCAAGGAATCTGGGTAGACTGTAATACCACCAAAAGAGGAAAGAGGAGGAGGAAAATGAGGAGGAGCAAAAAGAAAAGTTTCTACTTTTTTTTTTTTTTTTGTAAGCACAAAAGAAGATAGCTTACTCATAATCTAAAGTAAATATTTATTAGACAATGAAGAGTCACATTGTCTCCAAGAGTATTTCTAAAAGTAAAAGATAGGATATGTATGCAAGTATTTGAAAGTCTCAATATAAAAAAGTTTCATCTAAGATTGTTGCAGTATCTTGAGCTCTACACACAACAGAACACTTTAAAACACTCTTTCCTCTTGAATATAATACAAATTAACAATATAATTCAGCCTATTCAAAGCAGAAAATCACAAAAGACCTTATCTTCCAACAGGTTCACATGTAGTGCTTAGTATTATTGCTCTACCGTCGCAATTGCTGATGCATGAACCAACAAAGGAATAAAAAGAAATGAAATAAAGTCATAAGATTTATTTATATAAATGAAATATGCCTCTCACAAGTACATAGAGGTGTTGAATTTTTCAAATTAGTCAGACATATGTGTAACTTTTCCTTAAACTTTATAACCATGGATAATCTGCAATAGGAATAATTTTTATTTCTATTAAAAATAAGTATTATCATTAACATAATTGAATCTTTTAGAACTCATGAAGTAATTGCAGTCATTTATTTTTAAAACATTTGATAGTTTTGGCATATCATAAAACAATTTTGTAGGCATTGTTCTCTAATTTTCAAATTCATTTATTTCAAAAGAAATATAATCATGTTTTATGATATAATTAACCTTAGTTCAAATTTTTGAACTCTTATTGATCTCATTAACACATTTTTATCCCTATAATTCAAAGGAGATCAAAGTCTTTTCCAAAAATCTCCAAAACAGTCACAGAGTTGAACTTTGAAATTTTCTTTATGGAAGTTCTAAAAGGAAAACAGTTTGCCTAATACCACACATTTCGTTGGATGGTATAAAGCAATGATGTTCACAACCCCAAAATGATCAGGCCTTGCATTCACTTTTACATTCTCCTCATGGTTTCACTAAAAAATATTGTTCTTTCATTGCCTCATAATTAGAAATCCAGTCTCATATTTTCCGGATAGTCTATAATTCAACACTTGAAGAGTGTCATTGCAATAAGGTTAGAACAGAATTAGAGGGGAGTGCCAAATGCAGATACCAACAAGAAAGTACTAATTCTGCCTCAAAAGTCACACCAAATTAAAAGTTTCTATTAAGGGTATGAAAGTTTGAAGTTGAAGCTCAGTCTATATTCTATGATAAAATTGAATATTGGATATTAATATCAGCCTACTAACTTTAGCAATATTCAAAATTAACAGCTAAGAATCAAAATAATACAAATAATTATTTTCAGATCCTTACTCTTGTTATACTCTTAACACTTAATTGGAATTCACCAAATGTTTAGTTCCCCTAAAAATGATTGATAATGTTGTTACAAATGATTCTTAAGGTAATAATAGCAATAAGCCAAACTTTATTTATTCATGCAATATTCATGGAACTACATAATTCAGTATGTCAGCAATTATATTAATATCATATCAATTAGTATACTTGCATTGTATTAAGTATGGGACATAAGTTGCTAAAATGGCTTCAAGAAGATTTTTACATAAGAAATATTATTAAAAGTACATGCATGATGGTGGTCACAGACACCATTCTATGAGTGCAGATGCTATGTACGTACTTCTATGAGGTGTAGCTCTTAGCCTGTGATAAAGTAAGAATTTGTTACCTAAATTAACATGTCTTCCCAAATTAAACAATTTACCTTTCAACAGAAAGATCAGGTTCCTATGAAGTTAAGGACAAACATGCTAGGCCATGGGAAAAAATGAATAAATAAATGAGACATCTTCATCTGGAAAATATATATATATAATATTCAATACTATCTTAAATCAGAATCATAAACCTGGCTTCAAGTCAGTATAAACTCTATCAGGGAAAGTACATAATATCTAAATAACAATAATCCAAAATAAAATATAATTAAATACAATAGAAGAGTACCAGACTATGAGATTATATTTCAAAGAAGGAAGAGAAGGTATCCAGCTGAATAATCTGGCGTAATCCATTGAAGAGAAAGTATTTGAGCTGCATGTTGAAGTATCTGGTAGGATTAGGACCCATGGAACTGAGAAGGATATTCTGGATAGAGGAAATATCATAAGCAAAGTTGGAGTGAAAATTCCTGAAACATATAAAATGTCCAGAGAATAGTCCCACTGGTCAAACACGCTGTATATGAAGGGCAGCCCTGAGTGACAATATTGAGAGGATGGTGAGAGCATGTGGGGAAATAAAACTTCCCTAGATTTCTCCTGTAAAAATTTTGAGCCAACTGAGACACATTAACGTATACAACATAAAAATAATGTTTGCTTTCCTTTCCCCTAGAAACATTTAACTATCCACATATTATGAGGATTAGATCTGCAGTCATTTGTGGGTTAATGATGCTGATCCAAGAATATGATAAAACTTCTCTTCTTTCTCCTAGAGGAACGATTTGTTACAGCCTAGATTAGGCCCTTAGGTTAAGCAACCAAGATGTCAAGAAGACTGTCTTACTAGGAATTTACATTTCAAAAAAGATGAAGCCCAAACCTTGGCGATATGTTTAGGTCATAAAAGCCATAGACACTAGCACTTACTTTTTCCTTGGAAAGGTGTATTTACATATCAAAAAGAGTGAGTGCAGTCCAGGATCCTATCTATCCCATCTTTCAGAAGGGAAGAGTGACAGATGATAAATCCATTGTTGTTTCTGTTATCATCTCTCCTCTACCGATGAAACTTAATCACTTGCCTTGAAAGTTTTCATTAGAGCTCATCATGTTGCCTATAGGTCTGGGTGTTACAGACCAATGCAGCAATGTTACTGTTGATGTGGTTGTGAGCATCAATACACAATACTTTTCTCTACCCAAATGCCTCGTGTTTCTGCAGTATTCAGATAGATAAGTAGGTACAGACATACATGAATGAGACGGGTAACATCTCAGAAACCTCAAGGTTCCTGAAAAAACAGAGTCATATCATAAAGAACTTTAATTGTCAAGTGTCTAGTTTTTATCTTAAAATGTTTCCTTTTGAGCAGTGTCAATACCTTCCAAAAGCTTCTCCAGATTTCTCAGTGCTCCTGTAAAAAACAAAGTGGTACATTATCCCCACAGACATTACAACTGCTTCCAGAGAAACAGCTTAGTAAAATAACAACTCTATAAAATGTTGCTGCAACTCACAACAGAGAAAGTAGAAGGTGAGCAAAATCACAACAAAGGTTGAAACCTGGGACAGCTTGGTTCAATAAAACTCAATTCTATGAGATTAACCTCCTTTTGGGAATTGGAGCATACTAAAGAAATACACAGTTGTGTGTCACTGAACAACATGTACAGGTTCTGAGAAATGCATCCTTAAGCAATTTCATTATTACACAGGTACCTAGAGTGTACTTCTCAAAACCTACATGGTATAGCCTACTACATACCTTGGATATATGCTATGGCCTACTACATACCTTGGATTATATGCTATAGCCTATTGCTCCTAGGCTAAAAACCTGTACAGCATATCATTCTAGTGAATACTATAGGCAATTAAAACACAATGGTAAGTATCTGTGTATCTAAACATATCTAAACATGGAAAACGTATAGTAAAAATACAATATAATCTTATGGGACCACTGTCAGATATGCAGTCTGTCGTTGATTAAAACATTGCTGTATGGTGCATGACTGTATAAATCAAGACTGCTGCCTTCAAAGAACTTTTCTGGTAAAACAAGACAAATACACATTTTAACTAGATTAGTGCTGAGATTTTTTGTTCAGATAATAGTTGTTAGAGATGGTTAGGAAGGAAAAACTCAATGTGGTTAGGATACTATATTTCTGAAGGAAAGAAGAGTGTTCACAAAGACTCTTTTCCTTTCTCACTTTGTAATGAGTAATTTTGTTATTTTGTAATCTTCCAAATGGAACTGATAATTCTAAACCTAGTTACCCACCACCCTCAACACTCTCTCAAAGTCTCTAATGTCAAGGATCACAAGGATATGAAAGTCTGGGTTAACTAGATTTAAAAATCATTTAGAAGAGCATTCAGAATTTTCTTGCTTTTTTTCATATCATGTTCTTGCACTACTGGACTTTGGGTTAAGATAAGCTTGAGTTTGTCTTGGAAAGCTTACCTAACCTCTTTGAGACACAATGTTCTCTTCTGTGAAATAATAAGATGAAATTAGATGGCAGGTTTAAAATGTCCATCAAAACATCTGACTCTTAGATGCTCAATATTGTTCTCTGCCCTATTCAAGCCACTTCTCCCATATACTCTGGTCATAGAAATGTCTTTGAAGGAAAATTAGAGATGTGGGACAATACAGATGTCATTGTGTTGGGAAGAGGTGGATTGTTAGCAGTATGTAAGGACATAAAATTGCTTGGGATTTTCAACTTCAGACACAGACATAGGAAAATAATATTGAGAGGGTTCCCTAAGGTATGGCAAGCTAACAAGCCGGGGAACAGATAAATTGTTCCTCCTCAATGAAGTAATACCAATGCTGAATATACAAGTGTGGATAGACAGGGATCTAATTGAATTTTTAAAATATGTAAACCAACAGAAATGTATTCAGTTATAGGAAAAGTATCACCACATCATAGGCTAATCAAAAATGTTTCTAGGTTAAGGGACAAAAACATTTATAATAATTCCAAGATCTCTTAGATATATTTTTGAAAAATGCAGTAACGTAATTGGCTCTAAGTTTCAATAAACTGCATTTTTTTCTTACAGGGGGAAAGAACAAAGATCAGAAATTAACCAGATACTGAAAAGTGAAAAATGCCCCTAGTTGAACAGCAGAATTGAACCTGAAAGCATTCTGGAAAGTCAGGGTAGTCTGGTTCACAATGAAATGATTGCACATGGGTTAATAAGTCAGATTAATATCTGCAAATTAATAAAGGTAATACTCCTGTGTATTTTCGGGGGTGTGGAATTACTGCCATCATTTGATGAAGAAGAAGTTTTAACTACTAAGTCAACATGTTTTCATGCTGCTGCCTGGTTGCAAATCTGGAATGACATAAGGCACCAGCTTTCTTTACAAACCTCAAAGCTTGGAGGAGGTACAAATCAAATTTGGTCTGAATATTGTAGTTTTGTTCTTCAAGAGGTACTATTTATGTTTAAGAGTTTTTCTTTGTTTTATAGAGATCTCCTCGGTTAATCCTTTAGTCATACTGATTTGATGCCAAGTTACTGTTTTCCAAATAGGAAATATTTAAACTTCTTATCTGATTGGTTTTACCTGTTGAGGACAGGTGTTTTGTGCCTCATAATTTTCCCCTCCATACTGATTTATACTTCAATAATTTTCAAAATTCTTGGTGAATTTCCCTTTGAAGGTTTCAAGTCCCCTTAGTCCCTAGAATAAATTTATTAATTTATTAATGTTTCCCAAATAGAGAAAAAAAAAAACTCTATTGGGAATATTGTGTTAATTATTTTTCTCAAGTACATCCACCAATATTGGTGCATACACTTCTCAGGAAATTAAATTTTCCATTAGTTCAATATGCTTGGAACGTTTCAATTAAAAAGAATTTTTAAAAAATGGTCCCAGGCTTCTTTTAAATGATGTTATTAAAAATATAAAGTTCATATTCTAATAGATTACCCAAGAAGGTTACTGCATACAGATTTATCTAAGTTCTTGTTTGTTATTATCTGTTTTCCTGTAGTCTTGCTTGGTTCTGGAGGGACAGTTTGACTGAATATCAAATACACAATTTACACTATTTTTTCTCATTGAGCTTTTTTTTTTAAAGTACTGCTTTAAAATTTGATTATCAAAAGACTGATGTCAGTCCAATATATCTGTCATTGCAAGTTATATATTTGTTTATTTAGGTCATGAGGTCATGAGAATTTTTCTTTTAACTCTGAAACCTAATGGTTATTAGAATATGTCTTAAAGTTTATTATTCTGGGTTAATGATAAATTAAATTTTCTCATAAACCGTAGTTTCCCAAGTACCCATTGAGGTCTTTCAATTTTTAGTTTCAAACTTTTTATTAAATGTCTGGGAAGTTTTCTGTAATTATAATTTCAAATATTATTTTCCAATGTTTTCATTGATACTTATTTTCTAATGTCTAATGTCCTAAAGTTTTGCTTTTCATTCTTTGTTTTGTTCAGGGATTGCAATAATACACATATTATTCCTTCTCTTTCTATCTTTGTATCATATTCACTGCTTTACTCACTTTTATTCTCAAGTATTTTTCTGTTTTTCTTCAATGCTCCTTATTTAATTGTTTTAAATCAATTCTCTCATGGACATCTTAAAATCCATTCTTCATTGTTATGTTAATTCTGTCTTTTAATTCCATTTCTTTTTTGAGTTCAATAAGCTTTCTTTTAATTTGTATTGTTTTTGTCCATTTCTAGTCTTAGATTTTTAATTTCTGATTCAGATTATTTTTTCAATTCTTCATTTATTTGTGAGACTATCTCATTCCATTTATAGTGTTGACTTGGAGTTTTTTTCTGCTTCATGGTTGTTAGTCTGAGGGAAAATTTCCTCAGTTAATATGTGTTGAATTTTGTTTTCAGATTTCTTTCAAAAGTTCATTTTGAATCTGTTAATCTTCTCTTGTCTATTTTTTAATGTATGGTATTACAGTGTTTTACAAGATTTTTAATGTAATGATACTCCTGTCTCACAGTATTTCAAAACTCAAAAACTTTAATGGTTTTGTTTGTTTGCTTTTATGATAAGCAATGGGATTGTCAATTATCTAGTTTTGTGTTCCCCCTTTGTCTTGCAGGATTCAAAAATGTCCTCTTTCATTTAATTCACTATCCCATTGGCCAGAGGCACCTCCTTTATGGTTTATTACTCCTCCAAAGAAATTATGTTTTAAATTCTCCTTCTTTAAATTGTGAAACTCTTTAATATCTTTTCTGTGGCCATGCTCTGTCTTACCTGGACATTATTTAGTATTTTTGGACAAGAATTGACTTAATTTTTCTGGCAGAGATTTTAGACCTTATGCCTCATTGTTTATTTCTTTATCTCCTTCCTGTAGTTTTTCTAGGTCTGTGTTTTCTTTCCAGAAATGTCTTGCAGTGGGATTGGAGTTGGACAACTATGTAAGAGACAACACACTAAAACATCTTACAGCTCTTAAGAATGTAGGCATTCTCTGTATGCAAATTAGGCCTTAGAGGTAGTTTTTTTTTTTTTTCCCCATAACTTAATTTGTTTCTCTTATTTTCTATATTTTTAATATATAGAAAATGTTGGAATGAAATACTGAAAGACAAGAATATAGGCAAAAGTGACCATTGTCTTTGTGCATACTTATGATTTTTAACCTAGCAATATATTTATATTTAAAACATGGCTTTTAGGCCACGTGCAGTGGCACTCACCTGTAAGCTCAGCACTCTGGGAAGCCGAGGCCAGCAGATTACTTGAGGTTAGGAGTTCGAGACCAGCCTGGCCAACATGGTGAAACCCCATCTCTACTAAAAATACAAAAATTAGCTGGGCATGGTGGTGGGTGCCTGTAATCCCAGTTACTCAAGAGGCTGAGGCAGGAGAATCACTTGAACTGGGAGGCAGAAGTCACAGTGAACCGAGATCGCATCATTGCACTCCAGTCTGGGTGACAGAGAGAGACTTCATCTCAAAAACAAAAAATAAAATAAAATGTGTTTTTTGTAGACAGACTATAGTTAGGTTTTGCTTTTTTAACACATTATGACAATCTCTGTATTTTTTATTGATGTTATGTCATTTGTATTTAATATAATTATTAACATGGCAGGGTTAAAATCTATTGTTTGTTGTTCTATACTTGTATATTCTTTGTTCACTTTTTTCTTTTCACTGCCTGCTTTTGTGTTAATTGAATGTTTGTTATGATGCCATTTAATTTTTACTTCCGTCTTATTAATAATACTTCATTGTTAAAACAGTTGCATTAAGATTTACAATTTATATCTCGGTTTTATCACAATCTATCTTTTACTATGAATAATGTTAGAACTTTACAACTGTATCCTTTCAATTCTTGCCTCAAATTCATTGTACTATTACTATGCATTTTATTTTACCTATAAATATCACAGTACACGATTATTATTGTTGCTTTAAATACTTATTTATAGTTTAGATACTGAAAATAAGGGAAAATGTTTATATTCATTTTTACCATTTCTAGAGCTCTTTATTTTTGCGGGTAAATTCAAGTTTGTATCTGGTCTCATAATCCTTTTGCCTGAAAAACTTGCTTGATCATACCTTGTAGCATTGGCCCATTGGCAATAAATGCACTTACCTGTTGGTGTGTTTCTGAAAAACAAATCTTTATTTAGACTTTACTCTTGAAAGATATTTTCACTGTGAATAGATTTCTCGGTTTACTTTTTTTTTTTTTTTTTTTGATACTTTAAAGATGTCACTTCATTGCTTTTCTGAATTGCGCAGTTTTTGACAATGACTGCTACAATTCTTATCTTTCATTCTTTCTGTGTAGTGTTACTTTTTCCCTAGCTGCCTTTAGCGATTCTGCTTTATCTTTGCTTTTCAGCTGTTATAAATCAGGCATAGTGAAAAATTACAAAGTACTCTTTGCAGATAAGTTTCTACATAATATTTACCCTAAAATATATGTATTAGAAATATCTTAATTTCTAGTAAGTATAATAAGTCTCTGAGAATAAAATTGATTAGTTTAATTTAAAAATAATATGAAGATTTTCATAGCTATGGTAGCATTTTACTTGACAATATTAAGAATGAAGGATCCCTTTAGAGTTCAAGATATTTTTTAATTTTTCTCTGCTCAAAGATACAATCTAATAAGAGATTGCACCCTAAACTAAAACACTGTAATAATAAGGAATGATTTCGGATATTCTAGAAGGGCATGTATGTGAAAGAGATTTAAAAAGAACTAAATCATATATTGAGAACAAGAAAAAATACAATTTTCACTAGAAAGTATTCATTTTATTATCACATATGACTACTCTTTGTACAATGATTTATAACATGCTAGAAAAACAATACTTGTATCATTATCTCTAACCTCATATTTCAGAGCTGCAAATAGTGTAGGTGTGATTTCAGGATCTTACAATATCCTGATATCTAGTTTTCTTTTTTTATTAACTTCCCTAACACGACTGAATCTACATAAAGTGGGAACAAAATTTTCCTTTCCACAAAGAGGTAAAAATAATTTTTAAGTCCTAAATTTTAAGAGAGGAAACACAATTGAATATCCATTCTAATATATGTTCTTGCAAAATTTGTTGACAAACTGAGGGTTTAAGTTGTGATTTCTTTTTAAATTAAGAATACAATGTAGTACTAGGCACCTGAAACTATGATAGGGAAATAAAGATCAGAATAGGTCACAAACAAATAATGAGTAGAAAGACAGGGAGGACCCTCAGAAAAGCTGAACTACAAAGAATTTTGCTCGGCATTAGTTTTGGCTTTTGGTATCACTAAAAAAGACTTTGGAAATTAGAGATGAATTTATTTCACTAATAGCCTCAAAACTAATTTTATATATGAAAATAAAGTTTTTCTACATTTAACTGAGGAAAACCATATGCCTTCTAAACTACAATTTTATAAAATGCTATATGTATTTACTAGAGCTACCATAACAAAAATACTACAAACTGAGTGGTTTACACAACAGAAATGCATTATTTTACAGTTCTGAGGACTAGAAGTGTGAGATCAAGAAGTCAGAAGGATTGGTTCCTTCTGAGGGCTTCTGGTGGTAGGCTGGCAATCTTTAGCATCCCCAGGCTCTGTCTATCTTCACATGGCACTTTCTCTATGTGCTTGTCTGTGTCCAAATTGTCCCCTTTTTTTGTAAGAATAGTGGTCGTGTTGAATTAGGAGCACATCTCACTAGTATACCCTTATCCAAACTTAACTAATTACATCTTCAAAAACCCTATTTCCAAATAAGTTTAGATTCAGAGATATTGGGATTAGAGCTGAAACATATGAATCTATGACAAAACTGTTTCCATTTCACATTTAGAACACTTTTGTTGAAGTTTTACCAAATATATTACTTACAGGATGATTGCTAACTGACATATGTAAATTTGTTTTTACATCCATCAGTTAGCAGTTTTAGTTCTTTATTAACGGGAAATTAAACTTGGGAGTACATTCTGTTATTTTTTAGCTTGAAAATATTTAAATTCTAAAATTAAGGGATCAACTTGATTCATAAACCTTATAATAATACGTTGATTTGCACTCATGATTTTGGAAATACAGAGATAAGGTTTAAGGTTTAGCTTTACTTAGACTATATTCTTATCCAAGACATACATAACCCCCAACCAGGCATCCTAAATTAAAAATAAGTGTTAAATACATATAACTTTTACTTGTAATATAAATATCACTTGAACATAAATATCAAATAAACCATAGAACATAGAATTAAATTGAATTAATATTAAATTTTGATATATTGTTATTTGAAGGAATACAATTAAATAATACATACTATAAATCAATATTATTGAGACATTTTTATTATATTCTACATTGCCTATAATTATCTAAAAAGGGGACCTGAAAATCAACAGGATTAGCTGGGCTTTCACCAAATAATGGGTGAATAATGTACATAGAAATGTCCAAATTGTATTCTCATGTCAAGGAAGAGTGAAGTTGTATCATGTAAAGGTCTGTTCTGTCTTGATACTCTGTAATATATATTTATCCAGGCCACTGTTTCTTATGTAGGTAAAAAGTCAGGATGCAAATTATTCACCTTACGTTCTCCTATCTCAAAAGTGACATATGTGTGGAAGGGTTAGTTATGAAGTGTCTTCCCTCTAAAAGTGGTTGGTTATATACATGGGAATAGCAAAAGCAAAAAAGGATATGATGGAGTCCCTTGGCCATCTGTCCATTTACATTATAATAGAATGTCATTGCTTTTTATCTGCGTTTGAGACAAGTTTCAAACTTGTATAGACAGAAAGTGTGGCCTCTTAGCAACCCTGCTTACTCAATTGTAGATGTAACATGCTATGCTTGCCTTGTATTCCCTTTTAGTCTCACTGAGCCCCCACACATTGTTTCTCCACTGGAATTCTGTGCTTACCAGGCATAGTAAATACTGCATGTAAATTAAGACACAAGGAATGCTGAACATGCTATAATTCTTCTATTTCCTTTGCTTATACATATGCTCTATTGTTCCATAGTTCTTCTTGTAAAAATCATAAGTTCATGCATCAGTGTCATGTGGAAAATTTTAAAAATTAAAATTCCACTATGGAGAATAGCTTGGAGGTTTTTCAGAAAACTAAAAATAAGGATACTGTAAGATCCATCAATCCCACTGCTAGATATACATCCCCCAAAAAAGGAACTCAGGGTATCAAACAGGTATCTGCACTCCCATGTTCACTGCAGCACTATTCACAATACCCAAGATTTGGAAGCAACCTAAGTGTCCATTAAAAGAAGAATGGATAAAGAAAATACGGTACGTATATACAACAGAGTACTATTCAGTCATAAAAAAGAATGAGATCCTGTCACTAGCAACAACATGGATGGAACTGGAGGTCATTATGTTAAGTGAAATAAGCCAGGTGCAGAAAGACAAACTTCACAAGTTCTAACTTATTTGTGGGAACTAAAAATTAAAACAGTTGAACTCACAGAGATAAGGAGTAGAAATTATGGTTACCAAAAGCTTGGAAGGATAGTAGAGAATAGGAGGGAAGTGGGGATGGTTAGTGGGTACAAAAAATAGTTACAAAGAATGAATAAAATCTAGTATTTGATAGCACAACAGGGTGACTACAGTCAATAATAATTTAACTGTACATTTTAAAATAACTAAAAGAGTGTAATTGGATTGTTTGTAATGCAGAGGCTAAAGGCTTAAGGTGATGGATACCCCATTTACCCTGATGTGATTATTACACATTGTATGCTTGTATCAAAATATCCCGTATATCACATCAATTCATATACTTATAATCTACCTACAAAATTTAAAATTAAAAAAATTTAAAGGAAAAAATAGAAGTTAAAAATTTTAAAAATAACAAATTCAAAGATAAATTAAGAATTTCAAGATAGCAATAGTAAAGAATTAAGCCAAGACACACCAAGCATGGGGCCTTTCTGACTGTGGAGCTCTGTGTGGCTTCTTAGGTCATGTGCCTATGAAGTCATCTCTACTCCCAAGTCGGCTGTCCCTTCAGCCTTATGACATACCTTCAAGGAATACATGATGCCATCCCTTCTACCAGGGAAGTGCTCCTGTCACTTCTCACACAAAATTTTGATAAATTGCTATTTGAATGAATACTAATTAAATAATATATACTATAAATCAATATTTTTGAGACATTTTTATTATATTCTACATTGCCTATAAGTATCTAGAAAGGGAACCTGAAATCAATAGGATTAGCTGGGCTTTCACCAAATAATGGGTGAATAATGTACACAGAAATGTCCAAATTGCATTCTCATGTCAAGGAAGAGTGAAAGTATATCATGTAAAGGTCTGTTCTGTCTTGATACTCTGTAATATATATTTATCCAGGCCACTGTGTGCGGGAATTTTCTGTGAGAAGCTGCAGTTTAAGGAACTTCACATTGTTGCTGGCACACTTGGGCTGTGACTTATCAAGTACACATGTGATTCTTACCATGTGTACACACAACTGCTTCCCACTGCTGCTTAGAACTATCTTCACCCCACATGTCTGCCAGAGGCCCAGGACTAAGACCTTTGACTGAGGAGCTATAGAAGTGTGATGTTACCAGAATCTTGCATTTTCCTTTCTTTTCCACCAAAAGCTTGTTCCATCTGGTCTTACAAGCATAACTACTTTCAGGCTGACTTACAAGTTTGTTCACATGCAAGGGAACATTAAATCAAAGAATGCATATTGCCCATTTGTTTCATGAAAGTACCCATTTGCTGTTCCTTCATAGTTTGTATTGGAAAAAATGATTTAAAAATTTCATACATCCTTCTCTAAAAGTAAGGTGAGTGAGAAGGAGCAGTGGTGTTTTGATAGCTTTTCAACAACTGTCTCTCAGGGAAATGGGAGCCCTGCTTTGTTGTGTTTCCAGTGTCTGTGGTATAAAACTCCCACCATAACCAATTTCAAGTCACCAAGCGATGTTAAATAGATCACAAAATTTCTGAAGACGTAACAGTGGAGATGTTTTAAAAATTCTGTGTTGGAAAATATTTCACTTTGTTTGCAAATATTCTTTATCGATTTTTACCAAAATCACACAATTACTGGGGCAAGTAACTTCACCTTTTTGTCCTTTTTCTTTCATTCTACAGAGCATTCCTGGAGAAACAAGAAACTAACTTGATCATTACTAGCTTTTCTAATTTCAACTGGACCTTCCTTTCCCTGCTATGCAGTCTAATTTTACTCATCTCTAATGATTCTCTTTAGTTCATTCAGCAAATTCCAAAGCGTTTCTAATCAAGTCAAGCCTTCATCCCCACATTTAATACCACTGGTTTTGGATGATAACTTCACCTCTATTTAAAAAGAGAGATGAGGGCCAGGCGCAGTGGCTCATGCCTGTCATCCCAGCACTTTGGGAGGTCAAGGCGGGCAGATCACAAGTTCAAGAGATTGAGACCATCCTGGCTAACATGGTGAAATTCTGTCTCTACTAACAATAACAACAACAGCAACAAATTAGCTGGGCATGGTGGTGGGCTCTTGTAGTCCCAGCTACTCAGGAGGCTGAGGCAGGAGAATCGCTTGAACCTGGGAGGCTGCCATTGCAGTGAGCTGAGATGGCACCACTGCACTCCAGCCTGGGCAACAGAGCGAGACTGTTTCAAAAAAAAAAAAAAAAAAGAGAGGGAGAGAGAGATGACAAACATTTTAATTTTTTACATCAAGTAAACTTTCTATGACTCTATTCTATCTTTCTTCCAGTAAATAACAGAAATATGAATGTGACTGCCTGATTACTTGTGCTGTTAATCCCTACCAATTATTTGTGTTCCAGTTATATCAGTCTCCTTTCTTATTGCTGTCTCCTCTACTGGAACTTTTCACTCAACCAACCACATATGCACAGACTTCCCACGTTTAAAAAACCACCTCACATCCAGTGCCCAGATTTTGGTTTCTAATACAATTCTCCCTTTAAAAGAACCAGAGCTTCTCGGTTGATTTAGGAATGAACAGGGAAAATACAAGATGAGTCTAAAGTATCTCGAAGTATTAGAAATTAAAAAGCACTAAAAAAAAAAATCTCATAAAGTAATCTCAGAAGGACACAGACACCAACCTGAAGGAGCTCCTAATGTCCAAAGCTGGAAAATAAAATAAATAATGTAGTGTTAGAGTATAATCTAAAGTCTAAAACAAATATGCATAAGTCTGTATTGATTGATTAAACAAAGAGAGAAAAGAGACAAAGTTTCCTTATAAGAGGATTCCAAATCACACACACACACACACACACACACACACATAGATAGATAGATAGATAGATAGATAGATAGATAGATACTCTTCTCTCCAAAGGTGAAGCTTAATTTCCCCATCCCCACTCCCATTAAGTATGGCAGATTTGGTAATTGACTTCAAAGAAAAGAATCAGGACAGGAAAAAACAGTAACTTTACAGTGAAAAAGCCTGGAAAACATTACCTTAGCCAAGTGACCAAGGTTAACATGACCAATGATGTCATGTGGATTCCATGTACTCCCTGGTATAAAGTGATGAAAAAGGCACATCGTCCCTGTAGTATTCTTTCCAAAAACTCATAACCCAATCTAATCATGATGAATATGTCAGATAAACCCAAATTGAAGCAAAAATACATGACTAGCAATCCTCAAAAGTAGGAAGGTCAGTATATACAAGGAAATGTTGAAAAATTGTCACACATCAGAAGAGACTAAGGAGATGTGTTGACTAAATGGAATGTGATAGCCCAGATTGGCTCCCGGAAAAGAAAGAGAACGTTCATAGAAAAACCAGTAAAGGGAGTGGAGCAAGATGGCAAATAGGAACAGCTCCAGTCTCCAACTCCCAGCGCGAGTGACACAGAACACTGGTGATTTCTGCATTTTCAACTGAGGTACTGGGGTCATCTCACTAGGGAGTGCCGGACAATCGGTGCTGGTCAGCTGCTGCAGCCCGACCAGCAAGAGCTGAAGCAGGGCGAGGCATCGCCTCACCTGGGAAGTGCAAGGGGGAAGGGAATCCCTTTTCCTAGCCAGGGGAACTGAGACACACAACACCTGGAAAATCGGGTAACTCCCACCCCAATACTGCGCTTTAAGCAAACGGGCACACCAGGAGATTATACCCCACACCTGGCCGGGAAGGTCCCAGGGCCATGGAGCCTCCCTCATTGCTAGCAGAGCAGTCTGAGATCTAACTGCAAGGCAGCAGCAAGGCTGGGGGAGGGGCGCCTGCCATTGCTGAGGCTTAAGTAGGTAAACAAAGCCGCTGGGAAGCTCCAACTGGGTGGAGCTCACAGCAGCTCAAGGAAACCTGCCTGTCTCTGTAGACTCCACCTCTGGGGACAGGGCACAGCTAAACAACAACAACAACAAAAGCAGCAGAAACCTCTGCAGATGCAAACGACTCTGTCTGACAGCATGGAAGAGAGCAGTGGATCTCCCCACAGGGAGGTTGAGATCTGAGAAGGGACAGACTGCCTGCTCAAGTGGGTCCCTGAACCCTGAGTAGCCTAACTGGGAGACATCCCCCATTAGCGGCAGTCTGACACCCCACACCTCACAGGGTGGAATACACCATTGAGAGGAAGCTACCAAAGTAAGAATCAGACAGGTACACTTGCTGTTCAGCAATGTTCTATCTTCTGCAACCTCTGCTGCTGATACCCAGGCAAATAGGGTCTGGAGTGGACCTCAAGCAATCTCCAACAGACCTGCAGCTGAGGGTTCTGACTGTTAGAAGGAAAACTATCAAACAGGAAGGACACCTATACCAAAACCCCATCAATACGCCACCATCATCAAAGACCAGAGGCAGATAAAACCACAAAGATGGGGAAAAAGCAGCACAGAAAAGCTGGAAATTCAAAAAATCAGAGCGCATCTCCTCCTGCAAAGCAGCGCAGCTCATTATCAGCAATGGATCGAAGCTGGTCAGAGAATGACTTTGACAAGATGACTTCAGTCCATCAAACTTCTCAGAGCTAAAGGAGGAATTACGTACCCAGCACAAAGAAACTAAAAATCTTGAAAAAAGAGTGGAAGAATTGACAGCTAGAATAATTAATGCAGAGAAGGTCATAAATGAAATGACAGAGATGAAAACCATGACACGAGAAATACGTGACAGATGCACAAGCTTCAGTAACTGACTCGATCAACTGGAAGAAAGAGTATCAGCGATGGAGGATCAAAGGAATGAAATGAAGCGAGAAGAGAAACCAAAAGAAAAAAGAAGAAAAAGAAATGAACAAAGCCTGCAAGAAGTATGGGATTATGTAAAAAGACCAAATCTACGTCTGATTGGGGTGCCTGAAAGTGAGGAGGAAAATGGAACCAAGTTGGAAAACACTCTTCAGGATATTATCCAGGAGAACGTCCCCAACCTAGTAGGGCAGGCCAACATTCAAATTCAGGAAATACAGAGAACGCCACAAAGATACTCCTCCAGAAGAGCAACTCCAAGACACATAATTGCCAGATTCACCAAAGTTGAAATGAAGGAAAAATTCTTAAGGGCAGCCAGAGAGAAAGGTCGGGCTACCCACAAAGGGAAGCCTATCAGACTAATAGCAAATCTCTCAACAGAAACTCTACAAGCCAGAAGAGAGTGGGGGCCAATATTCAACATTCTTAAAGAAAAGAATTTTAAACCCAGAATTTCATATCCAGCCAAACTAAGTTTCATAAGTGAAGGAGAAATAAAATCCTTTACAGATAAGCAAATGCTTAGAGATTTTGTCACCACCAGGCCTGCCTTACAAGAGACCCTGAAGGAAGCCCTAAACATGGAAAGGAACAACCGGTACCAGCCATTGCAAAAACATGCCAAAATGTAAAGACCATCGAGCCTAGGAAGAAACTGCATCAACTAACGAGCAAAATAACCAGTTAATATCATAATGGCAGGATCAAGTTCACACATAACGATATTAACCTTAAATGTAAATGGACTAAATGCTCCAATTAAAAGACACAGACTGGCAAACTGGATAAAGAGTCAAGACCCATCAGTCTGCTGTCTTCAGGAGACCCATCTCACATGCAGAGACATACATAGGCTCAAAATAAAGGGATGGAGGAAGATCTACCAAGCAAATGGAGAACAAAAAAAACAAAAAAAAAAAAAAAAAAGCACGGGTTGCAATCCTAGTCTCTGATAAAACAGACTTTAAACCATCAAAGATCAAAAGAGATAAAGAAGGCCATTATATAATGGTAAAGGGATCAATTCAACAGGAAGAGCTAACTATCCTAAATATGTATGCACCCAATACAGGAGCACCCAGATTCATAAAGCAAGTCCTTAGAGACTTACAAAGAGACTTAGACTCCCATACAATAATAATGGGAGACTTCAACACTCCACTGTCAACATTTAGACAGATCAACGAGACAGAAAGTTAACAAGGATATCCAGGAATTGAACTCAACTCTGCACCAAGTGGACCTAATAGACATCTATAGAACTCTCCACCCCAAATCAACAGAATATACATTCTTCTCAGCACCACATCACACTTATTCCAAAATTGACCACATAATTGGAAGTAAAGCACTCCTCAGCAAATGTACAAGAACAGAAATTATAACAAACTGTCTCTCAGACCACAGTGCAATCAAACTAGAACTCAGGACTAAGAAACTCAATCAAAACCGCTCAACTACATGGAAACTGAACAACCTGCTCCTGAATGACTACTGGGTACATAACAAAATGAAAGCAGAAATAAAGATGTTCTTTGAAACCAATGAGAACAAAGATACAACATACCAGAATCTCTGGGGCACATTTAAAGCAGTGTGTAGAGGGAAATTTATAGCACTAAATGCCCACAAGAGAAAGCTGGAAAGATCTAAAATGGACACGCTAACATCACAATTAAAAGAACTGGAGAGGCAAGAGCAAACACAATTAAAAGCTAGCAGAAGGCAAGAAATAACTAAGATCAGAGCAGAACTGGAGGAGATAGAGACACAAAAAACCCTCCAAAAAATCAATGAATCCAGGAGTTTGTTTTTTGAAAAGATCAACAAAATTGATAGACTGCTAGCAAGACTAATAAAGAAGAAAAGAGAAAAGAATCAAATAGACGCAATAAAAAATGATAAAGGGGATATCACCACTGACCCCACAGAAATACAAACTACCATCAGAGAATACTATAAACACCTCTACGCAAATAAACTAGAAAATCTAGAAGAAATGGATAATTTCCTGGACACTTACACTCTTCCAAGACTAAACCAGGAAGAAGTTGAATCCCTAAATAGACCAAGAGCAGGCTCTGAAATTGAAGCAATAATTAATAGCCTACCAACCAAAAAAAGTCCAGGACCAGATGGATTCACAGCCGAATTCTACCAGAGGTATAAGGAGGAGCTGGTACCATTCCTTCTGAAACTATTCCAATCAATAGAAAAAGAGGGAATCCTCCCTAACTTATTTTATGAGGCCAAAATCATCCTGATACCAAAGACTGGCAGAGACACACACACACAAAAAAGAGAATTTTGGACCAATATCCCTGATGAACATCAATGCAAAAATCCTCAATAAAATACTGGCACACATCAAAAAGCTTATCCACCATGATCAAGAGGGCTTCATCCCTGGGATTCAAGGCTGCTTCAACATACACAAATCAATAAACATAATCCAGCATATAAACAGAACCAAAGACAAAAAACACTGTAATGGTTAAAACACTGGATACGAAGTCATTGGCTTGTACCCAGTACTGACAGTTACTAGCTTGGTGAATGGGCAAGTTCCTTGATATCTGCATCTCAACACACTCATGTTTAAAGTGAGATAACACTATTCTTACACCATTGGATATATTTGAGGATTACTTGAGTTAAGATATATAAAGTGCTAAGAATATTGTATTATTACCAAGAAATTCTGAGTGAATCACACAACTTCATAGAAAGAAGCAAAGTTCCAAAATGTTCCTTGCCAGATTTAAAAATGAAAATACAGACTTTCCAGTTAAATGTTATTAACAAACAATTTTAGTATAAATATATCCCAAACATTTTATAAACACTCTTATACTAAAAATTTGTTTGTTGTTTATCTTGAAATTCAAACTAACTGGGCATTCTGTATTTCATTTGGCAATTGTAAAAAAAAAAATTTTGAATGATATTGAAAGAGAATATCAGAGAGCAGTACCTTAAATGTCATCAGTGTTTAATAAATATATATCTAATACTATAACAACTGAATGAGTTGGTAGACTCAAGGGCTATAATGTGGAGAGCCTTTATTGAAATGTAAGCAGTCAAATTGACTTGAGGCATTAGGATAAATGGGAGCTACTTAAGATTTGAGGAGAAAAATGAATTACTAAGTCTCATGAAAATGGCAACTGAGTTTCAGTTCTGTACCAGAATTTATAGCATATAGAAGATATTTGACAAAAGTTTGATGTATGAAAAAATAGTGAATGATTAAACAAATGAATAAACAATGAACAAATAAGTATGTAAATGGATCAACTATTTAAGAATGGTAAATTATAAAGGATGGGATAAATGAAAAGAATCATAGGTTCAGAGAAATAAATTAAGAATGGCTTGTGGTAATCCCGTTAGAGGGAATGAAGTGGGCTTCATCCCTGGGATGCAAGGCTGGTTCAACATTCACAAATCAATAAACGTAATCCAGCATATAAACAGAACCAAAGACAAGAACCACATGATTATCTCAATAGATGCAGAAAAGGCTTTTGAAAAAATTTAACAGCGCTTCATGCTAAAAACGCTCAATAAATTCGGTATTGATGGAACGTACCTCAAAATAATAAGAGCTATTTATGACAAACCTACAGCCAATATCATACTGAATGGGCAAAAACTGGAAAAATTCCCTTTGAAAACTGGCACAAGACAGGGATGCCCTCTCTCACCACTCCAATTCAACATAGTGTTGGAAGTTCTGGCTAGGGCAATCAGGCAAGAGAAAGAAATCAAGGGTATCCAGTTAGGAAAAGAAGAAGTCAAACTGTCCCTGTTTGCAGAAGACATGATTGTATATTTAGAAAACCCCATTGTCTCAGCCCAAAATCTTCTTAAGCTGATAAGCAACTTCAGCAAAGTCTCAGGATACAAAATTAATGTGCAAAAATCACAAGCATTCTTATACACCAGTAACAGACAAACAGAGAGCCAAATCAGGAATGAACTTCCATTCACAATTGCTTCAAAGAGAATAAAATACCTAGGAATCCAACTTACAAGGGATGTAAATGACCTCTTCAAGGAGAACTACAAACCACTGCTCAGTGGCTCAGTGAAATAAAAGAGGACACAAACAAATGGAAGAACACACCATGCTCATGGATAGGAAGAATCAATATCGTGAAAATGGCCATACTGCCCAAGGTTATTTATAGATTCAATGCCATCCCCATCAAGCTACAAATGAGTTTCTTCACAGAATTGGAAAAAACTGCATTAAAGTTCATATGGAACCAAAAAAGAGCCCGCATTGCCAAGACAATCCTAAGTCAAAAGAACAAAGCTAGAGGCATCGCACTACCTGACTTCAAACTATACTACAAGGCTACAGTAACCAAAACAGCATGGTACTGGTACCAAAACAGAGATATAGACCAATGGAACAGAACAGAGTCCTCAGAAATAATACCACACATCTACAGCCATCTGATCTTTGATAAACCTGAGAGAAACAAGAAATGGGGAAAAGATTCCCTATTTAATAAATGGTGCTGGGAAAATTGGCTAGCCATAAGTAGAAAGCTGAAACTGGATCCTTTCCTTATTCCTTATACGAAGATTAATTCAAGATGGATTAGAGACTTAAATGTTAGGCCTAATACCATAAAAACCCTAGAAGACAACCTAGGTAGTACCATTCAGGACATAGGCATGGGCAAGGACTTCATGTCTAAAACACCAAAAGCAATGGCAGCAAAAGCCAAAATTGACAAATGGGATATGATTAAACTAAAGAGCTTCTGCACAGCAAAAGAAACTACCATCAGAGTGAACAGGCAACCTACAGAATGGGAGAAAATTTTTGCAATCTACTCATCTGACAAAGGGCTGATATCCAGAACCTACAAAGAACTTAAACAAATTTACAAGAAAAAAACAAACAACCCCATCAAAAAGTGGGGAAAGGATATGAACAGACATTTCTCAAAAGAAGGCATTCATACAGCCAACAGACACATGAAAAAATGCTCATCATCACTCGCCATTAGAGAAATGCAAATCAAAACCACAATGAGATACCATCTCACACCAGTTAGAATGGCAATCATTAAAAAGTCAGGAAACAACAGGTGCTGGGGAGGATGTGGAGAAATAGGAACACTTTTACACTGTTGGTGGGATTGTAAACTAGTTCAACCATTATGGAAAACAGTATGGCAATTCCTCAAGGATCTCGATCTAGATGTACCATGTGATCCAGCCATCCCACTATTGGGTATATACCCAAAGGATTATAAATCATACTGCTATAAAGACACATGCACACGTATGTTTATTGCGGCACTATTCACAATAGCAAAGACTTGGAATCAACCCAAATGTCCATCAGTGACAGACTGGATTAAGAAAATGTGGCACATGTAAACCATGGAATACTATGCAGCCATAAAGAAGGATGAGTTTGCGTCCTTTGTAGGGACATGGATGCAGCTGGAAACCATCATTCTTAGCAAACTATCACAAGAAGAGAAAACCAAACACCGCATGTTCTCACTCATAGGTGGGAACTGAACAATGAGACAACTTGGACTCGGGAAGGGGAACATCACACACCGGGGCCTATGATGGGGAGGGGGGAGGGGGGAGGGATTGCATTGGGAGTTATACCTGATGTAAATGACGAATTGATGGGTGCTGACGAGTTGATGGGTGCAGCACACCAACATGACACAAGTATACATATGTAACAAACCTGCACGTTATGCACATGTACCCTAGAACTTGAAGTATAATAACAAAAAAAAAAAAAAAAAAGAAAGAAAGAAAAACCAGTAAAATCCAAATAAAGTGAAGTATTTAGCTGATAGTAATATACCAATGCTGGTTTCTTAGTGTTGACCAATGTATATGGTAATCTAAGTTTATAACAGAGGAAACTGAAACTAGATGAAGGCTATGTAGCAGCCCAATATACTATCCATGCAGTTCTGTAAATCTTAAATTATTCAGAAAATAAAAAGTTTATTTTTAGAAGTTATGTTATCTTACTCACACCCCTCCCCCCGCCACTCCCCACCCTGCAACTATTATTCTCTCTCTCCATCTGGCAAATACATAGTCATAATGAGAGAAGCAATAAGGGTCTGGGGGCAGGAAACCTAAGGTGACTCATGCTGACTGGATATTAGGAACTACTCCCTTTTCAGCCCCTCCTTTTTATGTGTGACAGTTGCTGCCTGGAAGTTGGAAAATGAAAATACCTCTGATTGGTCCCCTCCAGCAACCAAGCAGACTGGTTGCAGGCCTACTCTTCAACCAACCAGACTGGTCATGGACCACTAGGGGGAACCAATGAGAAACCTCTAGAGGGTATATAAATCCAGAGGGTATGTAAATACCAGAAAATTCTATAGCTAGTACTCCTGAGCCTCTTGCTAGAGCTGGCTCCCACCTTGTGGAGTGTAGGCTCATTTAAAAGAAATCTTTGCCTTCGCTGCCCTGCTTGTGCATTTTGTCCAATTCTTTGCTGAAAATGCCAAGCACCTGGACAACTACCCTCAACTAGTAATAGTAGTAATGACCTTGTCTTTTAAAATGAACTGCCAGAATTTTAATGGCAACTAAGCTACTAAAAAAGTATAGTTATAAATGTTTAATTTTTTTTTTTTTAAGACGGGAGTCTCACTGTGTATCTCAGGCTGGAGCGCAGTGATGCTATCTCGACTCACTGCAACCTCTGCCTCCCAGGTTCAAGCTATTCTGCTTCAGCCTCCCCAGTACCTGGGATTAAAGCCGCCCACCACCATGCCAGGCTAATTTTTGTATTTTTAGTAGAGACTGTGTTTCACCAAGTTGGACCAAGCTGGTCTCGAACTCCTGACCTCAGGTAATCCACCCGCCTCGGCCTCCCAAAGTGCTGGGATTACAGGCGTGAGCAACCGTGCCAGGCAAATATTTAAAATACTGATTTCCACTGAGGCTCCCAGTGGACAGTGAGCTCAGGTCATGGCTTGACAGACCTGAGCAAGGCCAGAGGGGCAAGAGGAGCGAATTTGTCAAATATCGAAACACATTCTAATTGAGGCCTTCGAAAGGGACGCTTATCCTGGTATTAGTGTCATAGAAGAACTGGCCAGAAAACACAGATTCCCAAGCCATGAATCCAGGTTTGGTTTCAGAACCAGAGAGCTTGAATACCGAAGAGAAGCCAGGGAAGCTGCAGTGTGGAGGCAGTCTGGGCGCAGGCCCCAATTGCTCACCACGGTCAGCCTGGGGTGCGGGCCCCTGACTACTCCTGCCGGCAGAGCTTCCCAGGGGTTCAGAGGAATGTGGGCAACTTCTCCTGGGAATCAGAGGAGGCTTGGGGCCAAACTCTCCTCTGAGGGCACGATGGTGTCCCAGGCCTGAATGCCCCGGCCATCACCACTCTGACCTGGAGATGGCAGCCAGTGCGCCAGGCCAGCTTTAGCGAGAAGTCCCTTTCTCTCCGCCCTTGGGCTCAACGCTGCTTCCAGGTACCCCTTGCCACCAGCCCTTCCCACAGTTGGAAGCTGTCAGTGCTGGGCCTCAAGTTTGTCCCAGGGCACCTGGCCTGCTCTCAGCACGAGGCAGGCCCCTGCGGGGACCCAGGACCTGTCGCCGCGGGGTTGCAGCCATTATGGTTCTGGCAGCCAGGAGAGGCGCCCGGGAGAGGGGGTGGGGGGTGCGCGGCGACCTGAAAGCAGCCCTCTGCGCCACCGCCCCAGAAGCTCTGGCCGCATCCTACCTCTTGGCCTCTTTCCTGGCCCCTGCGCAGCCGCCGCTGTTGTGCAGGGCCCTGCTAAGCGCTAGGAGCGTTTTCCTTCTCTTCCTCTCTAACCCAAGCCGCGCGGGAGGCCCCAGAGCACCCGCTGCAGGGTCTGAACCTCTGGGGGAGCTGCACGGCAAACCCGTGGAAATGTGTCGTGCCTCCTCAGTAGCGTTCACATTACGAAAACTGAAGAGGAATATCAAGATTTGTATACTTTGTCGTGGAATGGCCTCCAGACATACTTTCCAGGGAAATAAAGTTGTCAGAATGGAAGGGCCTCAGGGTGCACCCAACTTTGGGGTTTTTCTTAGATGGAAGAAAAAAGCATCGACTTTATAAAATTCGTGTGTCCTTCCGTTTACTAACCAAATAAACATGGCGCTACAATGTACAAAGTCTACCAGAGAGAGGGATTTGTCAGGATGAGGACTGTTTCGTAGAAATGTATTATTTTGTAATCAGTAAAGCACAATCATTTCTATGCTGGTCATTTCTGTGTCCCCATAATGGATTCTTCTCTGTGCATAGTGGTGACTTCCCCTGGCCAGGCTTTTGTGCTGCTCCCTGATCCCACCTTGCATCTCCAGCTTTATCCAGCCTTCTTTTCCATTTGTCTAGCCAAATGGGGTTCTTCATGGAAGCCCACCTGCCCCTGGGCAGTTTCCTGAAACAATCCCCTCCTTGCAACTCGCCTTGCAGGGGGCCTAGCAGCAAACTCCACGGTAAAATTCCTACCCAGCCTACATCTTTCTCCCGTGCTGGATGCTTCCTGCCTTCGAAAGAAAGAAATTCATGTCTTCTGTCTAAGGGTTGACAGGGTCTAGCACACTGTTTCTCCCCGCTCCAACATTTGCCCAGCCATACTGAGAGAGAGGTAGATGGAAAGAAAGAAGGAGGACGGAGGAAGCGGGTGCGCCAGCACAGAGGTGATTCACTCAAGGAGAGAAGGCAGACAGTGATCCCTCAAGGTCCCAGAAATAAAGACCCCTCTCATTTTGGGGGGATACTACACCTTTGGGGTTACTGAATAAGTATGTGGTGTAAGTTAGAGATGAACCTGGGGAGACAAATGGCCCAGCACAGTCCAAAACCAGAATCCAAGCGCAGTGCTGCTTGTCCACAGAAGTGCTTGCCTGATGGTTAATAATGAGTGTCAACCACTGGATTGAAGGATACAAAGTATTGATCCTGGGTGTGTCTGTGAGGGTGTTGCCAAAGGAGATTAACATTTGAGTCAGTGGTCTGGGGAAGGCAGATCCACCTTTAATCTGGTGGGATCCATCTAATCAGCTGCCAGCAAATATAAAGCAGGCAGAAAATGTGAAAAGGAGAGACGGGCCTATCTACCCAGCCTACATCTTTCTCCCGTGCTGGATGCTTCCTGCCTTCTAACATCAGACTCCAAGTTTTTCAGTTTGGGGACTTGGACTGGCTCTCTTTGCTCCTCAGCTTGCAGAAAGCCTATTGTGGGACCTTGTGATTGTGTAAGTTAATAATAAACTCCCGACTTTTTTTTTTTTTTTTTTTTTTTTTTTTGAGGGGGAGTCTCACTCTGTCACCCAAGCTGGAGTGCAATGGTGCAATCTTGGCTCACTGCAACCTCCACCTCCCGGATTCAAGCGATTCACCTGCCTCAGCCTCCTGAGTAGCTGGGACTACAGGTGCGCTCCATCACGCCCTGCTCATTTTTGTTTGTTTGTTTGTTTTTTAGTAGAGAGGGGGTTTCACCATGTTTGTCAGGCTGGTTTTGAACTCCCGACCTTGTGATCTGCCCACCTCAGCCTCCCAAAGTGCTGGATTACAGGGGTGAGGCACCGCGCCTAGCTCTTTTTTTTTTTTTTTTTTTTCTTTTTGAGACTGAATTTCACTCTGTCGCCCAGGCTGGAGTGCAATGGCACCATCTCGGCTACCACAACCTCTGCCTCCTGGGTTCAAGCCATTCTCAGCCTCCCGAGTAGCTGGGATTACAGGCATGCGCCACCATGCTTGAATAATTTTGTATTTTTAATAGAGACAGGGTTTCCCCATGTTGGTCAGGCTGGTCTCGAACTCCCAACCTCGGGTGATCTGCCCGCCTTGGCCTCCCAAAATGCTGGGATTATAGGTGTGACCACCATGCTCGGACAAACTCCCCTATATATATTTATGTATATATATGTATTTATATATGTATTTATATATAGATTTATAGATTTATCTATAGATTTATATATGTATTTATATATAGATTTATATATAGATTTATATATATATAGAGAGAGAGAGAGAACGAGAGAGAGAGTTCTGTCCCTCTAAGAGAACCCTGATTAATATAGCTTGTCACATGTTTCATCGTCTGCATTACCTTATCAATCTGGAAAGTTAGGAAAGAGCCGACACATTTAGAAATTGAGCATGTGACTGTTCAGTATGTAACTGACATGGAATTGAGCATGTAATCTATCTGTTCTCCCCATTTGTCTGATACAAGGATTGGTAGTGGAGTGGGGGTGGAGGTGGGCTCCTAGTTCTTATGCCCTGGCCACACAGCCTGAAGTCTGACACCAGACTACATCAGTGCTTCAGGCTCTGATGCCAAAAGGCTCCAGCATTCATCAGTAGACTTATTTGGGGCCTAAAACTGCAGTTCCTGCACACCCATTGCCACTTACCTTCTTAAAATGACAGTCTAAACTGAAGGGGGCTATAGGATTTTCCACCAACTTGTGAGCTCCTGGAAGGCAAAGACCCACAGTCCAGTGTACCACGGTCACTGTGAGGGATCTGTTGAGTGAGGGGAGGTTCTGGATGTCCCATTGCCAATGCCACAAGAAGGTATGAGAACAGAGCTACCCGGCAGCAGGAGTGGGCAGTAGTCTTCTGTTGGCTTGCTCTTCCATGACCCTTGTGAATTTTCACAGTCACTTGAACCCTCCTCTTCACTTCCCAAGACTCCTCTGGATTGTCTCTGGCCTAGGCAGCTGACCTGAGAAGACCCTTGCAGGCTCTTCCCCACCTGGGACTGGGTTTCAATTCTGGCTCCCACACTCTTGATGTAGGGACCTGGGCAACCTTTCTTCTCTCATGGATCCTGGTTTCTTAACTACAATGTGGTCTATGAGTGCCCAGCCCAGTCAGGGAGCAATAAAATAAAGAAATACATAAAAAGAGAAAAACATAAAAATAAAAACAATAGAAAAGAGCCAACTCTGCTGTTAATGTAGGGAAGATAGGACAAACAGAACTACAAAGGCAAATGACAAGCTGGAAAAAAGAATTAGAACATTTACAATGGCAGACAAATTAGTAAGTTCATATAATGATTGTTAAACAAAAGTCCTGAGAAGCAATTGTTTTAGTCTGAGCTCCTGAACTGGACCCCAGAAGACCAAACCAAATTGATATGGAGTCACTCAAGCTAAATGCCACATAATCAAACTGGAAAAGCAGATAAACCCCAAAATACCAATTTTTCTTTGAAAACAGGATATTCCAGGCTACATGAGTCAGCATAATGTGGAAGATTCCTCTGCTTTAGCTCTTACAAAAAACTAATCGGAAGTAACCTGACCTGACGATAACAAGTCACCTTTTTTTTTTTTTTTTTTTTTTTAAAGAAGGCGTCTTGCTCTGTCGCCCAGGCTGGAGTGCAGTGGTGCCATCTGGGCTCACTGCAACCTCCACCTCCCAGATTCAAGCAATTCTCTGCCTCAGTCTCCCAAGTAGCTGGGACTACAGGCACATGCCGCCACGCCCGGCTAATTTTTTGTATTTTAGTAGAGATGGGGTTTCACTGTGTTGCCCAGGCTGGTCTTGAACTCCTGAGCTGAGGCAATCCACCCACCTCAGCCTCCCAAAGTGCTAGGATTACAGGCATGAGCCACCACACCAGGCCAGCTTTTTTTTTCTGTTGTTCTCCTCCCCTGTTCCCACCTTACAAAACCCACTGTTCTGCCATTGCCCAGTGGGAACTCTCATTCTATTTTGTAGAATGTACCTGCACCAATTCATGAATTTCAAATAAAAGTCAGCTAAATTTGTTGAAAAATAAACCAAAATATTATTAAATTATGCAGAGTTAATAATCTATCACTAAAGGGAACTTTCCAAAACTTTAGCCTTCAAAATCTCCAAAATAGTCAATCAAATATCTTTATTACAGAAAAAAATAGCATTTATGCAAGAAGCAAGAGATTTTGTATGGGTAATAAGTTCAGATGTAATGTAACAAATTTTGGAAATGTATGTTACTCATTATTATTTAGCATTCTCCATCTTTGAAATGGCAAACTTCATGTTAATATCAAAATATATTAACAGCTTCGTAGACCATTTTCATCTATTTTTCCACAAAAGCTATTGAGATAAATGTAATACACAAAGAAATACTGTTCAAGGTTAAGGAGAAAAAATGTGGGACAAGGATAAAATCTTTGTGTCACCAAGTTATATGGCTGATAGCAGCTAGAAAACTACTGTGCAGACCTTCTCATACTGATAGCCCAGAAATCTTTTGTGTATGACTAACTGCCTTGATAAACTGCAATTACATTTATAGCAAAAGGTCCTAGAGAGGAAAGGTATTGACCCAGAGAAAATGAAAAAATCCCAAGGCATTCTTTGAAGGCCATTTGTGGCCAAACTTAAATAATTACAGTGTGAGCCCAGCTCCTTTAAGCATATAGCTTTTGAATTCATTTGTGAAGCAACAAGTGCATGATGTAGGCTAATACCTTTTTAGTAAGAGTATAGCAAACAATGCAGTAAAAGTAAAATCAAACTGTAATACAGAAATATTACACTACTGCAAATTGCAAAGTCGGCTAGATAATACTAAAGAGTTACTTTTCTTTTGCGATAATGGAGTTTATTGGTAGTCATTTAAACATTTAAATTAATGTTTATTTTTATCAAAGTTACACAGGTACATAGTCTCCAGAGTCAAATAGATATGTAAGGCTTATCATAAGAAACCATTTTCTGAATTCCTTCATCTGTTTCCCGATCTTGAAACAACCAAATTCAATCATTTCAGGTGATAATTCAGTATATAATTCTGATAACCTTTTATATATCTATATGTATTTATTGTAACAGTAAACATTAGTTTTCTGCATCAGAGGCAAACCTATTATTTACTTACAGAATATCTTGCTTTCTTTCTTCACACCCCATTATTCACACACTAGTTGAAAAGAAGATGGAGAATGTCACTTGCACATCCAGGAGATCTGTATTACAGTAGAGGACCCCTGAAATTATGAAAATGGGCTATTATATAGGAGCTGTCATGTTCATTCCTCCTCTTCTCCAGAAAGAGAGAGAGCACAAGAGCATGCGTTTTTGGCAGGTTCAAGAAAAGATCTCTACTCTCAAATGTAAGCATTAGGCGCTGGGGGAAACAAGAATAAAAGAAAGGTTTTGTTACCCTGTTACCCTTTGAGTGGGAGCAGATGACTTCACAATGAAGCAGACAAGTGGTTAGGGTGTAAAGAGCAAATGGAGAGGGCAGGGGAAAAAAAGACATTATCTTTATCGCATGTCAATTTCCATTGTTCAGAAAGCCTTGACCATGCAGAAACATGAAAATATTCCTGATGTATTCAACATTTCTAAATGATAAATTTATTTTGTCACTTCTTAACTTTAAATTTTTTAGTCATTGTCTATTGACACCTCACTCTTTCACCCTCCACCCCAATTGCATACTCAGTGTATCATAATTTTTTAGCTCAGTATTCAAAATTTATATCATTATTGCCTTGTAAATGATATTCACTAATGAGGTATGTAAGAAACTATGACAATTTTTCATTATTGCTCAATAAATTTTTTCCTCAGAATTAATAATTTTCTTTTTTCCTTATTACTTCATATTCTATTTACTTATCACTAATTCATGCCCACACTTTCCCCTCAGTTGTGTGTAACTTCACTTACTATATTAAAAGTCAAGATAGTTCATCCATTTCAATCTGAAGTACTCTTTTGAAGAATTATGACTTGCTTCTGTCACAGATGGCAGCTTGGTGGGCCTGAATCTATGGGCCTATAGCAGCCACCCTTGCTGTCTCACCTCATATTCTCTCACATCTCTGATTTCAGCTGTCGCTGGGGTAGAAGGCGCCCTGAGATCTCAGACTAACTCCATCACCCCACCTCAAGTTCTCTTGGTAGGGCTTTCTACTCTCTGCCTCAACTACTCCAGAATGAGGCTGAGAAGTAAGGAAGAGCCAACAATTCAGTATTAATGTTGAACAATGGGGAAGGTAACCACTGGATTAATATTTCAGCCTCCTCTCTTACAAGGTAACAATTCTTGGGGTCATTACAGATGCTTCTCACAGAGGTCCTCTCTAATTGAACCACAGTAGCTTACAATGTGAGACCAGCAGATGTATTCTTTTTAAATTTTTTTAAATTTGTTTCAATAGGTTTTTGGGGAACAGGTGGTGTTTGGTTACCTGAATAAGTTATTTAGTGATGATTTCTGAGATTTTGGTGCACCCATCACCCGAGCAGTGTACACTGTGCCCAATGTCTAGTCTTGTAACCCACAACCCCTTCCCACCCTTTCCCCCGAGTCCCCAAAGTCCATTGTATCATTCTTATGCCTTTGTGTCCTCATTGCACACTTCTCACTTATGAGTGAGAACATACAATGTTTGGTTTTCCATTCCTGAGTTACTTCACTTGGAGTAATGGTCTCCAATTCCATCTAGGTTGATGTGAATGACGTTATTTTGTTCCTTTTTATGGCTGAGCAGTATTCCATGGTAAATACATATATACCATATTTTCTTTACCCACTTGTTGATTGATGAGCATTTTGGCTGGTTCCATATTTTTGCAATTGCAAATTGTGTTGCTATAAACATGCATGAGAAAGTATTTTTTTTTTTTTTTTCATATAATGACTTATTTTCCTCTGGGTAGATACCCAGGAGTGGGATTGCTGGATCAAATGGTTGAACTACTTTTAGCTCTTTAAAGAATCTCCACACTGTTTTCTATGGTGGTATATTCCCACCATTAGTGTAAAAGTGTTCCCTTTCACAC
>NC_045441.1:83589888-83591058 GCF_002776525.5 Piliocolobus tephrosceles
ATGGTGGTATATTCCCACCATTAGTGTAAAAGTGTTCCCTTTCACACCTGTAATCCCAGCACTTTGGGAGGCCAAGGCGGGTGGATCATGAGGTCAGGGCACCAAGACCCTCCTGGCCAACACGGTGAAACCCTATCTATACAAAAAATAGCTGGGTGTGGTGGCACATGCCTGTAGTCCCAGCTACTCAGGAGCCTGAGGCAGGAGAATCGCTTGAACCAGGGAGGAGGGGGTTGCAGTGAGCCGAGATCGCACCACCACACTCAAAGGAAAAAAGGAAAGGAAAAAAAAAAAGTATTCCTTTTCACCACATCCATGCCAACATCTATTTTTTTTTTAATTTTTAAATTATAGCCATTCTCATAGGAATGAGGTGGCATTGCTTTGTAGTTTTGATTTGCATTTCCCTAATAATTAGTGATGTTGAGCATTTTTTCATGTTTTTTTGCCACTTGTATATCTTTTTTTGAGGATGGTCTAATCATGTCCTCAGCCCACTTTTTGATGAGATTGTTTGTTTTGTTCTTCCTGATTTAAGTTCCTTGTAGATTCTGAGTATTAGTCCTTTGTTGGATGCATAGATTGCAAAGATTTTCTCCCACTCTGAGGAATGTCTGTTTACTCTGCTAATTATTTCTTTTGCTGTGCAAAAGCATTTCAATTTAATTAAGTCTTATCTATTTATCTTAAGGTATTTGTTGCATTTGCTTTTGGTTCTTGATCGTGAAGTCTTTGACTAAGCTAATGTCTAAAAAGTTTTTTCCAATGTTATCTTCTAGAAATTTTATGGTTTCTGGACTTAGACTTAAGTCTTTGATCTACCTTAAGTTGGTTTTCATATAGGATGAGAGATGAAGATCTAGTTTCATTCTTCTACATGTGACTTGCCAATTATCCCAGAACCATTTGTTGAATAGGGTGTCTTATCCCCAGTTTATTTTTTTGTATGCTTTGTCAAAGATCAGTTGACTATATTTGGCTTTATTTCTGGATTCTGGATTCTGTTCCATTGGTTTATATGCCTATTTTTATACCAGTACCATGCTGTTTTGGTGACTATGCTTTATAGTATAGTTTGAAGTCAGGTGATGTAATGCCTCCACATTTTTAGTTGTTGTTTGCTTTTTCTTTTTCTTTTTTTCTTTTCTTTTTTTTTTTTTTTTTTTTTTT
>NC_045441.1:83591458-83681917 GCF_002776525.5 Piliocolobus tephrosceles
AAAAAAAAAAGTATTCCTTTTCACCACATCCATGCCAACATCTATTTTTTTTTTAATTTTTAAATTATAGCCATTCTCATAGGAATGAGGTGGCATTGCTTTGTAGTTTTGATTTGCATTTCCCTAATAATTAGTGATGTTGAGCATTTTTTCATGTTTTTTTGCCACTTGTATATCTTTTTTTGAGGATGGTCTAATCATGTCCTCAGCCCACTTTTTGATGAGATTGTTTGTTTTGTTCTTCCTGATTTAAGTTCCTTGTAGATTCTGAGTATTAGTCCTTTGTTGGATGCATAGATTGCAAAGATTTTCTCCCACTCTGAGGAATGTCTGTTTACTCTGCTAATTATTTCTTTTGCTGTGCAAAAGCATTTCAGTTTAATTAAGTCTTATCTATTTATCTTAAGGTATTTGTTGCATTTGCTTTTGGTTCTTGATCGTGAAGTCTTTGACTAAGCTAATGTCTAAAAAGTTTTTTCCAATGTTATCTTCTAGAATTTTTATGGTTTCTGGACTTAGACTTAAGTCTTTGATCTACCGTAAGTTGGTTTTCATATAGGATGAGAGATGAAGATCTAGTTTCATTCTTCTACATGTGACTTGCCAATTATCCCAGAACCATTTGTTGAATAGGGTGTCTTATCCCCAGTTTATTTTTTTGTATGCTTTGTCAAAGATCAGTTGACTATATTTGGCTTTATTTCTGGATTCTGGATTCTGTTCCATTGGTTTATATGCCTATTTTTATACCAGTACCATGCTGTTTTGGTGACTATGCTTTATAGTATAGTTTGAAGTCAGGTGATGTAATGCCTCCACATTTTTAGTTGTTGTTTGCTTTTTCTTTTTCTTTTTTTCTTTTCTTTTTTTTTTTTATTTTGCTTAGTCTTGCTTTGGCAATGTAGGCTCTTTTTTGGTTCCATATAAATTTTAGGATCGTTTTCTTCTAGTTCTGTGAAGAATGATGGTGGTATTTTGATGGGAATTGCATTGAATTCGTAGATTGCTTTTGGCAGTATGATCATTTTCACAATATTGATTCTACCCATTCATGTGTTTCCATTTGTTTGTGTCGTCTATGATTTCTTTCAGCAGTGTTTTGTATTTTATTTTGGAGATGTCTTTCACCTCCTTGGTTAAGTATATTTCTAAGTATTTTATTTTTATTTTCATTTTTTGCAGCTATTGTAAAAAGGGTTGGGTTCTTGATTTGATTCTCAGCTTGGTCGCTGTTGGCTTATAGCAGAGCTACTGATTTGTGTACATTAATTTTGTATCCTGAAACTTTGCTGAATTAATTTACCAGCTCTAGGAGCTTTTTGGCTGAGTCTTTAGGGTTTCCTAGGTATACAGTCATGTCATCAGCAAATGGCTACACTTTGACTTCCTCATTACCAATTTGAATGCCCTTTATTTCTTTCTCTTGTCTGATTGCTCTGGCTAGGACCTCCAATACTATGTTGAATAGAAGTGGTGAAAGTGGTCATTCTTGTCTTGTTCCAGTTTTCAGGGGAAATGCTTTCAACTTTTCCCCATTCAGTGTAATGTTGGCTGTGGGATTGTCATGGATGGCTTTTATTACCTTAAGTTATATCCCTTCTACGCTGATTTTGCTGAGGGTTTTAATCACAAAGGGATGTGGATTTTGTCAAAGGTTTTTTCTGTGTCTATTGAGATGATTATGTGATTTTTGTTTTTAATGTTGTTTATATGGTGTATCACATTTATTGACTTGCTAATGTTAAACCATCCCTGCATCCCTGGTATGAAACCCATTTGATCTTGGTGGATTATCTTTTTGATATGCTGTTGGGTTCAGTCAGTTAGTATTTTATTGAGGATTTTTGCATCTATGTTCATCAGGGATATTGGTGTGTATTTGTTTCTTTTTGTTGTTGTTATTGTTGTTGGATTTTTTTGTTATGTCCTTTCCTGGTTTTGCTATTAGGGTGATACTGGCTTCATAGAATGATTTAGGGAGAATTCCCTCTTTCTCTATCTTTTGGAATAGTATCAATAGCATTGGTACCAATTCTTTTTGAATGTCTGATAGATGTCAGCTGTGAATCCTTCTGGTCCTGAACTTTTTTTGTTGGTAACTTTCTAATTACCATCTCAATCTTGCTGCTTGTTATTGGTCTGTTTGGAGTTTCTGTTTCCTGCTGGTTCAATCTAGGAAGGTTGCATATTTCCAGAAACTTATCCACCCCCTTTTGGTTTTCTAGGTTATGTGTATAAGGTGTTCATAGTCGCCTTGAATTATCTTTTGTAATTCTGTGGTATGGGTTGTAATATCTCTCATTTCATTTGTAATTGAGCTTATTTGGATCTTCTGTCTTCTTGGTTACTCTTGCTAATGGGCTAACAATTTTATCCCTTCAAATAACAAGCTTATCATTTCATTTATCTTTTGAATTTTTTTGTTTCAACTTCATTTAGTTCTGCTCTGATCTTGGTTATTTCTTCTCTTCTGCTGGGTTTGGATTTGGTTTGTTCTTTCTTTTTTTATGTTTTTTTCATTTTTTTTTTTTTGAGACGGAGTCTCGCTCTGCCCCCAGGTTGGAGTGCAGTGGCGCGATCTCCGCTTACTGCAAGCTCCGCCTGCCAGGTTCACGCCATTCTCCTGCCTCAGCCTCCCGAGTAGCTGGGAGTACAGGCGCCCGCCGCTACGCCCGGCTAATTTTTTTGTATTTTTAGTAGAGATGGCGTTTCACTGTGTTAGCCAGGATGGTCTCGATCTCCTGACCTCGTGATCTACCCACCTCGGCCTCCCAAAGTGCTGGGATTACAGGCGTGAGCCACCGCGCCTGGCCTGGTTTGTTCTTATTTCTCTTGTTCCTTCAGGTGTGACTTGAGATTGTCTGTTTGTGCTCTTTCAGACTTTTTGATGTATTTAAGGCTATGAACTTTCCTCTTGGCACTGCTTTTGCTGTATCCCAGAAGTTTTGATAAGTTGTGTCACCATTATTGTTCAGTTCAAAGAAGTTTTTAATTTCCATCTTGATTTCATTGTTGACCCAACAATCATTCAGAAGCAGATTATTTAATTTCCATGTATTTATATTATTTTGATGGTTCCTTTTGGAGTTGATTTCCAACTTTATTCCACTCTGGTCTGAGAGAGTACTTGATATAATTTCAATATTCTTAAATTTGTTGAGACTTGTTTTGTGGTCTATCATATGGTCTATCTTGGAGAATGTTCCATATGCTAATGAATAGAATGTATATTCTGCAGTTGTTGAGTAGAATGTTCTGTAAATATCTGTTAAGTCCATTTATTCTAGGGTATAGTTTGTTTCTTTGTTGACTTTCTGTCTTGTTTCTTTGTTGCCTTTCTGTCTTGATGACTGTCTAGTGCTGTCTGCAGAATATTGAAGTCCCCCACTATTATTGTGTTGCCATCTATCTTATTTCTTAGGTCTAGTAGTAATTGTTGTATAAATTTGGGAACTCCAGTGTTAGATGCCTATATAATAAGGATGATGACGTTTTCCTGCTAGACTAGTCCGTTTCTCATTATATATGTCCCTCTTTGACTTTTTTAACTGCTGTTGTTTTAAAGTTTGTTTTTTCTGATATAAGAATAGCTACTCCTGCTCACTTTGGCTGTCAATTTGCATGGGATACCTTTTTCCACCCCTTTACCTTAAGTTTATATGAGTCCTTATGTGTCAGGTGAGTCTTTTGAAGACAGCAGATACTTGGTTGATGAGTTCTTAATCATTCTGCCATTCTTTATCTTTCAAGTGGAGCATTTAGTCCATTTACATTCAATGTCAATATTGATATGTGAAGTACTATTCTGTTCATTGTGCTATTTGTTGCCTGAATACCTTTTTTTCCATTGTATTTTTGTTTCATAGGTCCTATAAACTATAAGCTTTAAAGAGATTCTATTTTGGTGTATTTTGAGGATTTTTTTTCAAGATTTAGAGCTCCTTTTAGCAGTTCTTGTAGTGGCTTGGTAGTGGCAAATGCAGCATTCGTTTGTCATAAAAAGACTGTATCTTTCCTTCATTTATGAAACTTAGTTTCACTGGATAAAAATTCTTGACTGATAATTGCTTTAAGGAGGCTGAAGATTGGACCCCAATCCCTCTAGCTTGTAGGGTTTCTGCTGATAAATCTGCTGTGAATCAGATAGGTTTTCCTTTATAGCTTGCCTATGCTTTTGCCTCACAGCTCTTAAGATTCTTCCCTTCCTCTTGACTTTAGATAACCTGATGACTATGTGCCTAGGCAATCATCTGTTTGCAATGTATTTCCTAGGTGTTCTTTGACCTTCTTGTATTTGAATGTCTAGATCTCTAGCAAAGCCAAAGAAGTTTCCTTGATTATTCCCTCAAGTATATTTTCCAAACTTTTAGATTTCTCTTCTTCCTCAGGAACACCAATTATTCTTAGATTATTTAACATAATCACAAACTTCTTGGAGTCTTTGTTCATGTTTTTAAAATTCTTTTCTCTTTGTCTTTGATGGATGGGGTTAATTCAAAAGCCTTATCTTCAAGCTCTGAAGTGATTTCTTCTACTTGTTTGATTCTACTGCTGAGACTTTCCAGGGCGTTTTTAATTTCTCTAAGTGTGTCCTTTATTTCCAGAAGTTGTTATTTTTTTAAATGTATGCTATCTATTTCACTAGAGATTTTTCCATTCACATCCTGTATCATGTTTTTGATTTCTTTAAGTTGGACTTCACGTCTCTCTGGTGCCTCCTTAATTGGCTTCATAATCAACCTTCTGAATTCTTTTTCTAGAAATTCAGAAATTTCTTCTTGGTTGGATTCATAGTTGGTGAGCTACTGTGATCTTCTGGGGGCTTTAAAGAGCATCGTTTTGTCATATTACCAGAATTGTTTTTCTGGTTTCTTTTCATTTGAGTAGACTATGTCAAAGGAAGATCTGAGACTTAATAAGGCTGCTGCCCAGATTCTTTGTCCCACAGGGGTTCTCCCTTGACATGGTGCTCTTCCCTTTCCCCAGGAATGGGGCTTCCTGAGAGCCAAACTGCAGTGATTGTTATTTCTCTTCTTGATTTAGCCACCCAGTGGAGCCACCAGGCTCCAGGCTGGTACTGGGGAATATCCGCAAAGAGTTCTGTGATGTGATCCATCTTCAGATCTCTCAGCCATGGATAACAGCACCTACTCTGCTGGAGGTACAAGGGAGTGAAGTGGACTTTATGAAGATCCTTGGTTGTGTTTTTGTTAAGTGCTCTGGTTTTGTGTTGGTTGGCCTCCATCTAGGAGGTAGCACTTTCAAGAGCACATCATCTGTGATTATACAGGGAGGATACAAACCTGCCCAACATTGCCTTTGGATAAGTATTCAGGTTTCTCAGGTGGTGGACAGGGTCATAGTGCTCCTAAGAGATTATGACCTTTGTCTTCAGATACTAGAGTGGGTAGAGAAAGGCCTTCGGGTGGAGGCAGGGTTAGTTGTTTCTGAGCTCAGACTCTCCTTGGGTTAGGCTGGCTGTGGCTGCTTTGGGGGTCCAGCATGTGGTTCCCAGGCCAATGGAGTTACGTTCCCAGAAGGATTATGGCTATCCCTGCTGCATCACACAGATTGCCAGGGAAGTGAGGGAAAGTAGCAGCCATAGGTCTCACTCTGCTCCCACGCAACCTGCAGTCCAAAAGGCCACTCACTCTCACTGTGTCTCTGCAACAGCACTGAGTTTATTTCCAGGCAGCCAGTGAGCAGAGCTGAGAACTCACCGCAGCCTACAAGCCTCCCAGGTGAGAAAGCAGGTGGCCTCACAGTTCCTTGGCTGTCCCATGGAGCCTGCAGCAGCAATCCACCTCCTTCAAAGGGTCTGAGGATTCTCTCAGCTGTCCTGGTATGTTCCTGCAGTACTTATTGGAGAATAAGTTCACAGTGTGGGTCTCCACACACTGCTGTGTCACTCCAAGTGAGAACTACAAGTTAGTGCTGTCTCATCTGCCATTTTCAATAATGTCTTCCCCCAGTAAAGGTATTCTTATATCGACTTTTCCTCTTTCTTTTTTTCACTCACCCCTTCCTTCATTCCTGCCTGCTGGGATTATCTCCCATATAAACCATACCCAAGTCCTTGTTGCAGGCTCTACTTTGAGGGAAACTAATCTGAGATTTGCCTCCACCATCATCCAGGAAACTTTCTCCCCTTTTCCCTTGGGTTGAGTCCCACATTTATGAATCACTTGTCCTTCTCTTTCTTGGTTTTACTTTCTCTTTTTTATGGAGCACATCCTTCAGGAGTGTCCTGAGTCACTATTTTCCTTAGAATTTTGAGACCATTCTCCAGTATTTTCTAGCTTCTAATAATGTTTCTAAGACATACCATGCCATTCTAATATGAGATACTTTATATCACACTGATTTTTGTTTCAGAATCTTCTCATTTTCTTCAGTGTTCTGAAATATATCGGTGATGTGCTTGGTCAGTTATTTTCATCCACTCAGGAAATTGATAGAAAATTCTGGAATCTCATATCCCTGTTCTAGAACATTTACTCAAATCAATTTTTTTTTTAATGATTTCTTTTCCTCTATTTACTTTTCTTTCTTTCTAGAACTCCTATCTTTTAGATGTTGGACTTCCTGGAATAGCCTTGTAATTTCTTTAGATTTTCTCTTCTATTTCTCTTCTCTGTTTTAGAAATTGTTTTACTGTCTGGAAGATTTCTTCCATTTTTATCTTGCAATTCTTTTGTTGAGGTTTTTAGTTTTTTATTACATATTTTAAATTTCCAAGAGCTCTTTCTGATCTTTGGATAATTCTTCTTTTAAACATCAGGGTGTTATTCACAGACTTTCTAGATAATGTACAATTACATATAATTCATGGGTTATGTATATAATAGTAATTAAGGGAGTTTTTTTTTTTTTTCCTCCACAAATTTACTTCCTTAAAGCTGTTGTTATTGTTCATTTAACTTTGAAGCACTAGAAAACATATTGGGGTCTTTTTTTTATTCACCATGGAATTTTCCGTGTGGTAACTCATTTTGGTCAGTTTGCAGGGACACTTTCCCTCTGTCTGTTCAGTCTGAATAGAATAGTCAGCCATCTCTGCCTGGGAGGTATAAGCCTGGCTGCCAGTGCTAGAGACTGGAGTGGAGAAAGAAAACTAGAGATCTCATTTGAATCATGCAGAAATCATCAGTACCTCAGTTTTACCATTTAAGAAACGTAAAACCACTCTTTTGCTAGTATGAGAGAAGAGTAGTGACCAAGTTAGGTAGAATGGGAGAAGGGAGCTTGGGTATGCAATTGTTTCTTAAAGAGTGTTTCAGCCAATCATTTTGATTTTAACCCTTCCTTCATCTCTATTATCAGAGGTAACAAGTGCCACCAAAATCTCTGGTGAGCCTTTGGAAAATTTTTTTTTGCAAGTCAGGTGTCTTCTCCAGAGCTGGTTTAAAATCCAGCTTTCTTCAGTCTGCTGAAGCACTTGTCCATCTGTTTTCCAGCTAACAAGATTTTTTTACATTCCGCTTCTCTGCTCCCAACTCTGTCCATGTGCCATACACCTTTTTAAAAAATCCCATTTCTATCATTTTAGTGGTATTTCAGCAGAATGTGTTATAAATTTGTGTGCTCAATGTTAGAGTTTTCACTGGATATATTGTATGTTCTCCAAGTTAATAAAATATTCTTATGTTATTTGGCAGAAACATTTATTCTCTTCTGTTTATTTTCTTAGACAGTGCTTATCATAAAATAACTTTATCATTTTTGAGGATTCATGGTCATTTGACTTATTACTTGTAGTATTTTGGTGCAGTAGATGATATCCTCAAGATTTTATTTTTTTAAATGTGAGGCTAGTTATCTTTAAATAACCCTCAATTTCTATCTTTTTTTAAATGGAATACTTGTATTCTATAATTCTTTGGTTTATTTTTAATAAACTTCTATATCCCATTGTTGACAGATGAATTAGTGGCTTCTATTCTACTTTATTTCACAAATAATTTTGAAGACTAAGGTGGCTTTATTTTAGAAAGTAAGAAAATATGAAAGCTTTTTGATAGCTATTTCTTTGGAGGCCCATAGCCCTCAATTTTTTCTCTCTTACTTATGATTTGAGAACTATTTTAATATGATTGATATTATTAAAATATAATATTTGAATTAATGTAACTTAACAAAAATAAAGACGATATGGTAGCAATAGTAATTTCTAAAACTTATTGAGAACCCACTAAGTGTCAAGCACTGTTTTACATGTCTTGTATGTATGGCTTATTACAACCCTATAAAATAGTTAAAATAATTATTTGTACTATTGTGTAATAAAAAACGAGAGCACTAGAGGAATGATGTTGCCTGTTCCTAGAATATGAATCTGGTATTTTACTTCCAGTTCAACTGACTCCAAAGTCTCTGTTTTCTCATTACCATGTTATACTGACCCTGCAAAATATTGCAGTAGGTGTCATGAATGGACAATGTATTTCATAAATTCACTTTTATATAGTTTATAAAGTTTGGTTCTTAATTATTTAGGTTGCAGGCTAAGATTAAATCAGTGTCAGGAAGTTCAATAAAAATAGACACTGAGGTCACAAGGGTGAATGCATATGTAGTGGCTGCCAGTACTCAATCTTGTAAGTCACAAGCCTGCTCCCAAGCATAACATGGAATTTGATGTAAAATGTTTAACATCCTTTGTGATACTTCTTAAATCTAATCAAATTAATATGTGCTTATTAGCAAGTCTCGGTGTACTAAACTATGCATAGTAACTGTGAAAAATTGGGGATAAAATGAAAACAAGATATATATCTTACTTATCCCCAGGACGTACTATTTATTTGGAAATATAAAACACATATGAAAATTCTAAGAACTTTACAATTTGTTTTTAAAAAGTTTGAAATGAATGTAATACAGCATTACTTCAAAGGAGAGAGCTTCATAGGGGATAGCTTGAGATGACTGGTGGTTTGCAGCAGGGGATTCTCTAATATAGTCTGAAAGATTATGCAGCTCTCAGATTGGCAAAAAGGAATTTCTAATTTGCTCATCAAGTGAAGATATCAGTAGATAAGAAATGAGAATCATGCAGATAATTGCAATAACAGAGAGGAAGGGAAACAGCAAGAAGTTCTCTATCTAGAGCAGAGAAGTATGAGAAATGTAGTCACAGAAGACAGGCAAGGTTTGTAGCAAAATATCTTACCCAGGGATACATTCCATAAACACTGGTCAGAATGGAAGGCACCCAACAAACAGGATGAGGAAACTGAGCAGTGTCCTTTGGCTAAAGGGGGCTATCTTATATTCTTTCTAGGAGGAATGACAATGAATCCTGAGGGTTAGGAAGACTAATCAGTAAGTAAGGTGTTAGGAAGAAGGAAAAGGAGCCTGGCAGCTGATGAGGTATCAGTCAGAAGAAAGTCACAGAAATCTGTGTTTGAGGTTCTGATGACCTGGATATAAGAATGGAGGAATACAGAATGGGGGGGGGGGGGGGGGGGGGGGGGGGATCTACTTATTTAAAAAGAAATATTTGTAAGTTCTCCTGGCTGCTTTTTTTAAGTAAAAAGACACCTCAGGTTTCAAAATAAAGTCACCAGAAATATTTATGAAGTCCCCAGCACTCAGAATTTATAACACTTAGTCATCACCATTGAACGGGCTCTATTCCTCTCTCAAATGATTTATTATTTTGATTTTGACTGAGTTTGTGATTCTGGGACTTTTGCCAAAAGATCTAGAGACCAATTTAATAAGTATATGTTGGTTAGTATATGTAATTTAAGAAAATAAATTGAAAAAATAAACAATATAGAATGAAAGAAACCTTATTAATCACAGTAATACATTTAATTTAGGTAATTTGAGTCTACTCTGGAAAAGAGAGTAAACTGTCATAATGAATTATATACAAACCCCAAAAACTATTCACTTAATTAATCACTCAGGTAAGTAAATAACATATTCATTCAAAAAATTTTATGTTGAGTACCTACTACATGTAAGGAACTATACGAGCTGCTAGAGGTAGAAGTGACAGTAGGACAATATCTTTCCTTAAGACATATACAGATTGGTCAAAATAATCACTCAGGACATCAGAGAATCACAGAGGTGTGTCCCCATATATGCTGCCTCCAACACCATGGAGAGGAATAGGACTCTGATGTGGGAGAGCAAGAAGAGGTATTGTATTATTTAAGTGAAGTTAACTTTGCTTTTTTCCTCTTAGAGTCATTTTTGACTTCTTTTTACTCTCATATCCAACATTCAATCCACCAGCAAATTCTGCTAGGTCTACCTTCACAATCTATCCCAAATCACACTCTCCCTTGCTATGAACCCAGATCAAATTCCAATTACCTCACATGTGAAATCACTGCAATAGTCTCCTCACTGGTTGCCTTGCTTCCATCCTTGCCTTCCAGATCTCTTCTCCATCCAACATCCAGAATGAGTTTTTGTAATTAAGTCAGATCCCATCACTTCTCTTGTCAAAGCCTACACTCCTTTAGAGAGCAAAGCAAAGTACTCATAATGACCTATAGAGCCCTGCATAGACTGCATTTGTCTCCAATCTCCTTTCCATTCCCCTTGCAACTTCATTTGTGCCATATGGCCACCTTGCTGTTTCCCAGCAAATTAAGCATATGCTCACCCCAGGGATCCATTCCTCTTCTCTCTGTGAGGAATGTTTTTCCTTAGATTTCTTCTCTTACTTCTTTCTGTCTGCATAGATATCACTTAATGTAAACGTCTTTTTCTGACTATCCTACAGAAAATAGCATCACCCATCAAGTTTGAGTCACCTGTTTTATTCTTGTTTATCATATATTTGTTTATTGTTTGTCTCTCCATGCTGGAATAAAAATGCCTCGAGAAGAGAAACTTAGTATATTTTTGCTCCCTGCAGTATTTTTAGAAGAATGTTTGGTCCATATGGAATGTCCACAGTCAGTATTTGTTGAATTAGTGAGTCAAATATAACTGACATGAGCTTAAGGCTTTTGTTATTTTCATCCTACCTAAATGGGCATTTAAACAAAGGATAACTATTAAAGAGATAGCCCCCCTTTACACCCAGTAAGTCTTTTGCCTATAATCCCTCTAAATGTTTAAGAAGCCCATGTATTACTACTTTTTATTTTAACATTTAAATAGAATTTCACAGAGATTTTGAACAAAAAAGGTTACGTTAGTCATGCTAGGAAAATTCTAAAACATAGGTGTGCGTTAAAAAATCGCTCAGAAATTTTTTCCCTTGACTAACTTTTATCCATGACTAACTTTATATAGATATAAAATATATATATATAGATATCATGTTGTATGTAAAATGGTGTACTCTGATTTTCAATACTTAATATTTAGGTTTTTGTCGTGTACTGTAATTAAAGTTCTATGGGACTGTAATGTATACGTGTCTATGCTTGTAAATTGTTTTTCAGACATTGCATGTCAAAATATGCTTTGATGAGCACACGTGATGTCTCTCTCACCTCACTCTTGCTAAGAGTTGAGGAGCAGGTAGTAGAGAGGTTGAGAGCTCAAAAGCAAAAGAGAGACTGTCCAAGTTCTGGTACCAGTTTCACCACTTGTTACCTTTGCGATCCTGGAAAATATTTCGTCTCTTACTTTTTCCATCTGTAAACAGGCAATAATAATGATACCAGTCTCATAGGTTTATTAAGAGAATTAAATTGAATATATGCAAAGTGCTTAGAATAGTTCCTAGCAAATACTGAGCACATATAAATGTTAGATGTTAACATGAAGAAAATAAAATTCAATATCTTGCATGAACATTTCAAATATTTACCAATATGAGTAAAAAAGTGATAATATTCAACTATTTCTTCTATTATAAATGAAATTAAATAATTTTCCGTTTCTTGATCATTTCAATTTCTTCCTTTGTAATAGGTCTGCTTAAGTCCTTTGCTTATTTCTTATTCATTTATGAAGACTATTAATATATTAAGATTAACTCTTTACATATATATTAAAATTATTTCTCTAACTTAATACATAATTTAATATTACTTATTATTTTTGTATTTTACAGAAATTCTTAAATTTATATTGTAAAACCTATCAGTTTATGGTTAAATTTTTTCCATTACTTTCTGCTTCTAAATTTTTTCCAGCATTTAATGATTTAAAATTTTATAGTTAGCTCTTTAATTTATCTGGAAATTATTTGAGTATGTGGTATGATGTGAGATTTTACTTTGAATTTTCCTGGAACCAATATTCTCAATATCATGTATTTAAAAATTCATTCATTTCCACTGTTACATTACTTCCCTTATATTAAGTTTTAATGTATGATATGTATATATATGCACACACATTTATACATGAATAAATACATCATAGAAAATTTAATTCTGTATCTTAAAGATTATTTTCAATTTCATAGCAATATTGTGGAATAAACAAATAAATAGATAAATTTGAGTTGAATTGACAGTAAAGATAAAAATTGCATTAGTATGGTTTTCTGTTGTCTGTCCAATTGAGACTAAATATTTCCTTCACAGGGAACTCTTAATATAAAATTCCAATTAAAGCTGGAAAGCCATGTGTGAGAACCTCCTGCAGTGCTTGCTCCATGTGGATGATCTGTGCAATGCTAACAGCTTCATACACTGAGTGTGCTTGTGCATGAGCCTGTTATTAACAAGCCCACTCAAATAATCTAACTAATGTATAGCACAATAAAGAGAACAACTAGAAATATCACAATGTCAAACAAAGCATTCGTGAGATTCTAATCTTTGTTTCTAGCCATTTAAGCTCGTTTACCTGCTGTTGTTTTAAAAGCCCATACTCTCATTAACACTGAAAAGGACAGAGGTTTTCAAGAGTTATGTAGACCTGCTGCTCACCACTGGCCTTCATATTTTAATGAACTTCACATTTTTAAACTAAACAAATTTCAAGTACCATATCTTTAGCTTATCTCATAATGAGCATGGAAATCTTGTTTCAAGTCTTTCAGTTATTAAAGATAGATGGATAGATAAACACATACATACATGCATGCTTACATGGAATGGTGGTCCATTGCTGCCTAGAGCTCTGGGAGTAGATGACTGCAGGTATATTAGAGGCTCCTCCCCTAGGGAGAAACACAACCTCCTTCTGGGCAGCCAAGAAGAGAAATGCCAGGGCTGAGGCAAAGATTGTTTTTGGAACATCATAGAGCCCTTGGTGAATTTAGCAAAAAAAGTTAATGGCCCTTTCATCCACATAACATTGCCCTTTTTGATTCATTTTTGGCTAATTCTTCCTACTCAAAGCTGCTGTAATAAGATAAGCCGACCTCCTACATGAGTTTTCAAGGCATGTAAAAGCCAATCCTAAATCACAAAATTCTGGCTTTCATTTTGTAGTGAAAGGTGCTGTGTTTTCAGTAGATTTATGGATGTCAGTAGATATTATTGGTCCTTTTTTTCTGGTTTTACTTGTTTTTCTACAAATATTTGTGGTAGATTTTCCAAAGAACTTTGTAGCAATAAAGGACTTATTTTGTTAAAAACTTGCTTACTCTTTGTTCATTTGTGTAATTCAACATAATATTACCTGATAACAAGAACAGACTCTAATTAGGGAAGAAAGTAGGGAACCTGTTTTAGAAGGTAAATATATACTGTATAAACTGATGCTAATATACAACTTGTAAATCAGGAATACACAGTTTCAAAGGTCAACTTGAAGAGAGATAGTTACTCAAAGCTCCTTACAAAATGCAGAGACTTTACTACATTATGTTCAAACAGTCCAGAGTAAGCTGTAACAGAAAACTAGACCATTGGTAGATGTGTCCATTAATGGCTAGGAGAAAAACATTTAAGTCATTCAAAGTTGTAATTTTCAAGACTCCTGAACCTATGCTCTGTCAAGGTACAGCCCACCAAAGATACAAGGTGAGAATATAGTTAAGGCTTTGAGTGAACTTCAAATAAGGCCTTTATGAGAGAGACATTTCCAAAGACTAAATCAAGTATTTTCCCAAGAGAAACATAGTTCAATTGTTAACCATGTCAAACCTATAAAGAATTGGTCTTCAAGCCTCCTTCTACTAAATTATCTCAGACCAAGAAACATTCTACATTTCAATACCTCTCATCAGAGTACCTTGTCATCTCTTACATTCTCCAATGTATCATCAAAGCTTTCTAGGATTCTAAATATGGTTGCTTGTTTCAATGAGAGGGTAATCATCAGAGTAACATTTTTTTTTTTTTTTAATAATGTGGGAAGAATCATCCACAGAATTCTTTACTACATCGGGAATCCAAGTGGAAAGTGGGAAATAGGAAATCGGACCTTCCAATAGAACCTTCTCAGTTAACCTCATCAGTGCAGCTGTGGTTCAGAAAAGGGACAGGATACACAGTGCCGCACACTATGAACAACGCACAGGGTTAGCTCTCATAAGGTGGACTAGCAATGCAAGACCACAACACAAGGATCCTCTGGTCCTTCATTGCTACTCCATGGAGAGAAGTGCTTTTGCTGCAGAGCTTGACCTGCTGGTGGAGGGAATGCGGTCCTATGCCATTTGACATGTTCATGAGCTAGCTAAGGAATGGAAAGGGGACACCTAGCTTTCTACATTACAAAGGATCTTCTGCTCCAGGAAATAGTTTCAGTGTTACTCAGTATCTCATGACGTCAACACTGCTAACTTCAGCCAGCTTTTCTTTCCTTCCTAGTCTTCACTATCAATCCACCAAAATTAAAATGTGGGAAGGGAGACACATGGGCCCTGAGACCAAAGATGAGTGTTTCCTCAGGAATACAAACCCATATTTTTCTTACCCCAGATTTAATAAATATATTTTTTTAAAAATCCACCATACTCTGACTTCTCTGTTTTAACACTTTTGAGCTGCTTCACTGACCCCTGAAAAAAGGTATTTCTTGATGTTGTTCTCTCTGGCAGAAAGACATTTTTCAGAATGCCAAAAGGTTATGAACTTTTGTGTCTGTCCAACATTCTATAAAAAATAAAGACCACTGTTTTCTTCCCCTGATACTTCATACTACAGCAGTCTTTCACAGAAAGTTTTTTCTTCATGGCACACTGAGAAAATCATGATACTTATACTACATAATGGACAAGTTGGGATGAGTTTTGAAATAGAGGGAATTTGGTGTAAAAATTAATTACATGTTCCAACAAAAATAAATTATTAATAATTAATGGGCACATTTACTTGTGTATATAACATAAATAACCTTTATAATTTATATAATTTATAAATAACTTCTAAAACTTTCAAAGGAAATCTTAAAACAAATCTAATGAGAAACTTGAGTTTGTTTTCATGATGATACTTTTTTCAACATTTGTGATGTCTATACACAATTTCTGATCAATTTTCAATATCTTCAAATTCTTGGTAGTTACCATGATAAGAAATATTTTTCCACACATGATAGAAAATTACAGAATTTTTTTGGTTTTATTTAGCTGTGAATGAACACTTATTTTTCTCCATTAACATGATTTTGGTTAGTTCCATCTCTTATAATTGTACTTTAGAGTTTGATTATTCTTCAATATCAATAGTTCTTCCTTGTCTTTCACTGATGTATACAATATTGTAAAATTGTGTGATAATTCAAATGTATTTATATTCCTTTAGAAGCTTTTTACATTAAATAGTTTAAGAGACTTCCAGTTTCAGTTCTGACATGTAAACAGATTAGAATTCATCACTCTCAACCTTAACAAGAAAAACCTGGACAAACTGAGAATCAGTGACTGTTTTTGGATCCATCGTAGAACTATACATCACTAGACAAACCAAAACCCCCAAATATGAAGAGACATGTGTACCTAAATACACACAGGCTAGACCTGCTTAACTGGAACCAAAGCCCCTAGAGCCATATGCTGATAATTTTGAGGAATTGCTGGAAGACTAATCCTAGTTTGTGGAGTATGGCAACAAAATGAAATAAAAGTTACACAGTTTGGAAATGAAGTAACAAAAACCATCTTTATTTAAAGATGGCATAATTTTCAATGTAACAATGTCCAGAGAATCTACAACAGCCTCCTTTAAGTAATAAGCAAGAAATAGCAAACTCACAGGATACAAGGTCAACATACAGAAGTCAATTGCTTTACTTTACACTGGCATTGGACAATTGGCATATGAAATTTAAAAAGCAATATCATTTACAATAACATCCCAAAAATGAAGTACTTTGGTATAAAGACCATATATTCTGTGCTTACGGGTTAGAAGACTCAAAATTATTAAGATATCAGTTTTTCCTAACTTGACGTGTAGATTCAGCTCAATCCTAATTAAAATTCTGGTAGGTTATTCTGTAGATATTGACAAACTGATTTAAAATTTACACAAAAAAGCAAAGAATCTAAAGTGGCCAACAGAATAGTGAAGAACAAAGTTGAAGAACTTATACCAACTAATTTCAATACTTATTACAAAGCTACAGTAATCAAGACAGCATGTTATTAGAGAAAGAACAGAGACAAAAATCAGTGGGACAGAAGAGAAGGTCTAGACATAAAATCACATACATAAATAAACTGATTTTGACAAAGGTGCAAAGGCAATTCAATGGAAAAAGGATAGTCTTTTCAAGAAATGGTATTAGAACCTTTAGACATTCATATGTAAAAACGAAAAAAGAAATGAAAAAAAAAAAAAAAAAAAAAAAAACTTAGACACAAACCTTACCCAAAAATATTTGCAAAATATATGTGGTAAAGGACTTTTATACAAAATATATAAATATTTAAAACTCAACAATAAGAAAAAAAACTATTAAAAGTAGGCAAAAGTTTGAATAGACACCTCATCAAAGAAAATCTACAAATAGCAAATATGCAAATAGGATGATATTCAACCTTATTTGTTATTAGAGAAATGTCAAATAAAACAATGAGATATCACTACACAAGTACTAGAATAGCTACAGTCTAAAAATTGACAATAGCAATTGCTGGAGGAGATACAGAACAAGAACTCTCAGCCATTATTGGTGGAAATGTAAATGATATGACCACATTGGAAGATCATTTACCAGTTTCTTACAAAACCAAACATATTCACCATACAATCCAGCAATCATGTTCCTCACTATTTACCTAACTGATCCGAAAACACTTCCACTTAAAAATCTGCACTCCAGGTTAATAGCAGCTTTCATTCACAATTGCCAAAAATGATGAGCAGCTAAAATGTTATTTAATAGGCAAATGGATAAACAAAGTATAGTATATCTATATAATGGATATTATTTAGTAACTCAAAATAATCTATCAAGCCATGTGAATAACAAGGCTGAATCTTAAATTTATACTTCTAGTGAAAGAAGTCAGTCTGAAAAGGCTAGATACTATGTGATTATATTTATATGATATCCTTTAAAAATGCAAAATAATAGAGATAGTAAACAGATCAGTGGTTACAAGAGTTTGGAGGGAGGGGGAGGGCTAAATAGGTAGAGTACAAGGAATTTTATAGGGTGCTGAAAGTCTTCTGTGTGGTTCTGTAAGAGTAGATACGTGACATTATACATTTGTCAAAATCATAGAATTTCACAGCACAAAGAGTGGACCCTAATAGATGCAAATTTTAAAAATCTTTTAGGGGGCTGGACATGATGGCTTGTGCCGGTACTTTCAGCACTTTGAGAGACCAATCACTTGATGCCAAGGTTTGACACTAGCCTGGGTATACAGTAAGACCTCTTCTTAAAAAAAAAAAAAAAAACTAAATTAAATTAAATTAAATTAGCTGGGTGTGGTGACATGTGCCTGTAGTTCTAGCTACTTGGGAGGCTGATGCAGGACTGCTGGAGCCCAGGAGTTCAAGGCCACATAACATGGGCTATGATTGTGCTATGATTGTGCCACTGCACTCCACCCTGGGCAACAGAGCAAACCCTGTCTCTAAAAAAAACAAATAAATAAAAAATAAAAGTAAATCATTTAGGAGGTTGAAGGCTCCTAAGCCAAAATACGGATAGGGACAAAATAACATAACTGAACCACAAGTATATGAACCCCAATCTCACAGAAGCAGCTTGGCAAAAATGAGGCTCACCTAAGTAATTTTGGAAGTGAGCAGAAATTGTAAGACTTAAAAGGGACAGTACGTAAACACTATACTAGAGATGATAACATTGTTTCCCTCCACAGGGGTACAGTTTAACTTTCTACAACCATTATAAATCTGTACTGCACTTGAACAGTAAAGTCCATGGCTGGCAGATGGTGGGAAACCTGGTGTCTTAATGTTGGAGTGGAAGCAAGGGGAGAAGACTAAAATCATCCATGGAGTAATATAATAAAGCTAGAGACATCAGTATAAACTCGTATTTTGCTTAATATAGGTACAGATAGAAATAGTTATACATAAATACATAGGTTAGTATACATATATATATTTACGTATATATATTTCCTTGCTCTGTCAATTGACAGGTCTTAGAAACAAGGAATTCCAGTAGCAGCGAGCACACCTCGTGCTCAGACCGAGGTTTCTAATACCATTCTCCAATAAAGTGAACCAGGGCTTCTTAGAGCAATAGCTGATTCTAGGATTTGGGGCAGGAAATATAAAACATCAGCCTAGAATATACTATAATGCCAGAAAGTAAGAAGATGTATGAATGGTGGGAGGACAGAGGAAGGGATGTAAGGAGAGAAGAAAGGAGAAAATACAATAATGAGAGTATGTCAATGATACACAAGAGCCAAGTGAAAGAGCTTTCCATAGCCAAGATGGATCCATTTGAGCTACCCATAAAGTATTATGGATACTTACTCAAAATGTAAAGTAAGTAACCTGAATCCATACTAATAAGAAAATGATTGAATAATTAAAGGGAATAGTTCATGTAGATAAATTTAAATAATTTATGTATATACTTTGCCTTTATGGAGGTCAACCATAACCCCCCACTTCTTAAGCATGGACTACATATAGTGACTTTCTTATGTAATGCTTTAAATTTACAAACTCTTGACAAATTTCTTTCTTTTTACTATCAGCATGCTTCAGTATAAAACAGTGGAATGTTGTGTTCTGCTCCCATCACTTTAAATAAAACTAAAAATAGAATTGGAGTGTAGAGGTTTGAATTTTACTAGAGGTATCATTTTGACAACATTATTATTATGGATTCCAGAATTCCAGGCAAATCTTTACATATAAAAGAGTCTCTGTGAATAGAAAAATGTACTCTTTAATTTTAGAGTTTTCAAATTGAACTTAATGTGTAAAGCTTTCACACCTGCCTATCATTGCTGCTGCACAATCAATATGCAAACCTATGCATTCTCAGTACTACCTTTTATTTTTTTTTTTACAAAGGGATCATCTACCATGTAAACATGTCATCTCCAAAAGTTGTTTTATTGTTTCTTTCAAATCACAGAATCATTTCTCATTATACCTCTTCAGCAATTCTATAGTTTCTTTTTTTAAATTTTATGTTTTAAAAAGAGAAGAGATCTCACTATGTTGCTCAGGCTGGTCTCAAACTCCTGGGCTCAAGAAATCTGCCCACCTCAGCCTTCCAAAGAGCTCAGATTATGGGCATGAGCCACCATGCCTGGCCTTTTCAGCAATTCTGCATGAGAGGTAAGAAGAGTTAATTGTTTCTATAGCTGATCCCCTGCAAGTGGTCTTTCTGAGAAGGTATGGACTGCTTACAGGGCAGAACCAACTGAAAACCCAAATTGCTCCACGGAAAAGAGACACAGCCAAGTACTAATGATATTTAATTCTGTGAGGATGCTGTGGTAGTGGTGGATCAGGGTTGGAAGTCAGTGGCTTTTCTTGTCATGTGTCTATAAGGGCAAGGCGTGGGCCCAAATTCTTCATCACAGAAGAGGGCCTTGTGTTCTCCTAGCCAAAAAATGAACAGATCAGTACTGATGGCCTAAGTTCTGTTACATTATACAGCTGTGACTACATTATTTGGTCTACAATTCAAATCATGCCATGGTGCTTTTTCTGGCTGAACATCTAGCCTTGTTTGATTCCTGTGGGATTTCCAGAGTGCCACAAACATTTCAGTAACTTTCTCCCCTTATTTCAGTCCTCTAATTTCAGTAACTTTCTCATTATAAATATTTCAGTCCTCTTATTTCAGTAACTTTCTCATTATAAACATTTGCTGTGCTTATACAAGTTTGTTGTGTTTGTACAACAGGTTTGCTGTGTGTGCTGCTAGGTTTTTGTGTGTGTGTTTTTTTTTTTTTTTTTTTTTTTTTTTTTGAGGGGAGTGGGAGATTGTTTCTTTTTTGTAGAGACAGGGTCTGACTCTATCACCCAGGCTGGAGTGAAGGAGTACAGTAACCCAATCATAGTTCATGGTAAACTTAAATTCCTGAGCTCAAGTAATCCTTCCAGTACCTCTGCCTCCAGAATTGCTAGGACTACAGACACAGGCCTCTATGCCTGGCTGTTTTTGTTTGTTTGTTTTTAGAGACAGAGTCTCACTATGTTGCCTACTGTGAACTCCTGGCCTCAAGCAATCCTCACAACTAGGCCTCCCAAAATGCTGGGATTCCAGACATGGGCCACCGTGCCTGACCTAGGTCATGTGTTCATTTTTTCTCATTTATTTTGCAATTGGGTACAGAAAGCTAGACATACAGTCTCAAAACCCACTCTAAGCTTCAGGAAAAGAACCAAGGAACTAGAGATCAATAGCATATCCAGGGAAGTTTAAAAAGTCATCTTCTAGGGGCAGTGTAGTCAATCAATGTTAAGCGTTTAAACTATAGTTTACTAATTTGATACATACCTCTTGTGATTACTCTACCATGAACCAAAGATCAAAGATAATATTCTTCTATTATTAGTAATAGTCTTACAGGGAGTTTACTGGAAGGGAACAGACTTCATTGGAGGGATTAGAGTTATACTTTGATAATCCTAATCGGAGAAATCATGCCTTTTTTATTCCACCCTTAACCTTCTTCTGAAACTGTGCAGTCTAGTTTAAGGCAGGATGGTGTTGCTAGGGTGCTACATGCCTCATGTAAATAGAATTGTACTTGGAAAAGAGAAAAGACCTAAATCTCACAGCCTGTGTGGCAACCCCACCCCCTAAAAATAAATAACCCCTAAGGATACAAGGTAATTTGACAAAGTTCCTAGATAGACTTTTAAAGAAATCTCCTTCTTATAAGGCTGTATAATTATGATTTTTAGATGAAAAAGCCAAATATGATGACACTGATAATGTTTCCATCTTTATTTTCTGTTAAAAGGTTTTTTTTTTTTTTTAATACTGGGAGGTGGGAATGGGGATTTCTTGCAGTTGACAAAAGACTGCTTAATACATGTGACACAGAGCATATAAGGAGCCAGCTCAGAACTTTCCAGAAAAGGAGATAAAAAGGATGTCAAAACTGTAGCTTCTCCATGTGAGATTTAGATCATAAACTGATTTATGCAACAGGGTATCCCTTGAGGGGTCACTAGCCAGGAGCCTCTGATACACACAGAAAGGTTACCTATCCAACTGTCGATACAGCCCAACACAGTTTAAGCATCGGAGATATTATTCTGTCAAACATTGGAATATCTAGATATCATCCAAACAAACAAGAAGACATTATTTTTGATGAGGAAGTCAAGTGTTTTAGTTCTTGTGTGAGATATATTGTTATGTTTCTCATCAGCCACAGAATGCAATGCACAGGAAAAAACTTACTCCAAAATCCTAGGAGTCTGTACTCTTGTTCTCTCTTTGCCATGAAGCAGAGGTTCTATGTAGCATCTCTTTCTATCCTTTTAAGTACAGTCGGATATACTGCGTCAAGAAAGTTTGTCCTGAAAACCTTGACCTATTGCAGATCCTTCTCTTGTTCTGACGCCCCTTTAAAATCTGCAGTTTGGTCAGTAAATAGGTTGAAATAGCATTTCTAAATGTGAAGTATGTTGACTTTAGTACTCAAAGAAGTCCACTAATTATTGTAATTTGTTTATGTGGAGCAGTACAAAATACAGCAACCTCTTTCTCACATAAAAAAGTTACCCTGACATTTCTGAGACCATGCAATCCTTGGAAATATCATCATGTACTTGCCCCTAAAATTGTACCCTCTATCCTCTGGCTTAGATGTTCCTTGATGAAACATTTAGATACTTGCTCATTACTGGTCACCAAATCTAATTAGCATAATGTTGTACATGCAGTGGACCACAGTGAGGTTCTATAGGTTGGTCACAGTTCCCATAGAGTGTTATGTTTATATTATGGCCAAGACCAGGAGCTTTCTTATCCTGGAGTCGAGAAAATGAAAACATAAAATTAATCCTATTAGTCAATGCAAAGTACCTCTGATTGTCTCTGCTGACTGATATGAAACAGGAAATTTTTGCTAAGACAATAGTTCCATAAAGTTTATAGAAGCTGTGTCGATTTGACACAAGAAAGATACCGTAACAGACTACAGTTATAATTGTATTCACCACTGGATTAATAATACACAGGCATTCTACAGGGCCTATCAGGCTTTTTTACCAATCAAAGAGGAGAGCTAAACACGCATGTTTTAGAAATCATCATCTCTGTATCTTATAAGTATTAAGCCCATTATTCCCTAACATCAGGGAACTCAATCCACAGTAGCATCTTCCACTATCATCATATCTAAAAGAGGCTGCTTTTCCTAGCAAGGAAAGTTCACAGAGATTTGATGTTCAAAATGATTAGCTTCATATTTTCATCCCTCTTTTTGCCCAGTGTTGCATTTATATTAGTATAATAGACTTGGAGAGTTTGCATATTTAACAGTTTTTGCAACTTATCAACCCAGACAATCAGGCTTTGCACTTGATTCTTAACCATGTCTTCCCTATTGCTACACGAGTCTAGGGAATTCCTTTAAGGCCTCTCAAAAGATTTTATGATTATCTATAATGTCTTGAGTTGGTAGTTGAAAGAATTTACATTATGTTTTTCTTTGTGTATGCTGTCTAGGAAAATCAGAAGTAGGCATTCCCAGGACACAAGAAACAGCTTGCAGTCTATCAGCACACCATCATCTCACACTCCGACCAATGAAAATGAGTATCATTGCATGCCAAAGATGACCTGTCTCCCTTCTCCTGTGGTGAAGAGGAATCCAGTTGCCTTCATTCAACAAAGGAATCCCATTTTGTGCACCTGTTTCCTCAGCCTACCTTTAATATCAATGGGGCAAGACAAGGGGGAGGTTTGAAGATTATTACAGAGCCTGTTGAGAGCTGGAGATTGAAGGGAAGCTTTGCAAAACATGCTGTGTAGCCACTTACAGAACTGCACAAGGCAGGAAAGAGCAGAGGAGATGAATACCACAGTCTATCTCTCTCTTTCTCTTTCTGTTGTCCTTTCTGTGCCTATGACTGGCTGAAATCAAGCAGAAGGCAAAGAGTTTCTAGGGGTCAGATTCCCAGGACACAGAGAGGATCAGACAATGGATGGAGGGTACAAAGTGAAAAAAAAGTACAATAACTAAAGTCATAATTTCTCACATATGTGAAAACTGTTTGTTTTACCAGTTTCTATGGTAATTCTCAACTATATTTACAAATGAAAAAAGGCAAAGAAAATTTTCAAATGAGCCTTTCAAAACTACTACTATAACATAAGCTTTGATAACATGACAGGAAGAAATATTATTGAAGCAAAGATGTCTGTAACAGCTTGATAAGGATATCAGTAAGTATCAACAGGTAATATTAAACAAAAGATGGTTTAAAAATAAAAGTATATACACTTGACCTGAAATGTGTAACTGATAAAGCTTACAGAGATGGGGACAATAGGAGTTACGTAGTGCTGGTGTTTCCCACTGCCTTCTGGGATACTGAAGAGAGACCCAGCAGAGCCCTCAGAGACAGGGAACAAGTCCATAAGTTGTGCAGCTTATAGACTGTAAAATGGGGAACAACTATCTCACCTGCCACAATTACGAATATATTGTGTATTACAAACTGAGCCTACAACTCTGCTCTGCCATCTCAACATTCATAGTTAGGGACACAAAGTCACTCCCCTTATGTGACCAATATCTGGGATCTAGGTATTACAGTTGTAGCACTATGACACAGAAAATCACTGCCTTCCAGGCCCTATCTACCACCGCCATCTCAGCATTTTCACAGGTTGGTTTCCACCTGAGTAAATAAATAGATTCTTCTCCCATTGGTCCTGTATGGTATATTTGATGATTGGGTGCAAAAATTTTACCATTGTCCACTGGGCTTTTCAACATAAGTAGATGTTATGCATGCCAACTCTAACAAAGAGGGAGGAAGGTAAAGAGGCTAATATGATGATAAGGTTTTAAATCCTGGTTGCAGTGTTGGTTATACAAATCTATATATGCGTTAAAATTCAGAGAGCTTCACACCAAAAAGACAAATTTTACAGTATAATTTTAAATAATAAAATTTACAAAAACATTTCTAAAAATGAAATCAGAGAGTCCATGATCTGGCCTAGTGTAGTCTCCTGGACAAGTAAATTTCCAGTATACCTTTCCCCTACTGATGTCTTTTTAGAAATTGGCTCACATTTCTGCTTTACATCACTGATGCTTCTGTGTTTGTAAGTGAATGAATTAGTCTATCCTGGAGCCACCTGGAGTCTGGGACCTCTTATTTATTAGATTATTAGAAAAATTCTGCTAATTGCCAAAAAAAGAAGAACCAAATAGAAATTCTGAAATCCATTTGCGTGTGCATGTGTGTGTGTATGTGTGTGTGAGTTCATAAAATAGCAACCCAAAAGATGAAATATAAAGTGGATATAATCATAAAGAGAAAATTAATGAGAAAATAGTAATTGTCTTAATTAGAATCCTCCCTGAAGACCCTCAACCAAGAGTTGGGTCTATCGGAATTCTCAAGGGAAGAAAGCTAAACAAATGAAACATTTTATATGAAATTCTAGACTCAGCCTGATACAGGCTCTGAAAATAACTCAGGAAGCAGTTAGCAGTAAAGCATTCAGAAAGTAGGGGATGGTGCCCATAGCTGGTTAAAAGGATTTGGTTTAATGGTCATCAACCATTAAATCATTAAATAATAATACTGTTAAATTCAGCCTGAATTCAGGTGAGGGAGATAAAATGATGAAAAATATGAACCAGTTTATTAAAAACTTGAAGGATAGAAAGATCATCTAATAAAAGTTTTAGAAGAAAAGAATAAGAAAAATGATGGTGCAGCAAAATTTGAAAAATTGATGACTGAAAATTTCCAGGACTAACAAAGTAATGATTCCTCAGATGGAAAGTGAAAACAGAGTGTTAGAACGGATGGACAATAATAAAAACAAGCAGAAATATGCCATGCTAAAATTTCAGTATATCAGAGATAAAGAAAAATACCTTTAAAATAACCTAAAAGATGGGCCAGATTAACTACAAAGGAGCAATCACTAGAATGACATGAGCTAAAATAGATGGAAGAACACAATGAGATATTTTCAAAGTGCTGAGAGAAAAGGATTCCAACCTAGACTTCCATATCTAACTAAGCTACTTGAAAGAGAAATTGTGAAATAAAGACATTTCTAGATGCTCAAATGTTAAGAAGAGTTCAGGAATTACAGAGGTTTGCTCAAAGAGATACAAAAGAAAGAACTTAAGTCAGAAGAAAAGAGGTCCTAAAAGCCAAGAATGAAATGCAAAAAAAGATAAATATATTATTTATTGGGATATTTAATTAACATCTGATTATGTTATGCTAAGGAAAGTTAGAACTAATGTTTTAAAACAAATCATAAAGAAAATGGAAAGGTTTGGTGAAAAGTTTAAGTATACCTAAATTCTCATCTTTCTGGGGAGATGAATAATGATATTGTAGACAAATCTTATGTAGACTTGAAGAGAAAATATAATTTTTATTTTTTTAATTTCATTTTTAATTTTTGTGGGTACATCACAGGTATATATATTTATGGATTACATGAGATATTTTGATATAGGCGTGGAATGTGTAATAATCACACCAGGGTAAATGGGGTATTCATCAGCTCAAGAATTTATATTTTGTGTAACAAACAATTCAATTATACCCTTTTACTGTTGTTATAATGTACAATTAAATTATGTTTTACTACAGTCACTCTGTTGTGCTAGATTTATGGGTTCTTATTCATTCTTTCTATTTGTTTGTAACCATTAACCATCCCCACTTGCCTCTGACTCCTCCATTACTGGTAACCATTGTTCTACTCTCTATTGCCATGAGTTCAGTCGTCTTAATTTTTTGCTCTCACAAATAAGTGAGAATATGCAAACTTTGTCTTTCTTTGCCTGGCTTGTTTCAATTAACACAGTGATCTCTACTTCCATTCATGTTGTTGAAATGATTGGATCTCATTCTTTTTTAATCGCTGAAAAGTAGTACTTCATTATGAATATATACAATTTTATTGATCTATTCGTCTGTTGATGAACACTTACATTGCTTCCAAAGCATGGCTATTGTGAATAATGCTGCAATAAACATAAAAGTGCATTTATCCCTTTGATATACTGATTTCCTTTATTTTGGGCACATATCTAGGAGTGGGATTGCTAGATCATATAGTAGCTCTATTATTAGTTTTTTGGAGAATCCTCCAAATTGTTCTCCATAATGGTTGTATTAATTTACATTCTCATCAACAGTGTGGAAGGGTTCCCTTTCCTCCACATCCTCACCAGCATTTGTTGTTGCCTGACATTTGGATGAAAGCCATTTTAACTAGGGTGAGATGACATTTCATTGTAGTTTTGATTTGTAGTTCTCTGATGATCAGTGATGTTGAGCACTTTTCTTATGCCTGTTTGCCATTTGTATGTCATCTTTTGAGAAATGGCTATTCAGACACATTGCTCATGCTTTAATTGGATTATTAGATTTTCTCCTATAGAGTTTTTTTTAGCTATTTGTATAGTCTGGTTAGTAATTCCTTGTAAGACAAGTAATTTGCAAATATTTTCTCCCATCCTTTGAATTGTCTCTTCACTTTGTTGCTTCTTTCCTTGCTATACAGAAGCTCTTTAACTTGATGTGACCCCATTTGTCAATTATTTCTTTGGCTGCCTGTGCTTATGGGGTATTAACCAAAAACTCTTTGCCCAGACCAATGTCCTGAAGAGTTTCCCCAATGTTTTCTTGTAGTAGCTTCATAGTTTGAGGTGTTAGATTTAAGACTTTAATCAATTTTGATTTGATTTTTGTATATTGCAAGAGATACATTGTGGACTTTCATTCTTTTCCATATGAATATCCAGGTTTTACAGCACCATTTATTAGACTGTTCTTTCTCACAAAGTATGTTCTTGGCACCTTTGTCAAAAATGAGTTCACTGAAAATGTATGGATTTACCTGTGTGTTCTCTATTCTGTTCCATTGATCTGTGTCTGTTTTTGTGCCAGTACCATACTGTTTTGGTTACTATAGCTCTGTAGTATAATTTAAAGTCAGAAATGTGATTCCTCCAGTTTTGTTCCTTTTGATCAGGATAGCTTTGGGTATTCTGAGTCTTTTGTGGTTCCATATAAATTTTAAGATTTCTTTTTTCCATTTCTGTGAAGAATGTCATTGGTATTTTGATGGGGATTGTATTAAATCTATAGATTGATTTAGGTAGTATGGATGCTTTAACAATATTGATCCTTCCCACCCATGAACATGAAATATCTTTCCATTTCTTTCATCAATGTTTTACAGTTTTTATTGTAGAGATCTTTCACTTCTTTGGTTAAATTTAATTCTAGATATTTCATTTTACATGTAGCTATTGTAAATGAAATTACTTTCTTGATTTCTTTTTCAGATTGTATACTGTTGGTGATAGAAGTGCTACTGATTTTTGTAAGTTGATTTTGTATCCTGAAAATTTATTGATTTACTGAATTTATTTATCAGTTCAAATAGTTTTTTTGGTGGAGTCTTTAAGTTTTTTAAAATATAAGACCATATCATTGGCAAACAAGGACAATTTGATTTCTTTTTTTCCAATTTGGATGCCTTTTATTTTTTTCTCTTGTCTGATTGCTCTAGCTAGGACTTCCAGTACTATATTGAATAACAATTTGAAATTGGACATCTATGTCATGTTCCTGATCTTAGAGGAAAGGCTTTCAGTTTTTCCCCATTCAGTGTGATACTAGTTGTGGCTCTGTTGCATATGGATTTTATTATGTTGAGGTCTGTTCCTTCTATAGACAGTTTTATAAGAGTTTTTTATTATGAAGGGATATTAAATTTTATGAAATGCTTTTTGGCATCAATTGAAATAATCATATGATTTTTTCCTTCATTCTGTTGATATATCACACTGTTTCATTTGCATATGTCAAACCATCTTTGCATCCCTATAATAAATTCCACTTGGTCATAATGACTGATCTCTTTAATGTGTTGTTGAGTTTGGTTTGCTAATATTTTGTTAAGGATTTTTACATCAATATTCATCAGCGATATTGCCCAGTAGTTTTTCATTTTTTAAATGTACCTTTCTCTGGTTTTAGTATCAGGATAATACCAGCCTTGAATAATTAGTTTGGAAGTATTACCTGCTCCTTTATTTTTAAGAAGAGTTTGAGTAGGATTGATACTAGTTCTTCTTTAAAAGTTTGGTAGAATTCAGCAGTGAAGCCATTAGGTGCTGAGTTTTTCTTGCTCTGGGAGACTTTTTATATTATAGTTTCAATCTCATTGTTATTGGTCTGTTCAGGTTTTGGATTTCCTCATAACTCAATCTTGGTAGATTGTATGTGTCAAGAAATTATCCTTTTTTTTTCTAGATTTTTCAATTTACTGGCATATAGTAGCCACTAAGGATCCTTTAAATTTCTTTGGTATTGGTTGTAATGTCTCAGTTCTTATCTCTGATATTCTTTATTTGAGCTTTTCCCTTTTTTCTTAGTCTGCCTAAGGTTTTGTCAACTTTGTTACTCTTTCCAAAAAAACTTTTTGTTTCATTGATATTTTGTACTGTTTTATTCACTTCAGATTTATTTATTTCTGCTTTAGTCATTATTATTTCTCTTCTCCTACTAGTTTTGGGTTTGGTTTCATCTTGCTTTTTTAGTTCTTTAAGATGTGTCATTATGTTGTTTATCTAAAGTTGTTCATGTTTTTTGATGTAGGCACTTACAGCTACAAATTTCCCACTTAGTACTGCTTTTCCTATATCCCATAGAGTTTACTATATTGTCTTTTCATTATTATTTGCTTGGAGAAATTTTTTTATTTCCTTCTAAATTTCTTCATTGACCCATTGTTCATTCAGCAGCATATTGTTTAATTTCCATTTGTTTGTATAGTTTCCTGAATTCCTCTTGTTATTGGTTTCTAGTTTTATTCCATCATGGTCAGAGAAGATGCTTGATATTATTTAAACTTTGTTGAATTTTTTAAGATTTGTTTTGTGACCAAACATATGGTCTATCTTTGATAATGACCCATGTACTGAGGAAAAGAACGAGTATTCTGCAGCCGTTGGGTGAAATACTCTATAAATATCTACTAAGTCCACTTGGTCTACAGTGCAGATTAACTCTGATGTTTCTTTTTTTGATTTTCTACCTGGAAGATCTGTCAAATGCTGAAAGTGGCATGTTGAAGTTACTAACTATTTTTGTATTGGAATCTATCTCTCTCTTTAGCTCTAATAATATTTTCTTTGTATATCTAGGTGCTCAAGTGTTAGTTGTATATATTTAAAATTATTATATCTGCTGCTGAGTTGAAACTTTTATCATTATATAATGACCTTCTCTGTCTCTTCTTATAGTTTCTTTCTTGAAATATGTTTTCTCTGATAAAAGTACAACTACTCCTGCTGTTTTGTGGGTTTTGTTTGCATGGAATATCTTTTCTCATGCCTTTATTTTCAGTCTATGTGTGTCTTTATAGGTGAAGCATGTTTCTTGTAGGCAATAGATCACTGGGTTTTGTTTCCTAATTCATTCATCCACTCCATGTATTTTTTAAACTGAGGATTAAAGGAATGCAAAGGTAACTACTAAAAAAATTCAGTCCATTTCATCAAATCAGTGCAGGAAATTAAAAGTTAGATTAGGAAATGATCACTAATCTAACACAAGTTAGAAAAGAAGTTCAAAGTATGTTAAGAAAGAGCATAAAAAATAAGGAAAAAATGGAGGAAATAAGTACACATGTACAAGTAATAAAGATAATACAAGTGAACTAAGATGAGCCATGGAAGGATAAATTTAATCAGAGTAGAAAAAATAATTAGTTATTGAATTCATTACATTTTTTTTCTGACATCTCTGCTGGTATGACACAGAGACATGGCATGTCACTTAAATTATGTTAGCTAGGAGGGAAGGCTATCTACTATGTATGTCAGGGCCACTATAGTTCAATGTAAATAACATACATATATATTACAGTGTTTTAGTTTAGGTTTATCTAGAGTAACATTTTTGAGAAATGAAAGAACTGATATCAAAGGTCTATTATCCCTTCCCCAGTTAGCAGTAGCTAAAACAATTCATATTTAAATTGAAATTGTATAAATGGCATTTGCTATATATATGTATACACACATGCACATATATATACACAGGTATATATATAAATTTGAGTGTCACACTAATTGTATTGCTAATATTATCAAATAATTTTTCTGGATACAGTTACAGTGTTGTTTGTTTTTGGTTTTGTTTAAAAGAAAAAACTTTTACGCATGCTTCATCTTTCATACCTACTGCTATTTAGTCCTGTGGCTGATTGTCTGTGTTTTAATGTTTATACACATATACACATTAGCCTCTTTTTCTCATTAAATGTTATATTCCTTGGAGTCTAAAAACATATATATTTTTCTTCCTACTGCAGAGCTTTGTTCATAATGGATGGCCTTTTTGTTTTTCTACAGGGGAATAATAACAACAATGCCAGTGCTGCTGGCAGGGTGTCCACCAGAAAGCCTCATGCTCTGTGAGACCTGTTCTATTTCTATAAGCAGGCACCACCATCAGAATGATTTACTTACTTGACTCTACGTGGGATTACACCCGTGGGAATGAATATACATAAAAATCCTAAATAATGGCAGTAAATTTGCCTAGCAATTATGCATGTGGGTCGTGTAATGTTTTGGCCTACCTTAAATTCATCATCATCGGTTTGGATACTTTTTCACAATAATTTACTTAGAAAAAAAATTCAGATTTTCACATCCTCAGATAATGTAATTCATGTCAAGAGAAGGATTACTAATTCCCTTAATGATTCATTTTAAACACAACTTCATTGAATGCAGGAGTCTAGAAAAAGGTATTATTTTGCAATAAATGTCAAAAACATGTTTTATCTAAATAGTTCAACATATAGTACTGACAAAATTTAGTTAAAGATCATTTATACCCTTCTGTGGCCAAAGTCTTCTATGGGTTTGCTCAATTTGCTTTTGTTTATAAAATAGACTCAATTTGCTTTACCACATGAAGCACAAATTTAAAACAATGTTACATAAATCTCTGTCAGTGAAGATGAAAGTAATCCTTGATTTATGAATACCACTACCAGCCTATGAGCTCTATGTTGCCAGCTTTGAAAACTGAGTTAGACAACATAATGCTGATTTTCAACCTCACTTACTAGTAAAGACAAGATTTCTAATAAAATAAGAATATATAAGCCATTATTAAATGTCCCTAAGATCTTATATGTACACTAATATGATTCTAAACTTCTGTTTGTCCAAACAGGATTGTTTGAATAGAGCACTGAAGATAAGGCATTTAAGTTGTCTTTATAGTTGTCTGTCATAATAACTCCACTTGGTACATTTCACACAATGTTCACATCTGCTGCATAATGTAAGGAGTTGTATAAGATCATTTAAACCTTGTTTGAGAAGATGCATGTTACCAAGAGTAAATTCCCTAATTTTGGATGATTGTTTCAACACTATGCACCAGTCACAAACAAGCCCAGTGTGAAATGTAATGAAATTAGACTTCATACTATATATTAAGTTACTAATTGGCCAGTGTCTAGCTATTTCAAAAACTTCCACTTTAAAAATAGACACTAGTATGTGACCTATAAAATTCTTCCTTCTCTTTATTTAACAACACACTTGAGTACTTATAAGTACAAGGCATTGTGCTCAGTGTTTACCTGTATTTGATTCTGTATTTACCTGCATTTGATTCTCACAACTCTATAAGGTTGTTGTTCTGTTATTAGTTCCTTTTTACAGAGGAGAAAACCAAGTTACCAGAAAGACAAATCATTTAAGGACACACAGCTAGTAAATTTTGGATTACATTTTACTTTAATTAGTAGACTTCAGTTTTTTTAATTACCCTGATTTGATTATTATGCCACGCATACACGATTGAAGCATCACACTGTATGCCGTAAATATGTACAATTATGCATCACTTGAAAACAAAATAAAAATTTAAAACTAAAATACTTCAGTTTTTAGAGCAGTTTAAGGTTTACAGAAAATTGAACAGAAAGTGCAGAAAATGACATTATACCCTCTTGTTACATCTCCTTTCTCCCCTGTACATAGCTTCACCTGTTATTACAATCTTACAATAGTATGGTACATTTGTTACAGTTGATGATACATGACTATTAACTAAAATGCATAGTTTACATTAGGGTTTAATTTTTGAGTTGTACAGTTACCTGGGATTTAATACATGCATAATATCATGAATCTGCTATTAAAGTATTACACAGAATAGTTTCACTGTCTTAAAAATTATCTATGATTCACATGTTCATCCTTCATGCCAAATCCCTAGAAACTAGTGATCATTTTACTGTCTCTATAGTTTTGCTTTTTTCAGAATATAATATAGTTGGAATTGTACAGTATTTAGTCTTTTCAGACTGGCTTCTCTCACTAAGTAATACGCATTTAAGGTGCTTCCACGTCTTTTCATGGCTGGATATCTCTTTTTAAAAACTCATTGAATAATATTCCATTGCATTGTTCTATTACCAATTAAAGGGCATCTTGCTTGTTTCCAAGTTGTGGCAATTATGAATAAAGCTGCTAAGATACGTATCCAGGAGTTCCGTATTAGTTTTCTATGGCTGCCATAACAAAATATTACAAACTAAGAGGCTTAAAGCAACAGAAATTTATTGTGTCAAGTTGTAGAGGGTAGGAGTCTGAAATCAAGATGTCAGCAGCATGGGTTTCTTCTTATGGCCATAATCATGCTTATCTAATAGTGTTTAGAGAATTATCAGCAATGTTTAGTGTTCCTTGGCTTGTAGATGCTAATCTCTGCCTTCATTTTACATGGAGTTCTTCCCTGTGTCATCACATAGTCTTTCCCTTGCGCATGTCTGTGTCTGTGTACAAATTTTCCATTCTTATAAGGACATTAGTTATGTTGGATTAGGGCTGAACCAAATGACTTCATTTTAGCTTGGTAACCTCAGTAAAGATCTTATTTCTAAACAAGGTCACATGCTAAGGTACTTAGCACTTCAACATACCTTTCCGGGGAGACACAAATTAACCTGCAACAAATGCAATAGCTAGACCGTGTGGTAAGACAATGCTTAACTTCGTTTAGGGGGAAAAGAAATCTGCCAGATTGTCTTTCAAAGTGGCTATACCATATTACATCCCCACAAACAATGAGAGATTCTGTTGCCCCACGTGCTCATCAGCATTTGGTGTTGTTGGTGTACTGGATTTTAGTTATTCTAGTGGTGTGCAGTGCTATCTTACTGCTGTTTTCATTCGCAATTCCCTGATCAAGTATGATATTGAGCATCAAGTCACCCTAAATGCCATCTGTATATCTTCTTTGTTGAGTTGTCTGTTCTCATAGTTTGCCTGTTTTTTTAATCGGATAGTTAGTTTTCTTATTGTTGAGTTTTAAGCATTCTTTGTCTATTTTGGATGAGTCCTTTATCAGATATTTGTTTTACGAAAGTTTTTCTCCAAGCCTTTATTTTAATTTTCTTAACAGTAAATTTTGCAGATCAGAAGCCTTTAATTTTAATGAAGCCCAACTTATTATGTTTGTATTTTTTGGATTATGTTTTTAGTTTGTATCTAAAAAGTCATCACTAAACACAAGATCACCTAGATTTTATTCCATATTATCTTCTAGCAGCTTTATAGTTTATTTTACATTTAGATCTGATATTTTATTAGCTAATTTTTGCCAAAAATATAAGGTTTGAGTCTATGTTCAGTTTTTGTATGTGAATAGACTACCATTTTTTTTAAAAAAGATTGATTTTTGCATAAAATTGTGTTTGCTCCTTTGTCAAAGATCAGTTGACCTCATTTGTATTAACTGGGTCTATATCCAGTATCTCTATTCTGTGCTATTCACCTATTTGTCTATTTCACCAATATCACATTATCTCTATTACTTACTATACCATTATAGTAAGTCTTGAAGTCAGGTAGAATCAATCTGCCAATTATTTTTCTTTGTTATTGTTTTAGTTATACCTTGTCTTTTGCATTTCTGTTTCAACTTTCAAATCAGTTTGTAAATATCCACAAAATAATTTTTCTAAGATTTTGATTGGGATTGCATTGAATCTGTAGATTAAGGTAGGAAGAACTGATATCTTAACAATATTGAATCTTTCTACACATTAACAGGGAATGTTTTCATTTATTTAAATTGTCTGATTTTTTAAATCAGAGTTTTATAATTTTTCTCATACAGTTTTATATGTTTTTGATAAATTTATATCTAAATATTTCATTTTTGGACAAATATTTTGTGTTGTTTTTAATTTTCATATAAATAAATTTGTGTTTTGTACTTCAAATGCAGTTGTTCACTCTTGGTATATAGGAAAGCAACTGACTTTTGTATGTTAACAAAAGGAGATTTAATTGGACTTAACAGTTCCACCTTGCTGGCAAGGCCTCAGAATCATGGCAAGAGGTGAAAGGCACTTCTTACATGGTGGCGGCAAGAGAAAATGAGAGATAAGCAAAGCAGAAACCCCTGATAAACCCATGAGATCTTGTGAGACTTATCCACTATCACAAGAATAACATGGGAAAGACCAGTTCCCATAATTCAATTACCTCCCCCTGGGTCCCTCCCACAACACGTGGGAATTTGGCGAGATACAATTCAAGTTGAGATTTGGTGGGGACACAGCTAACCCATACCACCTTGTATCTTGCAAATCTGCTATAATCACTTATAAGTTCTAAGGATTGTTTGTTGATTCTTTGGAATTTTCTATATAAATAATGATATCTGTGAATAGGGAAAATATTATTTTTTCCTTCCCAATTTGTGCACTTTTTACTTCCTTTTTTCTCTGTTTTCTTTTTGTTGTTTTATTGCATTAGCTGGGACTTCCAGTACAATATGGAATATGAGTAGTGAGAGGAGATATTCTTGCTTTACTCCTGATCTTAGAGAAAAAGCTTCTAGCTTGTCACTGTTAAGTGTGATGCTAGCCATAGATTTTTTTTGTAAATGTTCTTTAGCAAATTGAAGAAGTCAGCCAATATTTCTAGTTTGTAGAGAGTTTTAACCATAAATGAGTGTTCAATTTTTTCAAATACTTTTTCTACATCTATTGTTATGATTATGTGATTTTTCTTCTTTAACCTGTTAATGTGATGAATTACATTAATTAATTTTCAAATGTCGAACCAGTCTTGCATACCCAGGATAATTCCCACTTGGTCATAGTGTACAATTACTTTTATTTTATCCGCTAATATTTTGCTGAGGATAGTTGCATCTGTATTCATGGGATACTGGTCTGTAGTTTTCCTATTTTACAATGTCATTGTCTGGTTTTGGCACTGGAATGCATCTGAAACCACAGTCTGATTCCAGAGCCTATAGTCCTAAGTACTATATTCTACTGTCATACTGCTTTGAGTTTTAATATTGAGTTTTTATCATGAACTAGGCACTGCTTGAGGTTTTCACATATCTCATTGCATTTTTCTGGATCATATAGTAGTAGAAAAGATAATCCTGGCAGAAGTAAGCAAATGTGCCTCATTTCTAAAATGGTTGTAATAATAGTGTCTTCTCCATGAGATTTTTGTGAGGAATAAACTAGGCAGTGAATGACAAATACCCAACAAGGCTTAAACACTTTACAAACACATAATGTGTTATTAAGTCAAATCACAATTGAATTATTTTATTCATGCTTCAAACTAATATATATAAATAATACTATTATATATATCATATATATAATATTAACTACTTATCAGCATAGAGTTTGCCACATAGTTAATATTTAACAAATCTTGTTGAATTGAATGCATAAATATTTTAGAAAATATTTCTAGATTTTTCTTTTCTGTTTTTAAAGCAAAATTAGGATTAGAAACTTCATATTTACTATTACCAGTGGTGATAGCTAAAGAAGAAATATAAAATATTTAGAATTTTAGTAATAGAAAAATTGTAGTAAATGGTCACATTTTTATGATGTAAAATATATATAGAAATTTAAACTCTCACTATAAATATAACACATCTTTTTAAAAATGAGCATAAGTACTCTATAAGATGCTCCACTTCATTACATTAAATAGAGAATGACTTTTTAGATTAATTATAATGATATTGTAACAGAGCATGTGAATCTTTCATCAATATGTATTTTTAGTAATTTATTCATCTGAAAATGCCATGGACAAAAAGACTGATGCTTCCAAAGCAATCACATTGTAATATATTTTCTCAGGTACCACCATCCATGAGCACTGAGATTAAAAATACGGCCCTGCTCATGAAGGCACGGTAGAGGAAACATATAGACCCAATCATAGTTCTTAGCAGAGGTAGAAAGGATCATGCCCCTATTCTTGCTGAAATTTCAACGTGAAGCGTAAGTACCTATTTTAGGATCAAGAAAACCTTTGTAATCATGAACCTACCTCTGACCTCTTAATCTGCTCTTCATTAGAGGAAAAGGATGAGATGTTCCAGATCAGGGATTAACCAACTGTGTCCAGCCTCTACATTTTTATTGTACAATTCATGAGCTAATAATGTTTTTAACATTTGTAAAGGTTGTGAAAAAAAAGGGGGAGTATGAGACACAGATCATGGCCCACTAAGCCTAAAATACTTACTGTTGGCTTCTTTAACTAATACATGTTATACAGTGATGAAAATGTTCTGTATCTCTGCAGTCCAATATGGTAGTCATAAAACAAACGTAGCATTGAGTAGTTGAAATGTGACTAGTGCAACTGAGGAAATACATTTTAGTTGCATTTAATTTTAATTAATTCAAATTTAAATAGCCACATGTGTCTGGTGGCTACCAAATTGGACAGCACAGCTTTAGAGCACCATCTCTCCTGTTCCAAAAGTTCTGAACCATCAAAAATCGAAAACAGTAGATGAGATAGAGGTCACTATAACTTGATGTGTCCTTAGTTACTCAGTTCATCCATCTCCTCCAAAAACATATTCCTTTTCTGCCATTTCTTATCTCCTTTGATTCCATTTCTCTCATTTCTTTCCAGTGTATCTTCAGACACCTTACTATCCCATTTACCTTGTGTTTTAACTGAAATGCAGAACAGAATGGCAAGTTAAGATCCTGCTTCAGGGTCCTTTTGCAAGACCAAGTCAAAACTCTAAATCATTGCCATCAAAGGAGTGTGGCAAGTGGATTACTTTCATACTTGATTGAAGGATATGGATATTTCTCTGATGGATTATGAATTGAGCACTATGTGCACAGCAATTTCTGTTGGAAATTCCGAGTTCCAAACAGTTGACTTAAAAAACTGGCCACACACTTTCTGATAAGTTAGGAATCAATTGTGTATAATTTACAATAAGCAATTACTTATAAGTTGAGGTTTCTACTATTTTTTTTTTCTCACTAAATTTTGTTTTAATGGGTCTCAAAATTATGTGACAGATTTTTGGTCAAGTTGTTTCCATTAAAAAGTACTGATTTTAGTGAAACCCCGTCTCTACTGAAAATACAAAAAAATTAGCCGGGCATGGTGGCAGGTGCCTGTAGTCCCAGCTACTTGGGAGGCTGAGGCAGGAGAAAGGCGTGAACCCAGAAGGCGGAGCTTGCAGTGAACTGAGATTGCGCCACTTCACTCCAGCTTGGGTGACAGAGCAAGACTGCGGAGCTTGCAGTGAACCGAGATCGCGCCACTTCACTCCAGCTTGGGTGACAGAGCAAGACTCTGTCTCAAAAAAAAAGACAAAAAGTACTGATTTTAGGCTGGACAAGGCAGCTCACACCTGTAATCCCAGTACTTTGGTAGACTGAAGCTGGTGGATCAACTGAGGTCAGCCGTTGGAGACTAGCCTGGCCAACATGGAGAAACCCTGTCTATACTAAAAATACAAAAACAAAAATAATCAGCCGGGCACGGTGGCGAGCGCCTGTAGTCCCAAGTACTAGGGAGGCTGAGGCAGGAGAATCACTTGAACCCAGGAGGCAGAGGTTGCAGTGAGCGGAGGTCACGCCACTGCACTCCAGCCTGGGCAACAGAGTGAGATTCTGTCTCCAAAAAAAAAGTAGTACAGATTTTAAAAACTAATAACTTAAAACTGCCACTTACAAAAAAAAAAAAGAGGTCCACAAAACATTCTTCTCTCCTTCTGAAGGTTTTATGGGGCATTGTTAACCTTAACCAGTCTTTTACTATTAAACTTAAATGGCCAATTGAAACAAACAGTTCTGAGACCATTCTTCTACCACTGATTAAGACTGGGGTGGCAGGTATTAGGGATAATATTCATTTAGCCTTCCGAACTTTCTGGGCAGACTTGGTGACCTTGCCAGCTCCAGCAGCCTTCTTGTCCGCTGCTTTGATGACACCCATGGCAACTCTCCTTCTCATATCATGAACAGCAAAGCAACCCAAAGGAGGATAGTCTGAGAAGCTCTCAACACACATGGGCTTGCCAAGAACCATATCAACTGATGGCAACATCACCAGACTTCAAGAATTTAGGACCATCTTTCAGCTTCTGACCAGAATGGCGATCAATCTTTTCCTTCAGCTCGGCAAATTTGCATGCAATGTGAGCTGTGTGACAATCTAGTACAGGGGAATAGCCAGCACTGATTTAGACTGGATGCTTCAGGATAATCACCTGAGCAGTGAAGTCAGTTGTTTCTGTTGGTGAATCATTTTTGTTGTCACCAGCAACAATGCCACAATGAACAATTTTGACAGACACATTCTTGACATTGAAGGCCACATTGTTCTGAGGAAGAGAGTCACTCAAAACTTCATGGTGTATTTCAACAGACTTTACTTCAGTTGTAACATTGACTGGAACAAAAGTGATCACCATACCGGGTTTGAGAACACCAGTCTCCACTCCGCCAGTAGGCAGAGTAGCAATACTACCAGTTTTGTAGACATCCTGGAGAGGCAGGGGCAAGGGCTTGTCAGTTGGACAAGCTAGTGGTAGGATGCAGTCCAGAGCCTCAAGCAGCTTGGTTCCACTGGCATTGCCATCTTTCCGAGTGACTTTCCATCCCTTGAACCTAGGCATGTTAGCACTTGGCTCCAGTATGTTGTCACCATTCCAACCAGAAACTGGCACAAATGCTACTGTGTCAGGGCTGTAGTTAATTTTCTTAAGGTAAGTGCTGACTTCCTTAATGATTTCTTCATATTTCTTCTGGTTGTAGGGTCGTTCAATGGGATCGCTTTTGCTAACATCAACAATTAGTTGTTTCCCACCCAGTGTGTAAGCCAGAAAGGCATGCTCATGGGTCCACCCATTCTTGGAGGTTCCAGCTTCAAATTCAGCAACACCAGCAGCAACAATCAGGACAGCATGGTCAGCCTGAGATGTCCCTATAATCATGTTTTTGATAAAGTGTCTGCCTCATGGGGAATCAATGGTAGTCACATAGTACTTGCTGGTCTCAAATTTTGGCAGGGAGATACCAATGGTGATACCATGTTCACGTTCACCTTTCAGTTTATCCAAGACCCAGGCATACTTGAATGAGCCCGTTCCCATCTCAGCAGCCTCCTTCTCAAATTTTTCAACGGTTCTTTTGTCAATGCCACTTCATTTGTGGATCAGATGGCCAGTAGTGGTGGACTTGCCCCATCTACATGTCCAATGACAACAATGCTGATATGAGTGTGTTCCTCTCCCATTTGGCTCTTGGGTTACTTTTCACAACACTTGTTTTCTGGTGGCAAACCCACTGGTGGGAAAAAAGCTCTACTATTTTTATAGAACACTTTTTGTTTCCTTGTTAATTCTATGGGAAAATATATTATACCAGCCTATTGTTGTAAATATCAAAGAGGACTCTTTCAAAAAATGCAAATGCACTCTGTTTCAGTAGGTCTCAGATGAAACCAAAAGCCTTTCTTTTTGACAAGTACACTTAAGCTAAGCTGATGTCGGCAGAGGAGATTGACAGCCCAACCATTTAGTAACACAGTATTAACAGATCCAGAGAAATATTTGTTGAAAAGTAAGTCAGAACCACTGACTAAATAAATTTTAGGACGATCAGTTTTCTATATTATGACACCTTATGCTTTCATGGTTTGTACATTCTGTTTCTCGGGTCTTATATTCGTAGAAAATGACTACTTTTCATTTTTGTCATCTTCTTTCAGAAAGAACCAAATGTCCCTTCTTCTGTGAGACTTTCCTTGAATTCCCAAGAAAAATTTGGCTTTCTTTTTTAAATATTCTGAATTACACTTTGTATGTAAACTCTATTAGAGTATATCACATTGTGTTAAATTTATTTCACATTAAGAGGAGGAGTCATGTCTTATCATGTATGTAATTTCATACTTAAAATATTTTATAGTGCATAATTAATGCTCTATAAATGTTTGATAAACAGAAAATGAGAAAAAAATCAGAGCTGATTATACTTAACTGACATTTTAGTTAAATATGATAAGTATTTACAATCTTTGCCAGTTCTTAAATTACAATTTTACTCATACAATTTAAGGTATCAGATTTTAATCTTAAAAAGTCCTCAAGGCAAAATAAAAACATTGATTTAAAAATTGCTTTAGAGTTAACTTTATGTCATCTTTCATTCCAAGTATATAGACTAGGAATTACAATTTTAAGCCAAGAAAACACATAAATAAAGAGAGATGCTATTTGTAATGAACCAGAAAAATGCATTCCCTCTCTATCTAATATAGGAGCTTCATGAGAGCAGGAACCTTCTATATTTCCAATTCCTACATCAGTGCCTGGCATATAATTAGTTTCCAACAAACATTTATTCACTAATTGAAAAGATCGATACGTAAATGAGTATATGAATGCCATGTGCGGCAGGGGGCCCAACACAGTTGGAGTTTCAATTTTTCAAGAAATACCAGACATCTGGATATTTAAATAACGTTTAAATGTTAACACATTTTAAAATTCAGAAAAAGAACAAAGAAAAACAAAAATATGCAGACCAAACAAAACTTATTAAATGCAGCCTATGGGTCATGAGTTTACAATATTTAATAAAAACAAGTGGCAGGAACAAATATTTGTTCAGTACTACAAATCACAAAATATATTTAGTTAGGTTGTGTGGGAATTCTTTACAACTTCACATATGATACAAATACTCTGCATGTGGAATCAGCTAGTGCTTTGGTACCTGTTTGCCCTTGACAATCTCTTCTTTTCTGAGATGGCTTTATTCTATCAGAGTGACACTTTTGAAATCAATCACATTTTCCTCAACCTGACAGATTAAAAAGTTTACCGAAAAAGAATTGGAACACAATACTACATTTAAAACATTTTCCAAAGCCACATTTTTTTTTTCAATAGTTTATTTCATTAACTACAAGCTTCAGGGCAAGAGTCTTGTGTAATGCATGTGCATTATGGTTCCAGTTTGCTGATTCCCAAATCAATTAATTCAAGAAGTGAAATAGAGTTTTGGTGCCAAAGTAATTGCTTCTCCTGGAGTTTCTTGTGAACTGTAAGTCTATCTTCAATGCATTTCTTTGTTAAGCACAGTATAAAATGAGTAATGGATAAATGTTGAGAATATCATCCAATCATTTTTTAAGTAGTTGTCAAATGCTCTCGTTAGAAAACTTCTCAAGGGGAAATGCTTATGTCTAGAGTAAGTGATACAAAGCATCATAAAAATATGCCAAATGATTATTATCTGCCAAAAATGGCTAGTAAAGGAAATGGAAATTCTACTCTTGAAAAAATGAAAAGAACAAAAAAGACTCATTCTTTTACAATCTTTGGAAGGAGTCTTTATGCAATAAAATTGTATGGGAAAATGAAGTTTGTGCTCACGTGAATGTTTGGAAACTCCAGAGTCCTTTTCATTAGAAAGACCATGTACCGGACAATTGACTGAATTTTTTAACCTTTTCAGAATATTTTACTATAATCTATATTCAGCCAAATTATCCAACCAAAAAGAATGTATTAAAAATTCAACACAACACCCTTAGATAGGATTTTAAAATACTAACTACTGCCTAATTATTGGGAGAAACTTTGTATATACAAACCAGTGATAATTTCAGTTATGAAAATTTTCTTCAGGAAGCTAAGGGCCTTCAAAGTTTCTATTGCTTTACATTACCTACTAATTATGACTTTTTTCAACTACATGTTAATTTGGGCAAACAGAGAGCTAGAAGACTTTTGTTTTTGTTTTGCGTATGTTTAGGATAAATACATTCAAGGCATAATACTTCATTTAATATTCTAACTAAATCTATGAAACAAAAACATGGGAATTCAGATGAATTATAACTAGCATTCAAGTAATAATAATTGAATAAGAAAGTGGTAATAACTTTGGCTGGACAGATGGCAAATCTAATTACTGCAAAGTTAAAATGAGGGCCTTAGAGGTCAATAATTCTGTTTTTTCAACCTATTTATTGATTCTTTTGATTATGTCTTATATGAAGTTTCAGTTCGAATACTCCGATTAACAGAGAGTTCTCTACCTCCCAACCGAATCAATTCTACCTTTGGAACATTCTAAATTAGAAAAGTCTTTTTGACAAAGATATAAATCTACCTGTAATTTCACCTTATTTTTCCCACCCTAAATTCTAAGTTAATTCCATTATACTCCAGTGGTAATTTACAGAATTAACTGAAAGCCTGATATCAGATGTTATAGATGTCCACTGTACATCATAACAGTCCACGATGGGCTACAAGGATTCGAAATATAAATATGGTCCATTTTGTGTCAGATTAACAAAAATTATGAAAACATGTGCAGTGAAAAATTTTCCGTGTTTTTCTCACATATTTCTGTGGGCGGGCGGTGAGAATCAGTGAGAGGTCTGACTCGGGTGAGAATCAATGAAAGGTCTGACTCGCATGTACATGGACACAATACACTTTCACCTTATGAATGGGGTTCATGGTGATTTCTTAAATGCATTTCTTAAATGCATCTAATGAGTACATCATCATAATCATAATAAACTCTGGTAAGATTAAACACTGGGATAACTTCTGCATCCCAACCATCTGCCATTATTATAGGGTTCTCATCAGTGTTCACAACTGAACCTCTGTTAATACTTGTGATCAAGATGGGCTTAAAGTTACTTCCAGCTTGATTAAGCTTTAGACAGGCTCTTTCTTGACTCTAGCTAGGCCCCAGACCTACCTTTTCTTAGAGCATTTACTTCAGAAAACTTTAATTGTAAATCCTTTATCTGCCCCTTTGAGAGTAAACTTTCTAAAAGCCTCTTACCAGTTTCACAACTCAGGATTGTCTTTGTCAAGGATCCAGGAGCCATCCCTTTGATATGTAATTATCAAGGAAGATAAAGTGTTACCTCTGGGTCTCTGTAAGAACACAGGAGGGAGTGTGGTTCCGGGTCGTGTGCGGCTCAGGGTAATAGGGCTGCTGCTCGGCTGGCCGGCGGCGGCTAGCAGCAGGGGCACGAGGGCGAACCCCGGAAGCGGCAGCTGAGCGGGCCGGGAGGAGCGCCGGTCCCCGTGGATCCCGAGAGTGCAGAGCTCGGGACAGGGGCCTGGAGGCGTGGGGGAGCCGGGCCCTCCCCTCAGGAACGTGTCCCGGGGCCGACCTGAAGTGTGGAAGCAGCTTCAGGTAGGTGAGCTCGTGAAACAATATGAAGAGGAGAAAATAGCCTTTTAAGGAAATTGGCCCACAGAAAGGATGGCCTTCTTGGACAATCCAACTATCATTCTAGCTCATATTCGACAGTCACATGTGACCAGTGATGACACGGGAATGTGTGAGATGGTTCTCATTGATCATGATGTTGACCTAGAGAAGATTCATCCTCCTTCAATGCCTGGAGACAGTGGGTCAGAAATTCAGGGAAGCAATGGTGAGACTCAGGGCTATGTATATGCCCAGTCAGTTGATATTACCTCAAGTTGGGACTTTGGTATTAGAAGACACTCAAACACAGCTCAAAGATTAGAACGACTCCGAAAAGAGAGACAAAACCAGATCAAATGCAAAAATATTCAGTGGAAAGAAAGAAATTCTAAGCAATCAGCCCAGGAGTTAAAGTCACTGTTTGAAAAAAAGTCTCTCAAAGAGAAGCCTCCAATTTCTGGAAAGCAGTCAATATTATCTGTACGCCTAGAACAGTGCCCTCTGCAGCTGAATAACCCCTTTAACGAGTATTCCAAATTTGATGGCAAGGGTCATGTAGGTACAACGGCAACCAAGAAGATCGATGCACCTCCCTCTGCACTCGAGCCAGGACAGACTGCTGTCAATGACCGTGGTGACAATGGCCAGCACCAAGGTGCAGGACCTGATTGGGCTCATCTGCTGGCAGTATACAAGTGAAGGACGGGAGCCGAAGCTCAATGACAATGTCAGTGCCTACTGCCTGCATATTGCTGAGGATGATGGGGAGGTAGACACCGATTTCCCCCTGTTGGATTCCAATGAGCCCATTCATAAGTTTGGCTTCAGTACTTTGGCCCTGGTTGAAAAGTACTCATCTCCTGGTCTGACATCCAAAGAGTCACTCTTTGTTCGAATAAAAGCTGCTCATGGATTCTCCCTTATTCAGGTGGACAACACAAAGGTTACCATGAAGGAAATCTTACTAAAGGCAGCGAAGCGAAGAAAAGGATCCCAGAAAGTTTCAGGCCCTCAGTACCGCCTAGAGAAGCAGAGCGAGCCCAATGTCGCCGTTGACCTGGACAGCACTTTGGAGAGCCAGAGCGCCTGGGAGTTCTGCCTGGTCCACGAGAACAGTTCAAGGGCAGACGGGGTTTTTGAGGAGGATTCGCCAATTGACATAGCCACAGTACAGGATATGCTTAGTAGCCACCATTACAAGTCATTCAAAGTCAGCATGATCGACAGACTGTGATTCACAACCGACGTACAGCTAGGTATCTCTGGAGACAAAGTAGAGATAGACCCTGTTACGAATCAGAAAGCCAGCACTAAGTTTTGGATTAAGCAGAAACCCATCTCAATCGATTCTGATCTGCTCTGTGCCTGTGACCTTGCTGAAGAAAAAAGCCCCAGTCACGCAATATTTAAACTCACATATCTAAGCAATCACGACTATAAACACCTCTACTTTGAATCGGACGCTGCTACTGTCGATGAAATTGCGCTCCAGGTTAACTACATCCTGGAATCGCGAGCAAGCACTGCCTGGGCTGACTACTTTGCTCAAAAACAAAGAAAACTGAACAGACGTACGAGCTTCAGCTTCCAGAAGGAGAAGAAATCCGGGCAGCAGTGACACTGGCCTCCAGCCTCAACCTGTTCCGTAGCTCAGAGCCTACCTGCCAGGGCCAAGTGCCCTAGAGCCCACCCGGTGTCCTGAAGTCCTTGGGGGGAGGTCAGCTCCTGGCTCACTGGCACAGGGCAGGTGGGGTCTCAGAGAAGGTGTTGGGGCCCCCTAGGAGGGAGTGCTGGGGACATTGCCATGGGGCAGAAACCTGCTTGGCAGTGGCTTTGATGAGTGATGCCTGGGGGCCAGACCACCCCCTAGAGGAGCCACATGCCACCCAGCCACCTTCACTGCCTGCCACCCTGCCCGAGGATGTACAGAGCTGTGCCCACACATTTCCTTGCAACTTGATCAAATTTCTTAAAGCAAACGAAGAACAAAAATGTACATTTCTGGTTTTCCTTTTAATAAACAGGTGTACTCTTCAAAAAAAAAAAGAACACAGGAGCCTAACTTCCTGAGTAGGTGGCTTGCTCCAAATTATAAAACTACCTCCAGTCACAAAAATAAAAGAAACTTTACTTGTCCTTTGGGTAAAGCCAATCAACCAATACAAATGGCCTGTGTTTTCCCTCTTCCTCCAGTGCTTAAAACTTTCTCACCCCTTGTTTCAGCAAAGGTGAGTTCAGATTGTATTAGGTCTTGCTCCTCTATTGTAATGGCCTTGAATAAAGTCTTCCTTACTTATTTAACTGTGTTCAGTGCAATGTTTGCATTGACACACACACAAAATACTTCTTCAGATTTGCAGTCATGCTTTCTAGGATAGAAAAAAACACTCCTTCAGATTTGCAATCAGGAAAAAGCCGACTAGATAGACCAACATTTGATAAAGATATAAACAGAAGCTACTCTTTGAGTAAAGGCTGCTGTCAGTCACATAAATTAGCATGAAACTTGAAATTCTTTATTTACAAAAGGTCTACATATAATTAGTCATGGACAAGGAAAAATTTTAAGAAAAATGGTAACACTGCCCTGTAGAACTAGTACTATCTTTTCTAGACTGCCAAAACTCATTCATCACAGGGCTAATAACTGGAGCTTCTGCCAACATTAAAAAATGCTAAAGAAAATGTTGTCATCTAGTCAAAGAGGGAAAGGTGTTGGGTTGTAGGCTTTTTCAATTTTTGTGAGACTAAATATCCTGTTAAACTAAAATGAACATATCCAGATTTTTAAATTCTATGTTTTTATTTTAATAAATTAAAACATGAAGGAATTCACTAGGTTATTGTACTCTACTTTTAGCATTCTTACATGATATTTAATAATTAACACATAGTCTGGCATACATGCTGCTCTATGCAAGTCTAGGATGTAGCTGTAACTATTTGTATATCATGCTGTCTTTCCATTACTGTAATTTTACGTGGTCCTACAAATAAATGTGCTCATGTATCGCATGCCTGATCAGTTTTAACTCAGCTGAAATATATTTCAAGCTATTTTAAAATTGTGTTTTAAAGCATGTATACTTTTTTAAAAAGTGTTATGCTATACGATACAATCTCATTACTGTCTTGGCAGTTTGACCACTTGAAAACCATCTAACTTTTCCTCTTTTTGTTATGTTTAATTGGCAGGGACAGTCATAGTTTACAGTTAAGATTGTGTGTGATTAATATCCATCATTACTAGATGTAACTGAAATTTTTAAAATCAATAATCCTTTTATTTGCAGTAGACCTCTTTGCCTTAATTGCTGATTTAGTAGTTAATTGAGAAAATCTTTATTAATGATCTCATGTAGCTCTAAGGAATGTTGAATGAATGAGATTCTTCTCCAGAAATAATTTTCCCAACTACCTATGTCAGATCTGAGGAAAGATGAGTAGAATGGGTGATGAAATCCACTGGTTCAGTGGTTTCCCTCAACCACACAATCACACATAACATACACATTTTAAGAAATGTATTAGGAATTCTTGATCTTAATGACAATTCTGAGCAATAGGACTCTCAAAAATTGGAAAAAAAACTAAACAATAATTTTTCCTATAACTTTTTTTGAGGGGAACATATAGAACATCTTTTGATATAGGGTACGTCTATTCCTACTTTCTAAATATAGCTGTCTTTTGCTTGACTTCTTGCTTCTCTGCCTTTCACTTCTTACTTGCCACTGAGATAACTGTTATTAGGGAGAGATTGTTAATGGTTGCAATGGCATAAATCCTCCAAAATTAAACATCTGATCTCGTATGTGTTAGTCTCCATTTTGCTAATTTATGAATCATTGCCCTTCATGGTATTTACAGAAAGATTTCTCGTTTTAAATATGTGTTTCAAAATAGAAACTTGGTTAACTTCATGAGAAAAATCTCTCTTCATAGAGAAATAGGAAGGAAAATAACACTTACTGCAGCCCCAAAGGTGCCAAATATTGTACTAGGTACTCAAAGTGTAATGTTCACTATAATTCTGACAACTACTATGAGATGTGCTTATTATTATTATTTCCACATTATATGAAGAAACTATGCTCAAAGTCGTTAGGTAACTTGCTCAGAGACAAACTTCCAGCTAACAAAGAGTGAAACAAGGATTTGAAACTTGATTTGAATCCGTACTTTTAGTCCCCCCAACAACATAATGCACCTATGGGATAATCTATCTGAAATAAAAACATTAGGGTTGGAATATGTGTTTTGAATTCAGTATGTTTGGATGCAAATTGAAATGTGTTCAGGTCAAATTCTTGAAATGTGCTGAATCATGTATACCGATGTTTCACTACCTGTGCAATTGCGTCCTGGGTTATAACCACAAAATTCGTCCAGAACCATGGAATATTTTAAAGTTTTAAGGGAAACACAATGATACTTAACATCTGTCAGATACTGCAAACTACTAGGTTGAAGTAGTTCAGTTTTAACAGTGGATGATACTACATTCCTTTCAATGGCATATCTTTGCAAAGTTTGTTTTCAGAGATTACTAAAATGATAAGCAAATAAGCAGTAAAAAAACACAATGTGGAACAGATAAAATGGGGGTCCTGGCTCTGTCTAGTCTGGATCTAATATCTGAGAAGTTGTGCAGCATTCATTAGATACATGCATATCACTAGTAGGTAATTGTGCTTATCTAAAAATTAAATATCACATTAGTTTTATAACTTATGTGTATTTTTTTCCTTACACATCTAACAAATTGTTAGGACATAAGCATTTATAAAGTTATTTAAACTTCATTGCTTAATAAATAAAACTCTAAAGTATTCCTTTCAGTCTTACAACATTGTGAAAACATGACTAAGGCCCAATGAAATGAAAAGCTTGGGAATCTCTGGAAACACTGAGCTTCCTCTTCCTCTGCAATACAGTTATTGAAACTTGTACATGTAAGTTAATCACGTGAGCAAACTAGAAATAAAGATTTGTCTAATTATGCTTCAATCTGTTATACTTTAGAATTAGGATCAAGGTAATCTTAGAGAAGACTGAATTTCAAAGAAATATTTATTTCAAAACATCTCTCAACACAAGTATATGATCAGCCATTTTGAGGCTGTGAACTTTCCTTCTGAGCTGGGCACTGCCCCCAGGGCTGCTGATTGTTAAAGGAAACAGAAGAATGAACTCTACATTTCAGTTCTTTATTTTGCTTGTTGTGGAAACCTCACAATTAGTCATGCTGTTCTCAGAATGAGTAGAATTCAGAGAAATTCTGTTTCATATCATTGTTTTGTGAGGATTTAAAAAAAACGTGAACCAAAGTCAATGCGAGTCCCAAAATATATGTCTAACAAACATTACCAAACATTGCCAAACACTAATGCTTATTACTCCCTTTGGAGCCCATCTCCCACTGCAGAAAGGATCAATAATTAATATTCATATTCTTATGCAAAGAATTGTGAACTTTGCCTTCTATTTCATTTTACCCTAAATATTCACTGGAGATGAGGAAACTAGAATCTCAGATGACTTCCTCAGTGCTTTACTATCTGTCCAGTCAGGGTTCATAGTGGTCCTCTTTGGGTTCTGTAAATTTAAGCAAGTTTCTTGTCCTCTCCATGCCTCAATTTCCTCATCTGAATATGGGAAAAATAACAGAATCTCCCTGAAATAGTGACTGTGAAGAGTAAATGAGCTAAGATAAATATTTAGGCTAGTATTTGGTGTAGAGTCAATACTGTTTAAGTATTCAACAAACAGAATTGCATGATACTCTCTGAACAAATCCCACATTTTTGGATGCCTGTGATTTTTCTTAAGATTCTCCTCCACTTAAATTCTCTTTCTAAGCTTATCTTTAGCCAAAATCTTTGCAAATTCTATCAGACTATCAAAATCTTCTCTATAAATTTTTTATTTTTGCCTCTTATAGAAATTTATTTATATCTTCCATTTTATTGGTCATTTTCCACCTGATATGGCTATCTGCTCATTTTTTTCCCAGCCTTAATCACAGTTTATAAGCAAATATTTCTTTGTTGGATAAGCTATTTAGAGTCTATTATTAAAATTCTAGAAACCCATGTGTGTATTTGGTCACCCCTTACACACAGATTAGAATGTCTAGCATATCATTGATTCAAAATAACAATTACATAATTAACAAATGAATGAATGAACATGTATCTACTCTCTAATACAGGTTTTCTTTCCATCTAACATATACTACAGATTCCTTCACTTGTAGATTTTCCCCCAATGTGTTCCAGTATTCTGTATCTTTAATAATGTCCATTATGTTTACAAAATTATATGAAGATAATGTTAGATTAAAATATGGTTCCAGCCGGGCGCGGTAGCTCAAGCCTGTAATCCCAGCACTTTGGGAGGCCGAGACGGGTGGATCACGAGGTCAGGAGATCGAGACCATCCTGGCTAACATGGTGAAACCCCGTCTCTACTAAAAAATACAAGAACACTATCCGGGCGAGGTGGCGGGTGCCTGTAGTCCCAGCTACTCGGGAGGCTGAGGCAGGAGAATGGCGTAAACCCGGGAGGCAGAGCTTGCAGTGAGCTGAGATCCGACCACTGCACTCCAGCCTGGGTGACAGAGCGCCAGACTCTGTCTCAAAAAAAAAAAAAAAAAAAAAAAAATATGGTTCCAATTTGTTAAATTATATAAAAATAGATAATAGTGAAACAAGACATATGCCTATTTGCTTTATTTATTTTACGATTGAATAGTGAATTAAAATCACTAAATCTAGCTCACATTGACAGCTTATGTTGAAACATTATCAGACATCTTTGAAGAATCTTTAATAAAATGCGAATTGCCGTAGAATCTCAGTTTAAAAATATTGTGCTTCTTTTGGCTATAGTCCCTATATGTTTTTTTCCATGATACAAATGTGCTAGCATATTATTGGATATTTTTTCAAGTTTTCAGAGGAAACACGATGGGTTGTCCAGGAAATGCAAACAATAAGTTGGGTGTAAATATATTACATTAAATAATAAGAAAACTAAAAACAAGAAAATTAAACAATATATTGTTTAGGGATACTTGAGTATGTAATGAAATTGTAGCAGTTCCTCAAATAACAATGTTTTCTTCAATGTCAGTTAGTTTTAAACTTGATGAGAAAAAAATTCCACTCTTGGCAGGGCACCATGAGGAGTTTGCAAGTTTTCTCCATGTCTGTGTAGGTTTTCTTGTGTACTCCAGGTTCTTTCCACATCCCAAAGATGTGCACGGTTAGATGACTTGGCATGTCCAAATTGTCCCAATATGAATGGGTAGGGGTATGTGTGTGTACATGTGCACCCTGCAATGGAACGGTGTCCCATCCAGGGTTGCTTTCCATCCTGTGCCCTGAGCTTATGGGATAGGCTCTGACCATCCTTGACCCTGAACTAGAATAAGCTGGTTGGGAAATGAATGAATAAATTAATACAAATTATTATAAAATAAAAATCTGCAAGATATACAATAAAATACAAATGCATGACAACAAATGATTGGTACAAAAGTGTTCAGTGAGCCTCCCATATTCATTATTGTATCTGTTTGAACTACGCAGTTGTAGGAGGCACTCCTTAAAATTTTTCTTTGCAAACATGTATTTTTTGATTTAACCCACCATCACTATGACCATCATCACTCACTTATCCACCCAAAATTGGGTAAATGATTATCTTACTTCTTATTAATCTTTCTTAAATGTATGTAGAGCTTACATTCATTTATTTCAATGTTTGATATTAGAAGTGTTTGAGGTCTTTATTAAGAAGTTTGGTGACGTTTTTGCGAACAGAAATATGTCATGGAACTCGACTTGTTTAGGCAAATTAACCTAGATATAATTGGTTTCATTAGACATCATTTTGTTTAAAGTTGTTGTTTCAAAGAACCTACCCCAACAAAGTTAAGTGAGGATTTATTGTATCAGAAACATTCAAGGGAGGATAAACGGAAAATTCAGTAGATTGCTCTGGGGGAGTGGCAGAGCAATGGGATGTGAGGGACACAAGACAAGAATAAAGTTATTGGTAACACTGAGTTCTTAGTTGTGTGATGGATTCAGAGATGCTTAATATTTTCTATTTTTAAAACACAAAAATAAAGAGTATTATTACTCAAAATGTTAAATATTTAATAGATAAATTGAAAACAATTGAGTAACATTGAAAAAGTGAAGAAAAGAAAGATGATGTAAAAGAAAAATGATGTAAAAAAATAAGAGAAGAATTGAATTAAACCACACAAAGCAAAAAAAGGAATTTTCCAAACTCTGTAGAATAAAATTGGCATTTGAACAAGCCAGAAACCCAGGATTGCTTACATTTTATTCATGTGTGTGATTACTCTCTATTACGGGAAGTGATTATGAGTTTTCCATTCATTAGTGTGAAACACAATTTTCTTTTAAAATAAATATATTTACCTAAAAACTTTAAACCCCAGGTATTTTTTAAAACTGCTAGTTGTTTGAAGCTTAAAATTTTTTTTAAATGAAGAACCATTATATCAACAAAAATTTTTCAGGAGCCAGACTCTTGCAGACTCTTGACAGTAAGACTATACATAAATATTTGTGATGGAGTCTCTCTCTGTCGCCCAGGCTGGAGTGCAGTGGCCCGCTCAATCTCGGCTCACCGCAACCTCTGCCTTCCAGGCTCAAGCGATTCTCATGCCTCAGCCACTGGAATAGCTGGGAATACAGGCGCACACCATCATGCTAGGCTAATTTTTGTATTTTTAGTAGAGATGGGGTTTCACCGTGTTGGCCAGGCTGGTCTCAGACCCCCGATCTCAAGTGATCCGCCCGCCTCGGTCTTTCAAAGTGTTGGAATTACAGGCGTGAGCCCCCATGCCTGGCCAGTAAGACTATTTTTAATACTAGGCAAAATCAGTTTTCTTTAAAAAGAAACCGGTGGAATTCTGTGGCATTTAAGAAATGGATACTTTTCTCTTAATATTTGCCCTTATTCCAATTCATAGATTTCCCTCTAATATTGAGTTGAACCATGGTGTCCCAGAACAGAAGCCACATTTCTCAGCCTTCCTTGTAGCAATATGGAAGTAGACTAAGAGTCCTGGCAATGGAATGTAAACAGAAAAAAGTATAAAATTTCTAGAATATGCCCTTTCAACTGGCTGGAATGAGGATACAATGTTAGAACTGAAGCATTAATTTCCTGCCATGTGTTCATATTGGGAACCCTGGTCTTCACAGAGGGAAAAGAGAAAAGTAATGTGGCTTTCCAACACTGTTGTAGCATCATAGCATCCTTCAACTAACTTACTCCAAACTCTTGATAAAGAAATAGTCATGAAGTCTTTGCCCATGCCTATGTCCTGAATGGCATTGCCTAGGTTTTTTTCTAGGGTTTTTATGGGTTTAGGTCTTACGTTTAAGTCTTTAATCCATCTTGAGTTAATTTTTGTATAAGATATAAGGAAGGGGTCCAATTTCAGTTTTCTTCATATGGCTAGTCAGTTTTTCCAACACCATTTATCATTCTCAGCACACTAACACAAAAACAGAAAACCAAACACTGCATGTTCTCATTCATAAATGGGAGCTGAACAATGAGAACACATGGACCCAAGGAGGGGAACATCACACACTGGGGCCTGTTGGGGATAGCATCAGGAGAAATACCTAACGTAGATGACAGGTTGGTGGGTGCAGCAAACCACCATGGCACGTGTATACCTATGTAACAAACCTGCATGTTCTGCACATTAATCTCAGAATTTAAAGTATAATAATAAAATATTTAAATTTTAAAAAAAGAAATAGACTTATCATCCTTATTAAAACCATTGTTGTATGGGTTTTATTGTTAGCTGTAGTCAAATCTAATCCAATTAATACACACATACAAGCAATCAGATTGCTTTATCCATTGTCTTCCTCTTTCTTTTTTTGAACAACTTTGTAAATTTAAGAGCAAAAGTGATAAGTAGTCCCTTAAATTCATACCCATGATGCAGTTATTATTTGACTTCTAAAAATACAATTATTTTAGATTTTGTTTAACTTTGGAAATATATTATCAATTATTTGAATTAAAATGAGATAATTATGTTATGCCAAATATTGATTAGAACTATTTTGGCCTACTTCAGTTGCATCTAGCAATTTTAAGAGAATGTTGACTACTAGTGTTCTAAGCTGGACCAACTATATTATTTTGTTGTTTATATAATTTCAACTTTTATTTTAGATTCAGGGTATATATTTGCAGGCTTGTTATCCGGGCATATTGAGTGCTGCTCAGGTTTCAGATATGACTGCTCTCATCACCCAGGTAGTGAGCATAGCACCTAACAATTAGAGTTTTTCAACTGTTACCCTCCTTCCTTCCTATCACCTCTGATAGTCCCCCGTGTCTGTTTTTGCCATTTTTATGTCCATGAGTATCCAATGTTTAGCTCCCACTTATAATAAGTGAGAACATGAGGTATTTGGTTTTCTGTTCCTGTGCTAATCTGCTTAGAATAATGGCTTCCAGCTGCATCCATGTTGCTGCAAAGGATATGATTTCATTCTTTTTCGTGGCTGTGTGGTATTCCATCGTATATATGTACCACATTTTCTTTATTCAATTTGCCACTGATGGGCGCCTAGGTTGATTCCACATCTTTACTATTGTGAATAGTACTGTGATGAATATTTTAGTACACGTGTCTTTTGGGTAGAAGAATTTATTTTCCGTTGGGTATATGCCCAGTAATGTGATTGTTGGGTGAAATGATAGTTCTGCTGCAGATTCTTGGAAAAATCTCCAAACAGTTTTCCACAGTGGCTGCACTAATTAACATTCCCACCAACAGTGTATCATGTTCCCTTTTCTCTGCAGTCTCACAAGCATTTGCTATTTTTTGACTTTTTAGTAATAGCCATTCTGACTTGTATGAGACTGTATCTCACCGTGGTTTTGACTTACATTTCTCCAATGATTAGTGATGTTGAACATTTTTCATATGCTTCTTGGCCACCTGTCTGTCTTTTGAGAAGTATCTGTTCATGTCTTTTGCCTAATTTCTAATGCAGTAATTTGCTTTTTGCTTCTTGAATTAAGTTCCTTTTAGATTCTCTATAGTCGACCTTTGTCACATGCCTAGTTTGCAAATACTTTCTCCCATTATATAGGTTGTCTGTTTCTTCTGTTGATTGTTTTGTTGTGCAGAGGCTGTTGAGTTTATGAGGTCCCACTTGTCAAGTTTTTTTGTTGTTGTTGCAATTGCTTGTGAGGGCTTAATCATAAATTCTTTCCCAAGACTGATGTCCAGAATAGTGTTTCATAGCTTTTCTTCTAGGATTCTTATAATTTGAGATCTTACATTTAAATATTTAATCCATCTTCAGTTAAATTTTGTATATAGTGAGAGATAGTGGTTCAGTTTAATTCTTCTGCATATGGCTAGCCAGCTATCCTAACATCATTTATTCAATAGGGAGTCCTTTCTCCATTGCTTGTTTTTGTCAACTTTGTTGAAGATCAGATGACTAGCTGTGTGGCTTTATTCCTGGGTTCTCTATTCTGTTCCATTTGTCTATGTGTCTTTGTTTTTGTACCAGTACCATGCTGTTTTGGTTATGTGTAATAGCATAGTTTGAAGTCAGATAATGTGATGTTCCCATCTTTGTTCCTTTTGTTAGGAAAGCTCTAGCTGTTCAGTCTCTTTTTTGGTTCCATATGAATTTAGAATAGTTTTTCTATTTCTGTGAAAGATAACATTGCTGGGCTTGATAGGAATAGCATTGAGACTGTAGATTGCTTTGAGCAGTATGGCCATTTTAATGATATTGATTCTTTCTACCCATGAGCATAGAATGCTTTTCCATTTGTTTGTGTCATCTGTGATTTCTTTAAACAGTGATTTGTAGTTCTCCTTGTAAAGATCTTTCATCTCCTTGGTTAGATGTACTCCTAGGTATTTTATTTTTTCTGCAACTATTGTAAATGGGATTGCATTGTTGATTTGGCTCTCAGCTTGAATATTATTGGTATATAGAAATGCTACTGATAGTTTTACACTAATTTTGTATCCTGAAACTTTACTGAACTTGTTTATTAGTTCCAGGAGCCTTTTGGTGGAGTCTTCAGGGTTTTCTAGGTATCAAATCATATTGTCAGTGAAAAGAGATAGTTTGCCTTCTTCTTTCCTATTGCATGCCTTATATTTCTTCCTCTTGCCTGATTGCTCTGGCAAGGACTTCTAGTACTATGTTGAATAGAAGTGGTGAGAGAAGGCATCCTGTCTTGCTCTGTTTCTTGAGGAGAATACGTCCAGCTTTTGCCCATTAACTCTGATGTTGTCAATCATATTTTTCTCCCAGGAACTATAAAATTGAGCAGAGTCACACAACCTTCGTGTGATAGTTTTATGTGTCAACTTGACTGGGTCACGTGATGCCCAAATATTTTTTTACACATCATTTTTAGATATGTCTGGATGAGATTAACATTTAAATGGGTAGACTGAGTAAAGCAGATCGCCCTCCCCAATGTAGTGGGCTTCATGTTTTGAAGACCTAAATAGAATAGAATAGAAGGCTGAGTAAGAAATAATCTCCTGCTGCCTGACTGTCGTCAAACTGAGACATTGGTCTCCTCTTGCCTTCAGACTCAGACTTCATTTGTAACAATACTATTGACTCTCCTGAGTCTGGACTTCTCAGTCTCTATAATGATGTGAGACAACTCCTTACAATAAATCTCTCTCTTTCCCCACCTTTCTCTCTTTCTTTCTCTTTCTCTCTGCACACACACACACACATACACATACACACACACACACACACACACACACACACACACACACACACACGAGCTGAGTTATGCCGTGGCAGCACTTTAGCAAAGGCTCCCAAGTTCCTGCTGCAACAGTCTTTAGGGATGCCTGGGCTCCTGTTGGTGGCAAACATTTTTGCTTGCCTCCCCAGAATCAGTTTTCCCCTTCTTAAAAGTATCCCAGTGTTCCATTCATGTGGTTTGGATGATATTATCTGATCCCTAGCTCAAGATTTGTCTTCATTTGCTAAAGTCAACAGCATAATCCACCTCCATCCACAGTTTCTGAGTTTGGGGTGAGGACATAACTTAGACCTCAGCCTACAGTGTACTAGAGCTAGCTCGTACCAGCTCATGAGAGCCAATTGCTAAATTTCTTGAAAATTTGCAAGTCAGTTATTAAACATAACCATTATTAAAAAATAAATTATATGAACTTATAAATAAAATATATTAAAGCAAATATATATTAATTCATACCTTTAAAATATTTTATATTTTATAGTACTTATGATCTTGAAATTATTTGTATTTACTTTAACAGTGAAAACAGAAGAAAATACTGTATAAAGGTATGCTACTGCACATCTTTTCCTAACTCTGGAGTCAGTGACATTGTATTGGTACCCAAACAAAATAAATCTTTCTGTTATTTAAAAATTATTGTCCAAATGAGCAAATAATTCTCTCACATTACCAATGAAAGAATCAATAAGATTTCCCAACAATTAGGATATTTTAAAATTATGGTTTAATTACAACCACAGTTTAGCTGCAGATTCAAAGAGTTTGGCAAATGGCTGACCTGGCATGGTGGCTCATGCCTATAATCCCAGCCCTTTGGGAGGCCAAGGTGGGAGGATCACCTGAGGCCAGGATTTCAAGAACAGCCGGGCCAACATGGTGAAACCCTGTCTCTACTAAAAAATATAAAAAATTAGCTGAGTGTGGTGGTGTGTGCCTGTAGTCTCAGCTATTCGGGAGGCTGGGGCAGGAGAATCTCTTGAATGCGGGAGGTGGAGATTGCAGTGAGCTGAGATCACACCATGGCACTCCAGCCTGGGCAACAGAGCGAGACTCCATCTCAAAAAAGACAAAAAAAATAGTTTAACAAATGTATTCTGTGGGAATTAATTGGTCATATGGAATTAACAGTGAAAGTATAATATATTCTATTATTTTGTAAATTGAGAGCTAAATATATTTTACATCAATAAAAATTTTGTATGTTTGGAAGATTTTATTTGTTTTTATTATTTGTTTTAATTGACAAATATTGTATATATTTATGGTATATAACACGATGCTTTGTAGCATGTGTACATTTTAGAATGATTAAATCAAGTTTAATGAACATATATATTACTTCACATACTTATCATTTATCTGTAGTGAAAACACTCAAAATCTACTCTTTTAGCAATGTTAAAGTATAAAAAACTTATTATTGATTATATACATCAGTAAAACTTATAGTAAACTTGTGTATATATACATGCTTACTTTTTTGAGATATTATTTTAAACACTTAACAACATACTAATGCCTATATCAACTAGTTAGTATTTGACATTCTATGAATGAACAAGTGCTGAATTAGTTCAGTTACAGTAAATCTCAAGACTTTTATTCAATGATTAAAGCAGAAATTTCTCTCTCTTTCTCTCTGTCTCTCTCTCTTTCTCTCTCTCTCTCTGAATAAGGAAGAATGTAGCTTTAGGAGCTTATGAATGTTATCCTATGACATGACAAAATAAGTCAACTTTAGAATGAGACATGATACACGAAGGAGATATAGAAAGAGGCAAATTTCTTGGAGAAAGTTTTGAAGCACTGGATAAAACCAATGCTAATGTGCTGCTATAGCATCCACATTAACCAATAAATTTTCTTATTGTCTAAGTTGTCTTTTCTGCTCTTCCTGAGACTTGGTTGTCCAGCTATTTGATTGTAAACTATACCATTTTTCCTTCCAAAAAACATTCTATTTTTTAAATCATGTGAATCAAAGTTTCTGAATCAGACCTTTAAAAGAGTTGGTGAGATAGAGATTGGGAGAAAAACAGTTCTGGCATAGCATTCTTGCAGAAGTTATCATTTATTATAAAAAATACAGAAGATTTATTATCAAGAGGGAATACTAGGAAATACAAAGGTAGAAGATTTGGGATGAGTGATACTTTTCAAGACTCTCTAGTTTGTCAAGGATAATATTCTCAGAATGGTGGAGAAGATTTTCTACTTATGCCTCAGATTCTCAAAGGTCACAGGAAGCCACAAGAAGGGACTTACAGGCTTCTAACACCATCAATTTATGGCCCTGAAATTACATTAAAATGACGTTTTATGATGCTAAAATTATTTAGCAAGCCACCTCACCTGGATCTAATGCCTAAGCTCTATGTATAATTTTGCATTATGCCTCCAATGCCATGTTGCTATATTGTCAAAAGGTTGTAAAAGAATGAAAATACATATTATTGGGTCCACATTAGATGCAACATAACCATATAATGATGGTCAATCTATAGAAACTTAGGATCAGAAGGCACTACCACAGTTGTGTCTATCATTTGCAACCATAACACCTAAACAAACACAGAAGTAGATACTAGGAGCACGGCAATGGCCACAGATCCTCAGAGAAAGTTAACTTTCTGGAATATTTCTTAGGTTGGTGTGAAGCAAAAAGCATTGAGATACTCTCTCATTTTTCCAGGATGGGAAAATATCAGCCCATGGTACAATGCAGCAAATTAGCCGATCAATTTATTGACTGTGGTTACCAGAGAAATACCAATGGATGAAAAATTTCTCAGCCACAGTAGTATCTTTGCTACATCCAATGGCATCAAGTAATTTAAAGTGAAAGCGTGCTAAAAGCAAGTTTTAAAAATCTTACCTCAAGGCTCAAATTGATACTTGGGTACTGTATGTTAACCATGCTAAAAACAAACAAACAAATCTCCTATCTATTATAATAGTCATAGAGCCAAAGCTGTTAAAAGTCAAATGCAGATATTGATTCCATCAGTGGCTTAACTACAATATCAATTATATTCATGACTCATTATTTTATATGAAAGATATGATACCAATAGAAAATTAGAAACATTCTGGTAATTGAAATAAAGATATCTAGGAGCATTCACATGATTTAGAGAATCCCAACTCTTCAAACTGCTCTGAAATGTTCCCCCTATGCCTTTCTTGCTGTACAAATCTAATAATCTGCCCAATCCTGCCATTTATATTCCCACAATTTCCCCAAGTGGTGAAATGCAAAATTAAAGTAGAGAGTAAGAGTTACACTCTGAAGAAGTTTCATGGATTTAAATTTCTTTATTTCTAAAAATGAAAGTTTTAGATGGGTATTTTAAGAATACCCAGTCATAAAGAACAGAGTATGATTTGGGATCAGGGTTAATTCTTTGCTACAAGTGAATATACGGAGATTTGGAATTCAATAGATTTTAGAGAGCTACCATGATGAGTGTAGCAATTTCTTGGGTTAGTTGAAGCAAAACTACATCAAAAGGTGACCCAAGACAGATAATATTAAAAAAATCAGAAAGTTATTAATCTGATGTAAAAGAATTTGAAAACTACAGGAGAAAATAATATTAGACTGCATTTATTCCATACTTTTCACCCATCCATTTCCTCCATATTTTTATTACCAGGGTTCAGACAACTCTTCGTTCTACTTTTCAGTTAGGAGTAGACACGATGTAAGTCCTAGTTTCTTTGAAAGATGCATTACTAGGGTGATAATTCAGATGAGTAAGCCTGGGCTAAAAATGTGATCCATCTTTTTGCTAGGGATGGAGTAAATTCTGTGTAACTAAGATTGTGTTGACTATTATCCTCCAGAAACATTACACAGATCTTATGACTTGTAATTCCAGATGACTCTGTTCAAATTCAAATCCCAGTGACAGCAGATCTGATTATTCATACATGGCTCTTGCGTCTACCCTAGAATTAATCAGCTATGGCAAGAAGAAAGAGCTATATCATAGGCATCACTTTGAACATGAAGGGTCACCCTACTTTGTCTATTATATTATTTTCCTTTCATTCTAGATGAGCCAATTCCATATTATTTTTTACTTGGCTTCTCAACACATGTACACTCACATACACATATGTGTACACACACAAACACACACATACACATACACACAACCCACTAAAGATAGACTGGAACAATTTTCACAGTACTATATATACTTTTAGTGTGATTATGATGGCATTTCCTTAATTAATTTATTCTACTTCAAAAATTGACTTATTCTATTTCAAAAATGCCACAAGTATGTGCCAAGATCTAACTATCCCTTGGCACATACTCTTCCTCTCTATAAGCACACACAATTTCTGGTTTATACCCCCCAACTAATCATAATTATTTGGCCTTTGGAAATATTCGAATAATATCCACTTTACCTTCCCAATATAATAGTTTATATTAAAAAAAAATAAAGGGAGACAGTATAGTGATTTGCTATTTGCCAAGGATATTCATTCATAGTGTTGTGCTTGGCAAACTGTTAATAATACCATTCTGGGAAGGGAAGGTCATGATTTGTAGCATTTGCTGATTTCTACAATCAGTTCAACTATGGTCAACTTCAAACTACCAATGTAAATTCACTAAACCATGGAGTTGGAAAGAGATGCCCACAATCAGCTCCATGAGTAGATAAAAGCTGGCTCCAGCACACTTATGTAGTTGTATTAATCAGGAACTCTAGAAACTGGAGTCCCATGTCCTGCTGATTCTGTCCTTAGGCTTACATAGTTCATTTTCATGTATCCACTCCTGCCCACAAAAGCTCTCCTTCTTACTGGTAGAATTCAGTGATCTTCTGTGACACCAGGAATAAGTGCAAGTATAGAGTCAGGATTCAATAGTCTTCCCAAAGTTTTTGTATTTCTTTCTCTAGATATATAATAAATTAGCTTATTGAAGACAGACTGGAACAAGTTTCACAGTATTATACATACTTTTAGTGTTATTGTAACTGCATTTTCTTAAGCTTCCTTTTTCAAAAAGGAGAGCTACTCATTTCAGAAAATTGGTAAAAAAAAATAGGAGTCTCTGGCTGTGTCTCAGGTCTCTTAGCCATATCGAAAATTTGTTAGCAGTTTTTCTGCAAATCAAGTACGAGCTTAATAATAGTCCATTTTATTCCCTTCAAACACATAATTATTGACCGAAACAGACGATACTCTACCCTGTTCATACTGCACTGACCCTACTCACCTGCCATTAAGTAACCTCACGGTTATTTTGCTTCTACATACAATCAATATAATTAATGTAAGCTCCACAAAGACAGAGATGTTGTATGTTTTCTCCCAAGAACAGTTTCTGGTATCTAAAGGAAGGAGAGAAGAAAGAAAGGGAAAAAAGAAAGAGACAATGCTGAATCATTGATCAAACATGATAGAATCTCAGAGCTTGAAAGTGCCTGGTGTTAATTCATCCAGCAGCCTCATTTACAGATTAGGAAATGGAAGGCTGATGAAATCAAAATACTTTTCCATGGGTAGTTCATTTGTAAACTCCAAGTCAGAACTTAGGTTATATAAAGAACACAAGTATTCTGATCCCCAGGAAAATATTTTAGTGATACTTAACATGGAGGTAATGAGAAAATCTGAAACAGGCCTGTTGAACCAGAAATTGCTCTGCCTCCAAATTTTCCCCAGCCACACACACCTTTTTTGGCCTTCTATACACACAAATCTAGAAGAATAATTAAAGAAGAGGTGATGGGAAGAACTTTCTAAAATATGCTAGAAAATAAAATTATTTAGCTCTTTCTGTATAGGAAAAAAAATTCTGGGTTTATTTTGTTTTCAATTCAGCAAACATCCATTGAAAACCTATGTGCAGTTCTCTGAGCCTAAAGCTGTGATATATATAAAGTGTGGTAAGACATTGGTCCTGCCCTCCAGGAACTCATAACCTAGTTAGGAAGATAGATGAGTACATAAGTAACGATCATAAAAAGGCAGTCTGCTTTTAAGAAAAGGTATGAAATTGAGACAGAGAGTGGGAAATTGCCATGAGGGGTACAAAGATAAAACAAGATGAAGCAGGAGACAATCAATTTTTTTTTTCTTATGCACCACAGTTGTGTAAAAAAATCATCGCTTCTAATTAGAGTAGAGAAAATGCACCAAAATTCTTGAATTATTGCTTTCTCCTTTATGAATCCTGGCCTTCTGAGTGAATCCTACCATGATGAAGTGGACAATGGAGTTTCTTTTACCAAAGACAGATGACCTCCCTCCACATAACCACTAGCACATTCTGTGAGGAAAGAGCATTCCAAACTGCCTGTGTTCTTTTGATATTTCACTATCTGGAGGGTCAGAAACTATTCACAGAAGCAGGTAGATCCTACATGTTTGTCTGAAAGACAAAGTTCATTCTTTCATTTCTCCTAAGTAATCTGACATTTTTATACCTCATACATGGAAAAATAAAAGAATCATCTGATTCTACTCAGCAAGATTGTTCTTTGAAACATTGAACCTCTACTAAAATTTCACTAATATATTAAAACGTGAGATTTTGTTCAAATATTTTGATCTCTGAATGTATAAATCTTGCCTTATCAAAAGGCTAAATTAAAGAAAAACAGAAAGTAAACCACTTTGATTGAATGTCAGAAAAGATCCAATTCTCTCATCTCATCTGATGATGAAATAAATAATTATAAGTTATAATATCCAATTAAGCTTTCTTAGAATTTTAGGAAGCTTCTGTTCTGGGCCATAGTTCTGTAATGATACCCAGTAAATGAAGCTTTTGCTTTCCATAGTTAAAAGCTGCTTTTTTCTTAGAGAAGAAAAAAGTGCCAATCAAATTTGAATTTTTCTGGAACAACTAGGTGATTTAGGAAAAGGCCAGTGCATATCATTCATAGCACTTTAAGAAATTATGTTATTTCAGTAGTTCTTTCAATATAACCTTAGAGGCACAGGCACCTAAAAATTCTAAACAACAAAAACCTGAATAAAAATAGTGATTGAATATGCCAAGTGAAGGATGGGTGAGTTATGGCTGACAAAGTTGACACTATAGAAGGAGTTAGATTACTTGCATAACAATTCACTTAATGGTTCTGTGATCCAGGTAATCTAATTTATCATTCATAGAATGATGATGAAGAGAGAGAGAGAATTACTAACCAAGAACATACCTTGCAAGGGACTGGGTAAGCTAAAAATCTCAGATTTTAATATAATCTAGTAAAGAAGATATGTCAAAAAGATATTAACAAAGAAGGAGCTTTGTGGGCTGATGTGTTCAGACGAAACTTAGCAGAAGACAAAAGACTGAGCTAATCCTTATAGGTTCAGTAGGCTATACAAAACTAGTGAAGCAAAGGGAAAGGATGGTATTACAGCTTGGAGAAAAATCTATCACACTGATATGGTTTGGGTCTGTGTCCCCACCCAAATCTCATGTTGAAATGTAATCCCCAATGCTGTAAGTGGGGCCTGGTGGGAGGTGATTGGCTCATGGAGTGATTTCTAATGGTTTAGCACTATCCCCCTAGTGCTGCCTTCATGATACAGTTTTCAGGAAATCTGTTTTTCCTTATTTTAAGTGTGCAGCACCTCCCCCACCCCTTCCTCCTGCTTTGGCCATGTAAGATTTGCCCTGCTCCTCCTTCACCTTCCCTTATGATTGTAAGTTTCATGAGACCTCACCAGTCATGCCTCCTGTACAGTCTGCAGAATCGTAAGTCAATTAAACCTATTTTCTTTATAAATTACCCAGTCTCAGCTATTTTTTTAACAGCAGTGTACGAACAGACTAATACACACATGTGCATGAATTTGGAAGCAGATTCAAGTGTCTGTGCTAATGCCTACAAGATAGAGAAACCTAGTTACTTAACTGCAATGTAAAATAATAAAAGCTAATAAATGCTAATTGCTAATTACCTGCCAATGATTGTTTAAAATATTTTTACACGTGTGAATTCATATTATCTTCACAAAACCTGTGAAAATATCAGTTTAATTATCTCTTTTGCAGATCCTGGAATTAAGATGTAGAGATGTTAAGAAATTTGCCCAAATTCACACAGCTAATAAGTGATGCAGCAGTGATTCAAACACAGGTACTCAATAATGTAAGCTATTATTTATATTTAAAATACATTAAAATAATAAACTAAACAGCTTTATCAAACACTGGATGAAAGAACTTTCCAAATAGAACAAACTTTGCAAACTCATCACATTTTTTTTCTTTTTTTTTTGAGACGGAGTCTCATTTTGTCGCCCATTCTGGAATGCAGTGGTGCAATCTCGGCTCACTGCAACCTCCACCTCCAGGTTCAACTGATTCTCCTGCCTCAGCCTTCCGAGTAGCTGGGATTACAAGTACGCACCACCATGCCCAGTTAATTTTTTGTATTTTTAGTAGAGATGGGGTTTCACCATGTTGCTCAGTCTGGTCTTGAACTCCTGACCTCAAGTGATCCACCTGGCTTGGCCTCCCAAAGTTCTGGGATTACAGGCGTGAGCCACTGCACCTTGCCTCATCACATTTTTATTGCAGGTTTTTCCCAATTTCTTGGTTCGGATTAGTGTATTATATATCTCTTATATAATGACTATTCAAAGGCAGAGCAGGTTACACAGAAATGGAAAGCAGGCTAAAATATTTGTTAGCCAGTAGTATTGTTCTACTCAGTTACTAGATATAGTAAATTAAGCTAGGGCAATATTGCACTTCTGTGTTGAAAGGATAAAAGATGTGAATAATTTCATGAATCATTTATCAAGTGCAATTGAATGAATTACTAAGAATTCAACTAAACTATAGGCCAGCACATGTTAGGGAAAAATTAACAAATGCTTAAGAAAGAAAGCATTTAATATTATGTATATATATTTGTGGTGCATGTATGTGTATAAATTCACAACAATCTGTATGCACATTATGGAATGTTTGCAAATTTTGATATTTTAAATATTTATAGCATACACTGTTTTGTGTGTTTGCATTTGAAGTGTGATATTGCTATTTTCAACAAAATGAACTAAAAAAAAAAAAAAAAAAAAAAAATGTTTCCTTTTTTTTCTTTTTCTTTTTCCGAGACAGAGTCTCGCACTATCTATCGCCCAGGCTAGAGCACAGTGCGGTCTCGGCTCACTGCGAGCTCCACCTCCCGGGTTCATGCCATTCTCCTGCCTCAGCCTCCCTAGTAGCTGGGACTACAGGCGCCCACAACCATGCCCGGCTAACTTTTTGTATTTTCAGTTAAGACGGGGTTTCACCGTGTTAGCCAGGATGGTCTCAATCTCCTGACCTCATGATCCACCTGCCTCAGCCTCCCAAAGTGCTGGGATTACAGGTGTGAGCCACCATGCCTGGCCAAGAATGTTTTCTTAATCACTTCTGAACAAGGGTTCCAAAAGTAACAGTCTGCTCTTTTAATTTTCAGGTTTTATTACTTACAAATATAAAATTAGCTTAGGATACTTTTTCATATTTAAGGCAAAGTATAATTTCCTAGAAATGTCAATCATTTTGCTATAGAAAATAGATTATATCTTTAATCATGGTGGTCTAAATAGGATTTCAGTGTCTCCCTATAACTTTCAGGATAAAATTTAGAATCTTCATCTATAACGAGACCCCTCCAGGATCTGGTCCTGGGACTATCTGTCTCAGTGTCAGCTCCACCACTCTTCCACAGTCACTTATTAGAGTTCCTGCTTTGATGTAATATTTATAGTTCCAAGTGTCATATTCATGAACTAGGGCCCTGGCACATGCTCTTATGTCATTTTTGAAAAGTCCATTCTTTCCTTCTTTTTAATCTACCTAAACCATACTCATTCCCTTACCAGTGTTACCTTTCTCCAGAAGACTTTCCTCATCAACCAAGTATAATTCATCTACGGTTCTCAGAGATCTGTATATCATGGCACTTATATAGTGTTGTGCCATGGTAGTTATTTTTCTTTGTAGAACTAAGCTATCTAAGGGCAAATACCATGTTTTATTTGACTTTGCCCTATAGGGCACTTGGTTGTTGCAGAATGACTTATGGCCAATTTCAATAATTCATTGCCTAGTTTAGTACTTCATAGTCAATCTATAGGGTTCAAGTTAAGGCATGTTTTCACAATAGGAAAAGAGAGAAATTGTACCACAGCAATTTCTCAATCTTTGCTCCTTCAGCATAACTCCCATTCACCTTCTGTCATTCCCTGGTCCCAGGTTAGAAGGTGCTAATGAGTCTGAGAACACTCTCTGTGGAAACGATGTGACTTAGAGTAGATGTGATGCCAATTGTGTATGCTTGGTACAAGGACCCACCTTTTAAACCAAAGAGAGAATATATGGCTAACATTTAAACAAAGCAAGAATTAGGGCTGCCTACCCCTGTGCAGCTGAAAATCTGTGTATAACTTTTGACTCCCTGTAAACTTAGACACTAATAGCCTACCATTGACTCAAAGCCTTATTGATAACATAAACAGTCATTTAAAACACATTATGTATGTTATATATATTACATTCTGTATTCTTACAATAAAGTAAGCTAGAGGAAAGAAAATGTTTGGAAAATCATAAGGGGCGCTGGCATGCAAGGACTGACAGACGAGCAGAGTGCACTGGCCCGGGGGGAGGAGGTGGTGTTGGGTCCTGTTGGTGGAGAATTGTACAGAATAGCTGCAACAATGGGGTCGTGGCCGTGGTGTGTGGTTGCAGGAGCCCGTGGGAATGGAGGGGCTTCTGCCAGGCAGACCTCAGTTATCCAGCAGGGCAGCACAGGTGTGTGGGCTGGGTTGGCTTCTCGTGCCGCTGCACCTGCGGGTTTCCTGGAGTCAACTGCAGCCATGGTCTTTAGAGGGGTGCTCCCATGTATGCTGCAGTACACTGCAGGGAGCACTCAGAATGCCAATGGCTTCACTACCTGCTTGCGTCTAGTGCCACTAAGGGGCCAATGTTTTACGGATACTCCTCTGGTTCAGAAGTCATTTTGACTCACCTCTCCTGTGGCAGAGCATAATCATGATCTTGACCATGTTGCTAATGTTGAAACTCTGCACTGAAGTCCGCGTGGCAAATGAGCTGAACAAAACTTACTCCTTTGCAGACTTCTGGCCCCACCACTTATAGCACTGGAGCCAGAAGTTTAGGGGACTACAGGCAGTGCGCCTTGGCCTTCATGGCATGGCAGGGTGTGTCAGGTACCTGTCCATGACTTGGCCCTGTTTGTGGAGACTCTGGGTTTCCTGGTGGCACTGACGGAGGCCCTCCTGGGCATGAGGCAGCCCTACTGCAACCACCACCGCCAGCCCACAGGGGCAGGAGCCTCAGGATGGCGCTCCTGCGGAAAAGTGGAATGGCCTTCCAGATGGCCTGCTGCCCACCATGTTCCCTGCAGCACTGCATCTGCTGAGCATGGCCATGCTGGGCAGGCATTCTTTTCACACCACCTGCCACATCAGATGCCGGTGCCCCACGAGGCACACCCACTAGTGCCAAGGCACAGAGGCAGCCAGGGAGGACGAGGACCTGTGACCACCGGAGGCCCAGAGAGTCTCTTGTACTCCCCACATGGGGAAGGGCAGGCACCGTGGCGCACTGCAGAGGGATGGGCCAGTGTGGGGAGATGGTGTCAGGGATCAGGTTCTCCACCTGCCTCTGCTGGAGCTCTCAGAGGCATGCTGGGGCAGGGCCTGACACCAGACAGCTTGAGCTCAGCACCTCAAAGACCGCCAGAGGGATTTGACACCCAAGGGCTGGCTTTCAGGTGTTTTTAAGGTGATGGAAAAAGCAGGTGTCTTCCCACTCTCACAAATCACCTGGCCTGAAATTGAGATGTGTTCATAAACACCCCAGAAGGTAAACAAACTTCAGGCCTCTGGGGAACACCAGGTCCTCAGGACCCTTCTCCCATCATGACCAAATCTGGGCCCCAGACTCCCAGATCTGCCTCAGCCTGCAAGCTAGCCTCGCCCGTGGTGGCCCACAGGGCCTGCATGCCAGGATGAGCAGGATGCATGTGCCACGGGGTACGGAGGGCCCCAGGCTGGAAGTGGGACCAGGAAGCAAGAAAGAGCAGTGTCAGGAAGACCCAGCAAGTCCCGTGGGCGGAGCCTTCAGACTCAGCACAACCCTGACCCAACGCTCTAATTTGACTGGGTGGCCTCTACTGCCCAGTTTGGTCATCACAGACATCAGAGCTGGGATTTTCTCTGCCCCGGTACATGTGGAAAGGAGGTGGTGAGGATGCCCTGGCAACTTGCTCTCGATTTTCTGGCTGGAGTTGGCATTTTGAGGGCTCTCAGAGAGGCTGCCTCCTGAGACTTGCCCCCGTCACATTGATGCCCAAGGCAGCACTACACCCAGCACTGGATCGCAGAAGCCTTTTTGCTATGATGGTATCTTCTGGGAGGGGCTGGTGTAGACACTCCCAGGGGTCAGTGTCAAGACCATATCTGAGCCTTGCTAGGCACTGGCCAGAGTAAGCTCAAGGGTGTTTGAGTCAGAGTCACCAGCTCTCTTCCAGTCCTAGGGGACATGTGCAATGCCAGGGACCCTCAGACAGACAAGGAGGTCCTCTTGGGCAGTGGGGAAGACCGCAGAGACCAGGGAAGGCTGTGTGGACACCGCCTGGACCCCCCTTGTGGGGACTCCCTTTTTTCTGGGTTTGTACACACTAGCTGGACATAGCTTTGATGTCCATCTTCAAGGACAAGAGACAGCCTTGGGTAGGAGAGAGGATGCCCAGGGCAGGCACCCTACAATGTGCAGGGTCTTACCTGCTGGGACGGCCCCTGTCCCACACACTGCTGCTGCTGCTCTGGGCTCTCAGGCCTGCACAACCCCTAGAGCTCTGAGCAGTGGCCTAGCCACAGGTGCCCCAGTCACTGTCCTCTGTCCACTGCCAACTGGGCATGTTGGGTCCCACAGTTCTGAGTGTGTTGCAGCTGTTGTTCTGACACTTTTCACCCCATTTTCTGCTCCCCCTTAACAGGAGGTCATACCGTGCTTAGTTCTACTTGCTTCAGAGTGGCTCCCTCAAACAGTGTCTTCCCTCCTGTTGGCCAAAGGAGCCACTTTTCATGCAGATGTTGACGTTCTCAGCACTAAAGCTCTATGACTTTAGTGTTTGTTGTTTACTGTGGCTGTTGGAAAAATCTTCAAAGCTGTTTCCTTCCCTGAGTTTTCCTCAGAGAAATTCTTGAGTATTTGAGTGAGGATCTTACTCAGCTCTTTGGCCTATAAGATGCTTTGAAAATTTTTATATTTTTTAAATGAAGTGAGACATCTGTAGTGGCCATTTCCTCCAAGGAAAAATGTCACCAATTGCAGGAATGGTGACTGGTGAATGCATGTATCCCCATGTGGTGACTTTGAATCAGTAAGAAAAGATAAAATGCCATAAGGAAGTCAAAATATATTTACTGTTTGTTAACTGGAAGTGTATCATCATAAAGATCTTCATCCTCATCATTTTCATTTGAGTAGGTCAAGGAAGGAGAGGAAGAGGAGGGGTTCATCTTGCTGTCTCAGGGGTGGCAGAGATGGAAAAAATGCACATATAAGTTAACTCTTGCAGCACAAATTCATGTTGTTAAAGGGTAAATTGTAGATATTTTATGAGATATCACCATAATGGAATAAATGTAATGCTAAAGGCAGACAACTTTTATAACAATCCCTCAGAACTCTTGTACAGTCATGCACTGTATAAGGATGTTTTAGTAAACAACAGACCACATATATAACAGTGGTTCCAGGAGATTATAATGGAGCTGAAAAGTTCCTATTGCCTAGTGATATCATGGACATCATGAAGTCCTAGCACAATGCATTACTCATGTGTTTGTGGGGATGCTGGCATAAACAAACCTACTGCACTGCCAGTCAAAGAAAAGTAACACACATATAATTATGTACAGTACATAATACTCAATAATAAATTGCTATGTTACTGGTTTATGCATTTATTATGTTGTATTTTTATCTTATTTCAGAATGTACTCATTTTACTTATTTAAAAAGCGTTAACTGTAAAACAGTCTCAGGAAGGTCCTTCTATTCCAAAAGAAGGCATTGTTATGATAGGAGATGACAGCTCCATGCTTGTTATTTCTCCCAAAGACCATCCTTTGACACAGGATGTAAAGGTGGAAGACAGTGAAATTGATGATACTGACCCTAGGTAGGCCTGGGCTAATGTGTGTGTTTATGTCTTAGTTTTAACAAAAGAGTTTTAAATGTAAAAAAAAAGATTAGATAAAAATTTTACAAGTAGAAAAAAGCTTATAGAATAAGGATCAAAGAAAGAAAACACCTTCGTAGAGCTGTACACTATGTTTCTGTTTTAATATGTTATTATGAAAGAGTCAAAAAGTTAAAAAGATAAAAATTTCTAAAGTTAAGAAGTTACAGTAAGCCAAGATTAATTTATTATTGAAGAAAGAAAAATAATTTTTGCAAATTTAGTGTAGCCTAAGTGTACAGTGTTTATCAAGTCTGCAGTAGTATACAGCAATGCTCTAGGCCCTCATTCAGTCACCACTCACTTACTGACTCACCCAGAGCAATTTCCAGTCCCGTAAGCTCCTGGTAGGTGCCCTATATAGGTATGCCATTTTTTAACCCTTTATAATGGTGTATTTTTGTTTTTGGTGTTTTTTTGTTTTGTTTTGTTTTTGTTTTTGTTTTTGCTGGAGTGTGGTGGCGCGATCTCGGCTCACTGCAAGTTCTACCTCCTGGACTCACATCATTCTCCTGCCTCAATCTCCCGAGTAGCTAGGACTACAGGTGCCCACCACCACGTCTGTCTAATTTTTTTTGTATTTTTAGTGGAGACAGGGTCTCACCATGCTAGCCAAGATGGTCTTGATCTTCTGACCTCATGATCCACCTGCCTCGGCCTCCCAAACTGCTGAGATTACAGGGGTAAGCCACCGTGCTTGGTCTATAATGGTATTGTTATTGTACCTATTCTATGTTTAGATATGTTTACATATATAAATACTTGCCATTGTGTTACAGTTGTTCACAGTATTCAGTAGAGTAACCTTCTGTGCTGGTTCGTAGTCTAGGAGCAACAAGGTGTACCATCTAGCCTGGATGTGCAGTAGGCTGTACTATAACGTTCACACAATGACAAAATAGCCTAAGAGTGCATTTTTCAGAATGTATCCCTGTCATTAAGCAATACATGACTGTACCTCAAAATATAGTTGGTTTCTCAACCAGTGTCTCAATCCAGGATTGTTATCTCAGAAGTGGCAGTTGAAAAGGTTATTGGTTTTTGATGTATTTCCTCCTAAGACCTGTTGGTTCAACAACTTTATCAATGACTTCAACAGACAGATTTAATAAATGAGAACACTCTTCCAACCAGGATCTTTTGAACTAGTATAAAATTATCTTTAGTTCCTAAACACATTTTGAGTCAAAATATGCTTGCAATTCAAATATTAATATGATTTATTCTATCTTTTCCAAGACAGATAAAATTTCAAGAAGAGATTCCTTATAAGGACTATTATCAACTTTTCTTTCTAACCCCCAAAGTCAGATAATCACAAGCAGAATATAAAATAACATTATTTTCTCTACGTATATTAGATGCTGTTATTTTTGTAGATAATGTCTTCACCTGTGAGAGACCTTCTGAAAAATAATATCAGTTTGGCATCTTTGTGGTTGTTGATTTGATGTTTAATACCACACCATCAGAAAATAATTGTTAAAACAAGTCTTACTTAAAAACACCCCAGCTCCCTGTCAGTAATGTTGATATCATTAGTATTAAATAATGCCCCCAAAACAGAGCAAGTGCAATTGCTTAAAAGTGAGAGATAAACTCAATACTTATTTCTTGAATAAAACCTAACTCAACTTACCAGATAGATTATAAGTGAATTGCACTATAATTCCAAATCCAATATACCTCATCTTATATATTAGCTTTTAAAATTTTTGTGATTAAATTAAACCATACTTTTTAAAAGAAAATAAGGGAAGACTTGTCTAAATAATTTTTAATGATCACTTTTGTAAAGCAAATAACTACTCCCTAATTTCTTTCCTTTACATACTTTTTATCGTCAATTCTTACATTTGTGATTATCCATCCTCTCCATTCACTACTAGGAGATAAGTAAACCTTCAGTCAAAACAATTTCTGTTTGTCTTGTACAATTAGGTCAAGGATGGAAAAGGTCATAAAACTTTGGGAGATGGCAAAGAAAATTTATGTTAACATGAGCATTACTTGTTTTAGCACTTCAGGACACAGGAAGGGAATATATGATATTTGGGTTGTGGATCAGAATGTTTTTTCGTTTGAATAGGTCAACATGCATTCTTGAAAGAGTTATAACTTCTGGGATTTGAATGGCTCTCAAATGCCAGGATATTTTCATCTGTTTCAAACTTTATATATATATATATTATTAATACTTTTTCTTTTACATGATTTTTACAAGATAAAATTCTGTTATATTGTCAATCATTTTAAATTTCAATCAGTATTATTCAGTCTTAGATTGTCACATGAAATTTAGACTAAGGTTACTTCTTGCTTATCAAAAATTTGTTTTTCAGGAATGCCAAAGGGCATATATAATGCTTTAAGCAGTTTACTTTCAAAATAAGAGAAGGAAGCACCACACTAATTATACAAAAGCCAAAAAGTCACATTGGTCAAGAGTGAATATTAATAGTGGCTACATTAGGGACATAAAGCTATGGATGATATTTATTTTTTCCACTTTCTGATTTCCCTAATTTTTACCAACAAAAGCAGAAAAACGTGTTTGAAGCAATAATCTCTTGCATGTAGATGGTAAAAAGCAAATATACAATCAGTGTATAACTTTTATAAGCAACATGATAGGAAGTCGCAATAAGAATATTGGCACAGGTCATGATCATGATTTCTACTTTCACTATATACATAAAAACACTAGAAACCATGTGGTAGATACTTGTACTAAGAAACCATCTCATGGTAGAAAAACAGCAATAAAAAAGGAGAATATTCAAATGAGAAATGTCCATTGGAAATGCATAAAGATGATAATTTTGTGGCCAAAATACCATGTCTCAACAGTTAGAGACTCATTGGATTTGTTACTGCCACTCCATTCATTTTTATTAATATAGACTATAAACAGTTCATACAACAATCATGATAATAATTAAAAATAGTGCAAATCACCAATCCCTCACACTCTGGTTTCTGTGGTTTTACATAAGCGTAAATAGCTAAAGATTTTTAAGGATAGTACTAACAATGAAAAGTATTATTTTTAAGGGAAGTCCATGAGTCTTGTTTTTTGAACAGAAAAATTCAAATTGTTGCTTTTCAACCATGAGATCAGAAGAAAATGTTAAGCAGAAAAATTATTTAAATTATTAACTTTGGAGAGAACATAAAGAACCCACAAGGGTATAATGAATAGGTTTTCAAAAAAAAAAGAGCAAGATGGTAACAATTGTCCAAGACAGAAATTAAATATTTTGTTTAGAAAAGAAAAAGGATAAAGTATCCTCACATTGTTTATGTGTATATAATGAAATATCATGATGGAATTTATTTTGCTCAACATTTATCAAATGAAATGGAAAATAATAGCATTGGTTAGTGTTGCAACAAATACAGATTTTCAAGGGGACTGAGTTGTGGTTCTATTCCACAAAAACATATAAACTAGTGCTGTCAAAGCTATTTTGACACCTTTTACATTCAAAATTAAACTCTTCAGGCACAACTAAACCCAACTGGCACATATAGAAAATGATTGATTCTAGCTTCAGTTGATTTTTGAATATATAGAGGGATGAAACCATGTGAGGAAACAACATATAGTGTGTTGCCAGGTAGACATAATAAAGCTAATTATCGCCTCCCAATAAAAATGAGTAGCACCTGGAAACTTCATATGTTGACTCATTAAATAACATGTATGGCAACCACAATCAAATATTTTATATCTTCAGATCCCACTTAGAATTATGTAGACTTAAATTAACAAAACTCAATAGGATCCTTGTAGGTTTCATTCATGTTGTCAGAAATTTATTAGAAAATAAATGAAGTGTGATAATAGTTTTAATGTGAATTTGACAGGTATCAAAGAGAAAAGCAATATCATTAAATAAAGGAATTAAACATTTAAATTGTAGAATAATTCATTTTAGAGCTCAAGGAAACTTTAGAAATCACTGGCGCTGATCTTCCTGTTTTCCCATAGAGAAAACTAAGGCCCACAGAGGTGAATTTACTTTGTCTAAGTCATATAATACATTTAGATCGTCTAGATACTGTATACCAAGTCAGTAATAATAATAAATAAAATACGTATTAGTCCATTTTCACATTGCTATAAAACACTGCCAAAGACAGGGTAATTTATAAAGAAAAGAGGTTTAAGTGACTCACAATTCCACATGACTGGGGAGGCCTCAGGAAACTTATGATCATGGCAGAAGGGGAAGCAGGTGCAAATTACATGGTGGCATGCAAGACAGAGTGTGACTGTGAAGGAGGAATCGTGAAACACTTATAAAACCATCAAATCTCATGAGAACTTACTATCATGAGAATACCATGGGGGAAACTGCCCCCTTGATCCAGTCACTGCCCACCAGGTCCCTTCCTTGACATACAGGGATTACAATTCGAGATGAGATTTCATTGGGGACACAGAGTCAAACCATATCACCAACCATTGAGAGAGTCCCTTCAGATATAGCACACTTGTTAAATTTTCTATACTGAGCACTTTACATGCATTGGCTCATTTAGTTTTCCAAGAAGCTCTACAAGTTATGCATTGTTATCTCCATTTAATGGGTGAGAAAATGGAGGGTCAAGCCATAAATAATTTTCTCTACAGTAGTGGTGGAGACAAGATTTGATCCCACGTCTGACTGAAAATGTCAGTCTTTCCACAACACCGTACTGACTGCTATAGAAGCTTACATTCTCTTTTTTGAAATTGAAGTCACATTTATAAGCACCTAGTTGCTGGCGGCAACCCCGTACCACACAGATAATGATTATAAAATTTAGGGTGTCCTAACAGTAAATCTTAAATGAAAGAACTTTCGTTAACATGACCCTAAAACAAGGAAAATTCACATGACTCCAAAACAGGACACTTCTAATCTGAGTGCAGGCTTCTTCATGTTAGATGCTTCTCCCTTTTATTAGGAGGACTGAAGAGAATGTGTTGCAGGGGGTGTATCCACTGTTTTAAAATATTAGTTCCCACCAACAGGCATAATTACTAGAGAAGGCCTTCACTTGGTCCAAATTCAGATTGCTTTTGTGGGGTCAGCAACCTCTCAGGAATCTACTTACATTGATTTGTGTAAGAGGAAAAGGAGCCAGTGAGGAAGATTTATGCATGGATTCTGTGGCCGTAAAAGAGAGACACAGGAAAATGAAGATGCCTTCACAGCTCAGGCCCCATGGGGTGAGTTCAAAGCCTCCTGAGGAAAAGGTGTTTCTAAATTAGTTCTAATGCAGTGATACCCCACCTCCAAGAAACACAGCATGATTTTTGCCCCTCATAGGTCTCCAGGTTAGGAATTGCAGGAGACAGTAACTGGACAGTGTGGCAATCGGCCATCAGAGCAACAGCAAAGCTTGAAGAGCTTCGGCAGGCTGAGATTTATTCACAGGCATATGTAAGACATCTCAGCAACATCCAGAAATACAAAGGTGAACTTTTCAGAGGACTGAAGTCTGTTGTGAAAAGGTAAAAGAAACAATGCTCAGTGAAATGTGAGCAGAAATGCTAAAATAAACTTATTTATATCCACAGGCTGCTGAGGGAATCAAATTACTTTATAGGATTCTGATCTGCCAAGTAATACTACAAAATATAGGTTTTTATGGCCAGAGATTATTAAAGCTGGAATGGTGTTTATATGTTATCTAGCCCTACTCCTTTTTATTTCAGATGAAGAAGTTGAGGTTTAGAGATATCATTTGCTGCTCAAGGTTATACAACTAGACAGTGATAGGCCCAGAGCTTGTAATCACTCCTATCTCCTGAAACATGCTACAGCTTTTTCTCACTGCTGTTCTGTTTCACTATTTAAAATAGCATTGCATTTAGTATTCTAGGGGTTCTTTAAATTTCTGAGAAGTGAGAATTTTTTTAAATATAATGTGGGCTTTGAAGTTTTAGAAATACTAGTTATTGTAAATACCAAATGTTTTCCTGAACTAGCTCTTTGTAAAAGCTTTGATATAAAAAGTTCTTTCTAAAATGACTCATTTGTAATGCCAAAAAGGGCACCTGAGGATAATTTATCTGTTCTATATCATTCATCTAATACCCGTATATTTTAAGTGCTGATACAGAGTTTTGATTACAAAGCAAAAATGTTGAAATAGAATGCATCAGTGACCTAAAAATATGTCCAGTTAAATCTGTCTGCTGCCTCTGGTCTTTTTTATTCTTTTAGAATGAAATAGTTTAAAGTCATAAGGAAGAATGTACACACTGACTGGGAAGTTAATTATAATTTTAATTTGTGTCATATGCTAATGTATACTTAAATATTGAATTGAGAAGGAAATGGTCAGAGTCTACCATGTATACACAGAAGCTCATACTTCTATATTGTATAATTAGTGTAAACCATCTTTCTTGTGAACATCAGAATAACAGTAAGAGTTTTGAGTTCTAATTTTAGCTCTCTTTCTAATTGCTTTGTTTTCCTGTGTGATTTAATTGCTGTCTTCACTCTTTGGTTTTCAGAATAGTATGTAGCATTCCTAATCCTACAAAATACAGGGCCATAGATATTGGTATTGATTCACAAAAACAATAAATAAGTTATTGATGTCCAATATAATATGAGCTGATATTGTTTCATACAGATTATGAGTTGTTTTCGGTAACCAGGGGATAGTGGCTGTAGTTTTCCTACGATATACATTTACTATGTAGTTCAAAATACTAAAATATGTGAAAACTTGCTTTATATTTTAAATTTCCATAGATATATATGGTATTATTATTATTATTAGATTAGGAGCTACTGAGAAAATGTTCCCATATAACAGATAAGGCTACTGTGCTTGCAATTCTCTCAGTGTGCTGATGGCTTACAGTTGAATAGCAGTACTCAGAGGTTGAGTTAGAAAGACCTATTATTTCTATTTCACATTCAAAGTATAAGTGCTCCTTGACTTACAATGGGGTTTCGTCCCAATAAGTCCATTGTAAATAAAAAATATCGTAAGTTGAAAATGCACTTTATCCTGGCAACAGAGCAAACCATCTTCTATTTAGGATGGTTTGACTTACTAGTTTTTTCAATTTTATGGGTGTGAATGCAGTAACATTCAGTAGAAACAATAACCCCATTATAAGTTCTAAGGAGGTCCTTGACTTTTGATGGGGTTACATTCCAATAAACCCATTGTAAAGTTAAAAAATCCTAAGTCAAAGCACGTTAAGTCAGAGACCATCTGTACTCTACAGGTTGCTGATAACTTGGCTACATTTTATCTTGGCTGAGAGACACTATTGTATTCTCCTCATCAAATCAACTCTGTGGTTACTTTTTCCTCTGTTAATCCAAATCCTAAAATTCTGTGTCAGATTTGACTTTCAAAAGCCCCGTTTAGGGTAAATAATTGATTATTTTTATCCCAAGACTACTTAAGAACCGAAGCAAAGACAAAGGAAGGCTTCTCTGAAATCAGTGTCCTACCTTTCTATTTACCAAGAGAACACCACCACAAAACAAAATAGAGGGATATAAGGAGGGAGAGGAAGGCAGCAGACAGATGATCTTTAAATTTTACTCATTGGCTTGAAGGGGAGATACCCACATTTCATCTCCCACCATACACACACACGCACACACGCACACACACACCCTACAATATGGCAAGTCCAAACAAATGTCTCCCCAGGGTGCTTAGAGAAGTGACTAGAGAAGTTAAGAATTCGCCGCCTCACAGAATGCTAAGCTGGCTGTAGTCTGTATCTCTGTTTTATTTTGAAGTTGCTCTTTCCTCAACTGAACATCAACTAACGCATAAAGTAACAATCATCAACGTCATTCTATAGACACACAATGTGACTTATTCATCTATCTATGGGGATGTACCACCCATTTTCTCAGTCTTCTAAATCTTCTCCGTCTTGACAGATGGTTTTTATTATGTACTAAAAGTAATTTTCTATCTGTCAGTATGTCAGTACCTTGTTCATGCTTAACATTTTTTAGCCGACCCCTGCTCTGTCATCATTTGGGAAGTTCAGAAGACAGCATATACAAATCACTTCCTATTCTGCATATATGTTTCACTTATGTTCTCTACAAGTATCAGCTTGTTTGTTATCTTTAGTACAGCCCTGATGAGCCAGCCTAATTGCCTGAATTAATTCTTCTTCTTCACCTATTTTTAATGAAACCTTGCTGATTACAATCTTCAAAAAAGCAAATGAGAGATGAGAAATATACACCATGTAGGAAGTACATGTAGGAAGTGGCAAAAATTAAATTCTCTAAAACGGATAACATAACACTAATAAAGCTAAGGAACAGCTTGAATTCACTCATCTGAACTCTCATAACTCTTTTTATCTGCCACTCTTCTGTTATCTACTGTGTTCTTTAAGCTTCAGTTACTTGTATGCTCACTCTGTCTCATTTATCAGCCTCATAGGCAGTGGATACACTTTTAACATCCTAGGTGGGCCCACATAGCACCAGAAAAGCATCATATATTGTAATTATCTGATAATTAGGAATCTAACCTTTTGCACTTAGAGTGAGAGCATGGATAAACAGTTCCTTATGTTGGACTTATAAGATTTCATATAAAGTTGTCTAGTGAGCTCTTTATTAAACAAAAAATAAAATGCTCCTTATTAAATAAAATAAATTAAAAAAACTCAGCCAAGCCATTATGTTTCCATTTTGAAATGACTACTTTATAAATTGCCTCCTGTGAGGTTTGTTGAACGATACCTCAGTGCCATGAATTAATTTGCATTCAACAAGTGAACAATTTTACCCCCTTCCAATTCATACTATCAGCAGCAATACAATATCCAAGGGGGGAACAGCATAAAACACGTTTGGCTGTTGTAATGAATTTGATTACAACAACAAATTAAGCCTATTTTCATTTTGATATTATAAAAAAAGCAGCAGGAGGTTTGACTAGATAACTTGCTTTTATTTTATTAAATTCCTTATGTTACAGTCAGCTGGATTGAGTGCTCCCTGGGAGTGAATTAAGAACATTTGAGCCTTGCCTTTACGTTCAAAACAGTGTGGCTTCAAGTCAGGCTTTTACAATCCAACTTACTTGTTTTGCCAGAGGGAGATTAAGGAAAGCTTCCTAGTTCCTTGGCTGTTTATTGCCTTCTTTATGCGGGGAGACTTTTCCTCCTACCTTCAGGCTCTAAAATATCATGCTGTGCCATTAGCCAAATGGAATACTGAAGCAAATACGATGATTGTCCACATCTCTGACCACTTTTAGAGGGAGCTAAAGCCCCGTATCTTTTTGGTCAACAGGCATTCAACGCTGTTTTGCTCCACCTCAACAATGCTAATCAGTTAAATGTTTTCTTAGTGGCCTAAAAAAGTTAGTAATTTTGGTTATAAAAGCAAAAGACACTCTAAATTATTAGAATCCTTATTCATAAAGGCAGGCTAGTACATAAAGGAAAAAAGCACCTAAATAAACCTGAGTCAACTTAAATTATCCTAAATAATTCATACTGCTGCCATCAAACACATCCCCATCCTCAACCAAGTCTAATGGAAGCTCAAATGTGTGGCTTTCCAATGGCCCTGCCACTTTACCTTCTCAACCTCCTGTTTTCCTTACATTGAGGTGTTCAAATCTATTTTTGTAGTTGGCTCATCACATTTTATTTCATAACAGTTGGCACATTCTGCCTGACTGCAGCCATGTTATGATGTCAGTCACACATTATCCTATCATCAGTTGCTGGGAATGTGAATCTCTTTGTCTATTGCTAAGGATTTGATTTCTTCTAGTATGATTTGCTTTCCTGCAGCAACCACAGAACAGTATTCATTGCACCTGAGAAGGAAAAACAGAGGCAGGGCCACCTACCAACCCAAAAAGAACACTGGTGGGTCTAATGGGGCAGTCTTCTTTTCCTAGACGGTAACAGCATTTTCCTCAATGGTTTCCACTCAATGCATGCCTTCTGGATTTTCCACAGGGCCAAATTCTGCACTGAAGGAAAACACTTTGTCCTGATCAAGAACAATCAGTTTTAAAAGTCACTGGTTAAACTGATTGTAGAGAAAAGGTCCCTGGTACCTAGTAAGATAGTCCATAAATGTTTATTAAAGTAAGCACAGAAAAAGCAATACCATCTTATTGTAGTATATTCTACATGTTTGAAGGTGGGAAGAGTTCTACTAGAAAAATGAGACTGTTGACTTTGATACCCAACAAAAAATGATTATGTATTGATGGGACACTTTGGGTATATTATAAATTGTGTAGGAATATTGACTGACATCATACATTTTCGCATTACACAGTAAAGCAGAATGTTTTCTATAATTGCTAATCACTCCTTTTCATATCCCTTCCACTTTCTTGTTCTTCTTTCTCTATGACAACCACTTGACAGAATGTGAGTTAGGGCTAAATCCAACTGTCTGGCTAATCCACACCTGCATCTGAGCATCAGAGAATGGCAGAAGGAAAGCACTCAACCCTCCTGACTGAGTTTATCTAATATTTTTAAGCACAAATCTCAAGTCAATTCTCAGCATGTCTCAAGTAATTTGGTTCTCCCACAAGCCAAGATGTTATTTCAGAACTTCTCTCAATTCAAACTGCCAATATCCACACTCCCTCCTCCCTCTCACTTAAAGATAATCTTCTCACAGCCTAATCTGCCTGCTGGCCTCTCTGCATGTATATGTAAACGTTCTCCTTTCTCTCCCATTCTAATAAAATACACTGTCCCTTATCTTGTGTAAATCCAAATACTCTCCTTATACCCTGGCTCCTTTCCTTGTTCATTCAAGGACTTTGCTCCTGCATCTAAGACCTTCACCCAGTTACATCTTTCTGTCTCTCTCCCCTTACTCCCTCCCTATCCTTGTCTCCATCTCTATATTACTCAATCCCACGACTTAAGTATATGTGTTCAGTGAAAACTCAATATTTGTACACTAAGCAATGATTTATCTCCTGAACTATAGATTTCAGTAAATAACAGTTGCATTAGTTGCACATGTTCTATATATAATAGCCAACTCATATGTATTATAACCAAAATTAAGTATTTATTCTCTTCTCAGACATCCTCCTCATGACTATTCTCCTTCTCAGGAAATGGTACTATCATCGTTCCTATGGCTCACATCAAAAAACTTAGAGTCATTCTTTAAAAAAAAATAGATTCAGGGGGTACATAGGCAGGTTTGTTACATGGATATACTGTGTAGGGGTGAGGTACGGGCTTTTGGTGTACCCATAACTTAATTAGTAAACAATGTACCCAATAGATAATTTTTCAATCCTTACTCTGCTTCTGCCCTCCCCTTTGGATTCTCCAGTGTCTGTCATTCCCCTCTGTATGTACAGGTGTACCCATTTTTCATCTCCCACTTACAAATGAGTATTTGATTTCTGTTTCTGAGTTATCTCACGTAAAATAATGGCTTCCAGCTCCATCTGTGTTGCTGCAAAATACATGATTTCATTCTTTTTTATGACTCAGTAGTATTGCATAATGTATATATATCATCTTTTCTTTATCCAATCATCCATTGATGGACACTTAGGTTGATTCTGTGACTTTACTTTTGAGAATAGTGCTGTGATAAACATACAATGCAGGTGTAATGTTGGTATAAAGATTTCTTTTCCTTTGGGTATATACTCAGAATTGGGGTTGCTGGGTCAAATGGCAGTTTTAGGTTTAATTTGAGAAATTTTTGTACTGTTTTCCAAGAGGTTGCACTAATTTACACTGTCACTAACAGTGTATAAGCATTCCCTTTTCTTCAAATTCTCATCAGCATTGGTTGTTTTTCGACTTTTTAATAAAAGCCATTCTGATTGGTTTGAGACGGCATCTCATCGTGATTTAAATGTACATTTCTCTTATGATTACTAACGTTGAACATTTTTCCATATGTTTTTGGGCTTCTTGTATGTCTGATTTTGAGAAGTGTTTGTTCATGTTATTTGCCCACTTTTTAATGGGGTTATTTGCAGTTGTTTTTGTTGTTGTTGAGTTGTTTGAGTTCCCTATAGAGTCTGTATGTTAGTCCTTTGTCAGATAACATACTTTGCAAATATCTTCTTCCATTCTGTAGATTGTCTGTTTACTGTGTTGATAAGTTTCTTTTGTTGTGCAGAAGGTTTTTAGCTTAATTAAGTGTCATTTGTCTATTTTTGTTTTTTGTTGCATTTGCTTTTGAGGTCTTAGTCATAAATTCTTTGCATAGGTCAATGTTCAGAAGAGGTTTTTCTAGAATTTCTTCCAGAATTTGTATAGTTTCAGGTTTTACATTTAAACCTTTAATTCATCTTAGTTAATTCTGTATATGGTGAGAGAGAGAGGTACAGTTTCATTCTTCTGCACATGGCTATCCAATTTTTCCAGCATTATTTATTGAATAGGTTGTCCTTTCTCCAGAATATATTTTTGTCAACTTTGTTAAATATCACTTGGTTGTAGGTATGTGGATTTATTTCTAGGGTATATATTTTATTCCATTGACCTATGTGTCTACTTTTGTACCAGTACCATGCTATTTTGGTGATTATAGCCTTGTAGTATAATTTGAAGTCAGGAAATGTGACACCTGCAGCTTTGTTATTTTTGCTTAAGATTTCCTTGGCTATTCAGGCTCTGTTTTGATTTCATATGAATTTTGGGATTGCTTTTGTCTAACTCTGTGAAAAATTGTTAGTAATTTAATAGGAATTGCATTGAATCTGTATATTACTATGGGCAGTATTGTCATTTTAACAATATTGATTCTTCCAATTCATGAGCATGAGATGTTTTTTTCATTTACATCATCTATGACTTCTTTATTATTGTTTTGTAGTTCTACTTGTAGATATCTTTCACCTCCTTGGTTAAATGTATTCCTAGGTATTTTATTATTTTGTGTAGCTTTTGTAAATGGTACTGAGTTCTTGGTTTAGTTCACAGCTTTCACCTTATTGGTGTATACTACTGATTTTTGTACCTTGACTTTGTATCCTAAAACTTTACTAAAGTCATTTATCAAATCTGGGTGTCCTCTGACAGAGTCTTTAAACTTTTCTAGGTATAAGATTATCTTATTAGTGAACAGAAATAATTTTACTTCCTCTTTCTTAGTGTGGATGCCTTTTTTTTTCTTTATCTTAAATCATTGCTCTGGCTAGGACTTCTAGTACTATATTGAATAAGAATGGTGAAAGTGTCATCCTTGTCTTGTTCCGGTTAGGAGAAAAGTTTTCTGCTTTTCCCCATTTAGTATGATTCTGGCTGTGGGTTTGTCATACATTCCTTTTATTGTTTTCAGATATGTTCCTTTGATGCTTACTTTGTTGAAAGTTTTTATCATGAAAGGATGTTGAATTTTCTCAAATGTTTTTCTTGCATCTATTGAGATGATCACATGGTTTTTGTTTTAATTCTATTTATGTAGTGAATCACATTTATTGATTTGTGTATGCTGAACTACCATTGCATCTCTAGTACAAAACCCACCTGATCATGGTGATTTATCTATTTCATGTGCTGTTGGATTTGGTTTGCTAATATTTGGTTGAGGATTTTTGTGTCTATGTTTATCAGATATGTTGGCCTGTAATTTTCTTTTTTGTTGCCTCCTTACTTGATTTTAATACCAGGGTAATACTGGTTTCATAGAATAAGGGAGGAATCCCTCTTCCTCAATTTTCTGGAACAACTCCAGCAAAATTGGCACCAGTCCTTGTACATCTGGTAAAATGTGGCTGTGAATCCATTTAGCCCTGGGCTTTTTTTAATTGAGAGATTTTTATTACTGATTCAATGTCATTATTCATTATTGGTCTGTTAAGAATTTCTTCATGGTTTAATCTTTGGAGGTAGAATGTTTCCAGGAATTCATCCTTTTTTTCTAGCTTTTCTAGTTTCTGCACATAGAGATGCTCATAGTAGTCTGTGATAATCTTTTGTATTTCTGTGGTATCAGTGGTAATCTCATCTTTATTATTTCTTACTGTGCTTATTTAAATCTTCTTCCTTTTTTTCTTGGTAACCTAGTTAGATTAACTAGAGGTCTACAAATTTTACTTATCTTTTGAAAGAACAAACTTTTGTGTCATTGATCCTTTGTATCATTTTTTATTCTCAATATAATTTTGCTCTGACCTAATCTTTGTTATTTTTTTTCTTGTGCTAGCTTTCTGTTTGGTTTATTCTTGTTTTTCTTGTTCATTGAGGTGTAGCATTAGGTTGTTAATTTGAGATCTTTCTCATATAGGCATTTAATGCTATAAACTTTTCTCTTAGCACTGCTTTTGCTGTATCCCAGAAGTTTTGGTATGTTGTCTCCCTATTTTCATTTGTTTCATTTTGTTTGAATCTCTGCCTTAATTTCATCATTTACCTAAAGATCATTCAAGAGCAGGTTGTTTAGTTTCTATGTATTTGTATAGTTTTGAGAGTTCCTCTTAGCATTAATTTTTAATTTTACTCTATTATAGTCTAAGAAGATACGCAATATGACTTTGATTTTTTAAATGTATTAAGATGCTTTATGGCCAAGTGTATGATCTATTTTGGAGAATGTTTCATGAGTAGATTAGAAAAATGTATATTCTGCAATTGTTGGGTAAATGATCTGTAATAGTCTATTAGGTTTATTTCGTCTAGAGTGCAGTTTCAGTCAGAGTTGCTTTGTCAATTTTCTCTCAGTGATTTATCTAATGCTGCCAGTGGAGTGTTGAAGTCCACCACTATTATTGTATCGCTTTCTATCTCTTTTTGTGATATTGCAGTATTTGTTTTATGAATCTTGGTATTCTGGTTTTGGGTGTGTATATATTCAGGATTGTTATATATGATCTTGTTGACTAGAACTCTTTATCATATAATGACCTTGTCTTTTTTTCATTGTTTTTTATTTAAAATCTGTTTTATCTGATATTAGGATAGCTATTCCTGCTCATTTTTACTTTCCATTTCTATGGTATACCTTTTTTTACACCTATACTCTGAGTCTGTGGATGTCTTTACCTGTTAGATGGGTTTACTGTAGGCAGTGTAGGGTTGGATATTGTTTTTTTTTTTTTAATCTGATTTGCAATTCTTTGTCTTTTAAGTGGAGCATTTAGACCATTTACATTGAACATTAATACTGATATATGAGGTTTTGTTTCTGTCATAATATGAATTGCTACCTACTTGTTTTGTACTCTTAATTTTGGAATTGCTTTATGGCATCCGTGAAACTTGTTCTTTCATGTACTTTTATGATTTCTAGTATCATTTTTTTCATTTTCATGTTTAGAACTCCTTTGAGCATTTCTTGTAGGATCAGTCTAGTGGTGATGAATTTCCTCAGTGTTCGCTTGCAGGGAAAGAGTTCATTTCTCCATCATTTATGAAGCTTGTTTTAGCAGAATATAAAATTCATGGCTGACATATTTTTTCTTTAAGAAAGATGAAAATAGACGTCCACTATCTTTCAGTTTATCAGGTTTCTGCTGAGATGTCTGCTGTTAATCTGATAGGATTTCCTTTATAAGTAATTAAATGTGTCTCTCTTGCTGCTTTTATGATTTTTATTTTCATATTGACTTTGGATAGTCTCATGACTATATGCTTTGATGAGGTTCATCTCTCAGAGTAGCTCCCAGGCATTTTATGAGCTTCATGTATCCAAACGTCCAATTCTTTAGCTAGACCAGGGAAGCTTTCATGAATTATTCTGTCAAATATCTTTTCCAAGCTTTTTACTTTTTCTTCTTCCTCAGAATATTGATAATTCATAGGTTTGGTTGCTTTACATATGCCCTATTTCCTGGATCCTTTGTTTACTTTTATTTATTTATTTTTTTATTATTATACTTTAAGTTCTAGGGTACATGTGCATAACGTGCAGGTTTGTTACATATGTATAATTGTGCCATGTTGGTGTGCTGCGCCCATCAACTCGTCAGCACCCATCAACTCGTCATTTACATCAGGTATAATTCCCAATGCAATCCCTCCCCCCTTCCCCCTACCCATGATAGGAACCGGTGTGTGATGTTCCCCTTCCCAAGTCCAAGTGATCTCCTTGTTCAGTTCCCACCTATGAGTGAGAACATGCGGTGTTTGGTTTTCTGTTCTTGTGATCGTTTGCTAAGAATGATGGTTTCCAGCTGCATCCATGTCCCTACAAAGGACACAAACTCATCCTTTTTCATGGCTGCATAGTATTCCATGGGGTATATGTGCCACATTTTCTTAATCCAGTCTGTCACTGATGGACATTTGGGTTGATTCCAAGTCTTTGCTATTGTGAATAGTGCCACAATAAACATACGTGTGCATGTGTCTTTATAGCAGCATGATTTATGATCCTTTGGGTATATACCCAGTAATGGGATGGCTGGATCATATGGTACATCGAGATCTAGATCCTTGAGGAATCGCCATACTGTTTTCCATAATGGTTGAACTAGTTTACAATCCCACTAACAGTGTAAAAGTGTTTCTATTTCTCCACATCCTCTCCAGCACCTGTTGTTTCCTGACTTTTTAATGATTACCATTCTAACGGGTGTGAGATGGTATCTCATTGTGGTTTTGATTTGCATTTCTCTGATAGCCAGTGAGGATGAGCATTTTTTCATGTGTCTGTTGGCTGTATGAATGTCTTCTTTTGAGAAATGTCTGTTCATATCCTTTGCCCACTTTTTGATGGGGTTGTTTGTTTTTTCCTTGTATATTTGTTTGAGTTTTTGTATGTTCTGGATATTAGCCCTTTGTCAGATGAGTAGATTGCAAAAATTTTCTCCCATTCTGTAGGTTACCTGTTCACTCTGATGGTAGTTTCTTTTGCTGGGCAGAAGCTCTTTAGTTTAATTAGATCCCATTTGTCAATTTTGGCTTTTGCTGCCGTTGCTTTTGGTGTTTTAGACATGAAGTCCTTGACCATGCCTATGTCCTGAATGGTACTACCTAGGTTTTCTTCTAGGGTTTTTATGGTAGCAGGTCTACCATTTAAGTCTCTAATCCATCTTGAATTAATTTTCGTATAAGGAGTAAGGAAAGGATCCAGTTTCAGCTTTCTACTTATGGCTAGCCAATTTTCCCAGCACCATTTATTAAATAGGGAATCCTTTACCCATTTCTTGTTTCTCTCAGGTTTGTCAAAGATCAGATGGCTGTAGATGTGTGGTATTATTTCTGAGGACTCTGTTTTGTTCCATTGGTCTATATCTCTGTTTTGGTACCAGTTCCAGGCTGTTTTGGTTACTGTAGCCTTGTAGTATAGTTTGAAGTCAGGTAGCGTGACGCCTCCAGCTTTGTTGTTTTGGCTTAGGATTGTCTTGGCAATGCGGACTCTTTTTGGTTCCATATGAACTTTAAAGCAGTTTTTTCCAATTCTGTGAAGAAACTCATTGGTAGCTTGATGGGGATGGCATTGAATCTATAAATAACCTTGGGCAGTATGGCCATTTTCACGATATTGATTCTTCCTATCCATGAGCATAGTATGTTCTTCCATTTTTTGTGTCCTCTTTGATTTCACTGAGCAGTGGTTTGTAGTTCTCCTTGAAGAGGTCCTTTACATCCCTTGTAAGTTGGATTCCTAGGTATTTGATTCTCTTTGAAGCAATTGTGAATGGAAGTTCATTCCTGATTTGGCTCTCTGTTTGTCTGTTACTGGTGTATAAGAATGCTTGTGATTTTTGCACGTTAATTTTGTATCCTGAGACTTTGCTGAAGTTGCTTATCAGCTTAAGGAGATTTTGGGCTGAGACAATGGGGTTTTCTAAATATACAATCATGTCATCTGCAAACAGGGACAATTTGACTTCTTCTTTTCCTAACTGAATGCCCTTGATTTCTTTCTCTTGCCTGATTGCCCTAGCCAGAACTTCCAACACTATGTTGAATAGGAGTGGTGAGAGAGGGCATCCCTGTCTTGTGCCAGATTTCAAAGGGAATTTTTCCAGTTTTTGCCCATTCAGTATGATATTGGCTGTGGGTTTGTCATAAATAGCTCTTATTATTTTGAGGTACGTTCCATCAATACCGAATTTATTGAGCGTTTTTAGCATGAAGGGCTGTTGAATTTTGTCAAGGCCTTTTCTGCATCTATTGAGATAATCATGTGGTTCTTGTCTTTTGTTCTGTTTATATGCTGGATTATGTTTACTGATTTGCAATGTTGAACCAGCCTTGCATCCCAGGGATGAAGCCCACTTGATTATGGTGGATAAGCTTTCTGATGTGCTGCTGAATCCGGTTTGCCAGTATTTTATTGAGGATTTTTGCATCGATGTTCATCAGGGAGATTGGTCTAAAATTCTCTTTTTTGTTGTGTCTCTGCCAGGCTTTGGTATCAGGATGATGTTGGCCTCATAAAATGAGTTAGGGAGGATTCCCTCTTTTTCTATTGATTGGAATAGTTTCAGAAGGAATGGTACCATCTCCTCCTTGTACCTCTGGTAGAATTCAGCTGTGAATCCATCTGGTCCTGGACTTTTTTTGGTGGGTAGGCTATTAATTATTGCCTCAATTTCAGAGCCTGCTATTGGTCTATTCAGGGATTCAACTTCTTCCTGGTTTAGTCTTGGGAGAGTGTAAGTGTCCAGGAAATTATCCATTTCTTCTAGATTTTCTAGTTGATTTGCGTAGAGGTGTTTATAGTATTCTCTGATGGTAGTTTGTATTTCTGTGGGGTCGGTGGTGATATCCCCTTTATCATTTTTTATTGCATCTATTTGATTCTTCCCTCTTTTCTTCTTTATTAGTCTTGCTAGTGGTCTGTCAATTTTGTTGATCTTTTCAAAAAATCAACTCCTGGATTCATTGATTTTTTGGAGGGTTTTTTGTGTCTTTATCTCCTTCAGTTCTGCTCTGATCTTAGTTATTTCTTGCCTTCTGCTAGCTTTTGAATGTATTTGCTCTTGCTTCTCTAGTTCTTTTAATTGTGATGTTAGCGTGTCCATTTTAGATCTTTCCAGCTTTCTCTTGTGGGCATTTAGTGCTATAAATTTCCCTCTACACACTGCTTTAAATGTGTCCCAGAGATTCTGGTATGTTGTATCTTTGTTCTCATTGGTTTCAAAGAACATCTTTATTTCTGCCTTCTTTTCGTTATGTACCCAGTAGTCATTCAGGAGCAGGTTGTTCAGTTTCCATGTAGTTGAGCGGTTGTGATTGAGTTTCTTAGTCCTGAGTTCTAGTTTGATTGCACTGTGGTCTGAGAGACAGTTTGTTATAATTTTTGTTCTTGTACATTTGCTGAGGAGTGCTTTACTTCCAATTATGTGGTCAATTTTG
>NC_045441.1:83716917-83717398 GCF_002776525.5 Piliocolobus tephrosceles
CAGAGAAATGCAAATCAAAACCACAATGAGATACCATCTCACACCAGTTAGAATGGCAATCATTAAAAAATCAGGAAACAATAGGTGTTGGAGAGGATGTGGAGAAATAGGAACACTTTTACACTGTTGGTGGGATTGTAAACTAGTTCAACCATTATGGAAAACAGTATGGCGATTCCTCAGGGATCTAGAACTAGATGTACCATATGACCCCGCCATCCCACTACTGGGTATATACCCAAAGGATTATAAATTATGCTACTACAAAGACACATGCACACATATGTTTATTGCGGCACTATTCACAATAGCAAAGACTTGGAATCAACCCAAATGTCCATCAGTGACAGACTGGATTAAGAAAATGTGGCACATATACACCATGGAATACTATGCAGCCATAAAAAAGGATGAGTTTGCGTCCTTTGTAGGGACATGGATGCAGCTGGAAACCATCATTCTTAGCAAACTATCACAAGAA